>NW_022145609.1:12724628-13324628 GCF_000002235.5 Strongylocentrotus purpuratus
CTTGAAAAAATCCTGCGTACGCCCCTGATTGTAACCATATGAATAAATATTTAGTACTTGATTGTATACTTGATTTGTTATACATTGTCTTCATTTGATTATTTGTTTCTTTTGGCCTTTAATAAATTGACTGCAATGACTTTTTACCATTTGTCATATATTTTCTTAACATCAGGAGATATATGGAAAACAGTAACATATAGATCTTGTGTTCAGTAGAAATATATTTGAAGAAATGACTAAATACAATAAATAACTGTCAAAATCATGTTGGAAAGTTCGTAATTCGTTAAGATTGCATCGTGACTTAAAACAAAAAAAAAATGAAAAAAGAAAGAATAATATGAAATGTTCTCGAGTTATAACGTGGATACACAGAAAATATTTTTCTTAACAGTATTCATTTTAAGTCTGTCCGAAACCTACACGGTTGATATCTGGAGCAGATTTCGAACTTCTTGGAAAACAGGGGGTCGTTTCTCGAAGCAGTACGAAGTAGAAGCAGTACATGTCTAAGCACTTGGACATACCAAAGAATCATATTTTATTAAAAAAAATAACACGCATTTCTAGGGGGGGGGGGGAGGGGGGGTCCTCGAATTTAGACCTGTGCCGATTTCGAGAAACTGGTCCCTGCTTCATAGAGGACAATGATTTTAAAATGAAGCAAGTTTATTGAGCCTTGTGAAAAATCACTACACCCCCGACGACGCTTTTATACACAACGAACACTATTCGGTTTTACAATCTCAGTGATGGTGACAGACTGATTCAAGGAGCAGAGCAAATCATTCATCAAACGCTTTTAAGAATTTTACTCTCCTTCCCTTTAAGTGTTTCCACAGAATCCTCGTCAGACCCACTTTATGTGATTTAAGCACAACGTACATGGTGTATGGTTTACGAACGCTTGTTTGTAAGTGATAAAATACCTTCCTTTTCCCTAACGCTACTAATTAAAAACTATGCAATGCAAATTATTAATGTTACGTAACAATATACTGAATATGTGATTCACTTGAACTTATTTCGTATTATTTATTTCATGACAAACCTTCAAAGATAGTTATATCATTGCATGATCAATCATTTATCGAAATGAATATCAAAATAGCAGAGAAGTGGTAATTTCAAAAGCTTTAGGTCACACGATCCTATCATGGTCGGCGCCGATAACCGTCAAATACAATAGGCCATTTTGGTATTGAAGCAAAATTTAATGCATATGTCTTCGTGAAGTGCCTGAATACTGATATTTCAATCACCTGTGATGATATTGAATTTCAATAGTCAAAAAGCAAAATGCGTACATGACGTGTTGTTAGGTAGGGAATGGTAATGTTAGTCATACCTGGCAACAATAATGCAGTTCGCGACAACGCGTTCTGACTCGTAAAAATTATAACAAATGAATAAAACGATTCGTTTCGAGGCACTTCTCCTAAGACGTATGCATTAGCTGTGGTTAAATACCGAAAATGGTCTATTTCTACAAGGTATCTTAAAACCCCTGTAATTTGAACTATACATAGATCCAAATGGCATTTGTTTCAATTATTGCTTCCTGCAAAAGCCCCAACTAGTGGTTGTAGACTCCCAAATCAACAACTACAGTATTAGGCAACAATTCTAAGCTTATATTATTATAACATTACAGGGTCTATTTGCCAACTATGTATCATAGCATACGTAATAAGCCAGTTTCGCAATGTAACATAATTCATACTCAAGCGCCTCAATACGAATGATTTCATTCACATAATTATACGTATAATTGTATTTCAATAGTCAGAATGCAAACTGCATATATTACGACTTGTTAGGTAGAGCAAGCCATAATGTTTGTCCTACCTAGCAATAACTAATGCATGCAATTTTAATTCTGACTATTTTAGTCAAAATGGCCATTAGTTGACAACTAGCTCAGTCGGGTTTCATGAATATGGGCTCATTTGACTGATTTTATGCATTCATTTTGAACAAAGTTTCTCTTGTCAACTACAAACCCTGTCAGGGGATTACAAAACATAGCATACCTAACGTATGCAATGTGAATTCCATCCAAAGAGATGCAATTGGTCATATAGCGTTCGGATGAAAAGGATAAAATGGCAGGTAACCAGGGGTTACTGAGCGAAACATGCATAAATTGAAATACATCAGTAAACAGATCCATTCTCGACACATTACGCTTTCACTGTATTCTGAAAGAGGGGGATGCACTTAAGAAAACAAATTGGTCATGATTGTGTTTTATGTCATCTAATCGCAGAGCTTAGGAGTAGCAGAAGCCCTACAATTTGGTGTTACAATTACGTCAGCGTACATCAGTTCGATTGAAAGCTTTTCTATTTTTGACTTTTAATTATTCTCTTATGATAATGTTCCAATGTTGTAATTAAAGTACTCTCATTTCAGGAAAATGTCCATGAAGGCTTTTTATGAAATTGCAAGTAAAGACTAAATTTATTTTAAAATGCATTCGATATAATTTGACCATTTGGTTTTTAATTGTAAAATGTGCATTAAATATATATACGTGTGTTTGTTAAGGAGACGATATTCGATTTTCCTATAAGATAATGCCAAATAATCATGGAAATGCGATTTATCCCCCTGCACTGCATGTCATGTGAATTAATCATATATGATTTTCGATTTATTATTTTCCAATACGTCAGTCACAAATCATGAAATTTTAACTTGGTCACATAAAACCGTAGAAGACAAAGGTGGTCGTCATAAGCAAAGCTGGATCCGACGTAAATTAAGAATAATCCATTAATAACAGAAAGAAGAATCAACCATTTTATTCACAATGCCAAGAAAATGTTGAGAATGTTGTCATCGAGGAGAACAAATCACAACGTCATGTATACCGCAGCGGCCCACATTGCTGTAGTGTTAGCTATGTTTTCCGTAACGAGATCTTTCAGCGTGTATCGTTGTAGGGGGGTAAGCCTGTACCATGATTGCTTTACGTGACTTTCGGTCGGAATACCTAGATATAATGAGGAGGCTAGATGGGTATGTTTCTCAATCTCATGTCAAATGAATATCTGTCCTAACGAAGATTGTGTCGCCGTTTGCCGGTAACGGAAATTGCGAAAGCAGAAGCATGCCTTCTATTCATAGAGGCTTCCCCTCATTGTGACAATAACATGCAAATACGTAACATGTTTATGTGTCGGTTCTTCGTTATGCCTGTTTAGTTTATATTCATCTCAATTTCGTCCATACCGTGAGAAGAAGAGGTATATTCTATCAATTAACCAAGTGAAATAGCGACGGTGAATCTGCTGCTACTACTATAGTACTACTTCTGCTTCTGCTGTTTCTACTACTATTACTTCTACTACTACTACTACTACTATACTTCTACTACTACTAACTAATACTTTTACTACATGTACAACTACTACTGCTGCCGCTGCTACTACTACTCCTGATACAGTACTGCTACTATCATCAATACTACTACTACTAATACTACTGTTGCTATACTACTACTACTACTTCTATTACTACTATTACTACTACTGCCACAACCACCTCTACTACTACTACTACTACCACTAGGACTACTACTAAAACTAACAATTATTCAGTATTGTAACGAATACAAAAATAAATAGTTGGGAAAAGAGAACTTTCTCCTTGTAGCCAAATTTTAACGCTATCAAGTAATGAATGAAAGGTGTTTAGCCGACAAGTTTTTTTTTCTCTCAAGAGAGTCGCATGGGTATACAGTCTACCGACAACTGTGTAAAACCATGGTAAAACAGTCCAACATTTTGCAAATTTGCCGAAAGCGCCGCTTTAGAACTTTATAAGATTGATTAGTGTCCATTTTATGTGACAAAATACCTAAAGATGATAGTAAATTAAATGGTCGAACACTCGAACTCGCCATAACTCGATATTTATCGGAGTTTTATGCCAAACTTACGTACATAAATAACTAACAACCGTCCGTTCAATCTGAGTTATCATCAACAGACCTGTCTTCTAATTTCATGCATATTCTTTTAACAGAAGTCTTTCTTTACAACTACAAAGCTTGAAGATAGCCCGACATAGCAACACCTAATGTATGCCGATTGGATTCCATGCATAGGGATGGCATTATTACAAGCAGGTGAATAAAGATTATCAAAGAGAAACACGCATAAATTTAAATACATTAGTAAACTGGTCTACCAATGGCCTGGTACAAGAAAGCATGCATAAAAACGACTTGAATACTCTCAGCTGATAAGCTTTGTGTTTTGGATCTGACTGTTTACAATAAGGAGGTTACACGAGACCTGATTATGCCAATGAGGTCACGAAGCCATACTTGAAGGCGAGTAAATTCTTTTTATTATAAAGATACCTCGCGACTCACCAAGAAAAGTTTAAAGGGCCCATGTCACAAGGGGAATGAGATCTGGAGGTTTTGGGAGTGGAGCTTAGCAAGTTTGAAAAACAAATATTTCAAAAAAATATTTAAAAATCTCACGAAACAAATTTAGAAGTTTACATTTCAAAATATGAGATGTATGCAAGACTGCACACCAACTGGAATTCACTTGTATTTCGATGTCATGGGCCCTTTAAACCGAAGATAACAATGACATCAACACTTTTCGCGAGGATAATGAGTCTATAGTTGTTAAAAAAAAATTAAACAATAATAATAATAATTGTCCCTCTTGACTGATACCTATCGAACAAACACCTGGACACAATCTTTTTATAGCCTTATAGATTTAAAATTTGTGAAAAAACCTGAATAGAACGTTCTCTCCTCCCCCTAACCCCATTTCTCTTCTTTTGGAGTCTTCCTACCTAACCTAGTGTTTCTAGCTGAGTGACACTAAGCTTATGCTGTACATAAACTTGAATATGTTGATCCCTGCTTAACATTGTTTTCCTCTCTCCCCAAACTAAATTTCGGTCGGTCTTTACAAGGTGTTTTCGGGGCTTCAGAATTTGGAGCCAATTCAATGATTCATACAACCCGCTGGGGATAGCGTCCCACTTGCTTTACTTTCCAAAGGCAACACAGAGACTACTCACTAAAAAACGAAATAGTACATACATTAGTTTTGTTTTAAAATCCGGTAACAATCCACCTATTGACACGAATAATTATTTTGTTCATCCACACACTGGACTTGATAACTCGTAAAGCAACGGCACTAGTCATAATTATGTTTATCACATGGCGATCAATTGCAATTTGGATCGAACTTTACATCTTTAAACATTTACACAGCTATTGTCTCATATTTTACTTCCTAAAAAGCACAAAACAACAATGATAATTTCAACCCTACCTTCCAATATGAAATCCTCAAAAATGAGGGCACGATAACACCATAGAACCACCAGATAAAACCAACTATTTTGAGAATAAAGCAAGCCGAGATTCAGTTGTCAAACTCAACGTCAAATTACAGCGAATGATCCACTTTCGTAATGAATGTTTGAGGCTGCAGGCGTATCATATGTATACGTGAAACACGGTGAGTGAGTTTGCAAGCGGGACAGTGGTTGGCGAACACCGGACGCATTTTTATTGGACACTTGACGACGTAATACAATGTATATTTTGAGGAGAGAAGAGGACCGTCTTCCGAATTCCAGTTTGCAGGCGAGGTATCGTTTACACCGACAAACTCGTGTTCCGTGCTCAAGTGTGTTCCTTGAATAATGATCGGGGCTCATTAGGAATTCACGGCCTCTATAGCTGGGTACAATGCACAGTCTGCATGAATATGTCTGCAATGAAATCCAAATAATTGCGTGCACGCCAAGCACTTGGTATTGTTGAAAGTGAAGTCGTCAAACGTTTTTCTGCTTAAAGGAAAAGACGGTGATGCGGTTTATATAATTTTGTACGGGGAAAGCGAAACGGCATCAATTTGTTCTTCTACTATTTGTTATGGCATTTAGAATCAATCGTAGTATTAATCTTTCCTGAAGATAAATTCCTATAAATATTATGCGGTTACAAAGTGAAGGGAAACGTGTTGTATTCAACAACGGGAATATAAACAAAACTGTCGGAAATGTGTTTCCGTACTGTACGAGTGACATTTGTATCTCACTTTGACATTAAACACGTCTGGCATAAAGGTTAAGAAATGCTCAAACCTCACTCTTTTCCCTTACACACTCGATATTGCATTGTTACTAACCGAACTATTCAGCGTAGTTCGGGCCTAGAGTGGATTCCCAAGGAGGGGGGGGGGGGGGGGGGGGGGGGTGGAAGAAAGGAGGAAAGGAGAGGGAAGGGAAGGAAGCATGAAAGGAGGAGGGGGTGGAGGAGAAAAGGATGGGGAGAGGGAAGCGGAGATGTAGGGAGTGAGGGAAGACGGTATCAGGGAGGAAGGGAGGAAAGACGGTATCAGGGAGAAAGGGAGGAAGAGGAGGAGGGGATGGAGGGAGAAAGGTAGGGAGAAAATAAGGGAGAAAGGGAGGAAGAAAGGGAGTGAGAAATGGAGGGAGAAAGGGAGGGAGAAAGGGAGGGGGAAAGGGAGGGAGGAAGGGAGAAAGGGGAGAGAAGGAGAAAGGGAAGGAGGAAGGAAGGGAGGAAGGGAAGGAGGAATATAATGTTGCATGAATGAGATAGAACGTTACAATGTACATATTCATTAAGGGTCCAATACTTTACAAGCCCTATTTTTGAATTATTTTCGCCTTTGCAAACATTATCAACAAGGATTAAGTCTACTAATCTATCCTACGGTACAGCAGCGATACCTTGTTACTTCCTCTATATTCAATACACGTTGGTCTTTCTATCAGAAAAGAAATATATATACTTGAAACAACAGTCAAAGAAACCCAAAGATTCTGAAACCCCTCTACTTAATACACACCCGAAACAAACTTTCGAGGCCTCTTCAGTGCATTATCATGATGACGCAATATTGCTTCCAGCTTTCAGGTGCTACAAATTCTTCCTGAGTTCTAAATAGAGGATCATGTCGTCATAACGTTCTACACCTGTATTATTCTCACAGCGAATTGAAAAGATGATCAGAGTTTTTGAAGACTTACAATCGATGTTCGTGTCAGTATTCCATAAAAAAATATATCAATGTGTAATGAAGACATTGTGAAAAAAAATAAATGAGAGTAAATCTTCACTTTCCTTTCATAAAATTAACAGCATCGCATGAGAAATTAGCCGTATTGATAACATGTCATCACAATTTTTCAACCCAAATCCAAGGCTTCATGTCGGAATCTAACCTACATATACGGGTTCCTAAAATAAGAATGCCAGTTGATCATTCTCATTTTACATTGATTAAAATATAGGAATCCTGCCCCGAAGGTAGAACTATTAGGTATGAATAATTGGTGGAAACAAAACTGACGAGGCATGAAGCGATCAACGTTTTTGTTACTTAAATTCCTGTACTTAACTTGTTTTACTTGTTTAATTTTGATAACGACATAGGATGAATAATTGGATATCAATATTTAATTTTGCCTCTTGGGGATTGAATAAGGCAAGTCCTTTCCAGATTTAGGAGGAAAAACAAAAGGAAACAACGCGTACTATACAATACACCGTTTGACCTATAAGGGAAACCGGCTGCATTGTCAGATAAGGTATACCAAGGAGGAGGGGGAGTGACGCATTGAGATAAAATTGAATTTTAGAACTTATCAGTGACCCAAAGTGAAGTATGCAGGAGCTTCGATTGTGTAGAAGCAAGATCGGAGAAATTAGGAATATAATGACCACGGAATATACTGCTTTGATTGTTTTCTTATTTAGAAGATGCAAAAGGGAGGATTTTCCCTTGTCCCCCTTCTTCTCCCCAGTCAATCAATGATAGCCCGGAGACACTCCGATCAAAGACAGGTGAAAAATGCAATTTACTTTAGAGAGCCTCGGTACGTAGAGACGAACCCGTGCGTGTAATGTTTCCTAAAGCTAAGCATGGTAGAGATGCCAAAGTAGAACTCCAGAGAAAGGGTTGGGGGTAGAAGAGTGTGAGAGAGAAAGGGAGACAAAGAGATGGAGGGATGGGAGAGAGAGAGAGAGAGAGAGAAATCGTTTGTGTAATGTTTCCTGAGGGTAGAGATGCTAGAGTTGAGCTCGACAAAGAAGAGTAAAGGAAAAGAGAGAGAAAGGATAGAGAGGAGGGAGAGAGAGAGATTTTTTTTTTTTTTTGGGGGGGGGGGAACTTAAGGAGTAACGAACGAGAGCAAATAAGACAGAAGAAGAGAAGAGGGACAGAGAGAGAAACAGGGAGAGAGAGAGAGAGAGAGAGAGAAAGAAAATAAGGTTGAAGGGGATGGTTAATGATTTTCCAGAGGTAGGTGCGGGGAAAGATGCTATAGCAAAGTTTGTTATGAAGCAAAAAGTGACAAGGAGAAAGAGATGGAGGAAGAGGGACGAGAGAGAAAGTTCATGTAAGTGATAAGGGTAGAGGGGGTCAACGCTGGAAGAAATACAGCAATATGATAAGGTTTCTTGAAGTAAGACATGGAAGTAATGCGAGAGCGAGGTTAGAGATAGAGGAGAAGGAAAGAGAGTGGAACGGAAGTAAAGAAAGAGAAGAGAAAGAGAGAGAGAGAGAGAGAGAGAGAGAGAGAGAAAGCGGATGCATAGAGTAGGAATAAGGAAGAGGATGAGACAAGGGCAATCGCTGAAAGAAGAAAAGCCAGAAGATGAGGATATCACTGTACATCTACATCAACGGATGTGCATGAGGAGGAGTATTAACACCGAAAGACAAAACAGACGGACTTCGAAGAGAACTGTCGCTCTAAAAACAGGAGAGGCACACGTATAACAGTCTGAGCTTATACCCCATGAGATCACGTGACCATAAATTAAATGTTACGATGGAAATGTTTGGGACTTGTATATCAGCGTTAAATGACACAGAGTGTTTTCATATCTTCTGAAGACAACAATCTCTGAGCATGTATAGCCCATGCAAATCATTAATAATTTCCATACAGTAGTATGCTACAAAATAATTTTTCTCCTATCCCATACTCAAACGTGGTTGAAAAACCCAGTAATTATATCAAAAAAAGAAACCCTGTTTTAAAAAGTTCGATGCTTTCATATCTTCCCAAGACAGCAGTCTCGTGGAAGAACTAAGTGTGAAACAGAATCAGGTTCTTTGTAGTAATATAGTACGGGAAAATGTAGAATAATTATTTACATTACTTTAATAAGGTTGAAAAAAGTGTACGAGGGCTTGTAGCAAAAACATTTTCTGATTTCTGTTTTTAAATTTGTTTAATATTTTCGTTAGACAGGAACTCTCTACGGTAAGATGCTACAATTAATGATCTCCTTACCCCTACATGGAATGAATCAGAAGGACAACATTGTGAAATAATGATATACAGGTTTAGTAGGCCCTTTAACTGATCTATGATCCATCCAACGGACCAAGAGGGATACATTTTAAAAATCATTAAAGCGGTAGCACTGTTTACGTGAGTTGAGACTGATAGCACCTATTATATATTTACCGGACTTAAGTCTTCAATGGATTGGCTAAATCTATGTTGACTTGGGTCTACGAGGCATCGAAACGGCGTTAAGGCAGAAGAAGGATTGACATTATGAAATAAGGCGCTTTAACTTTATGAAAAACACAACCAATAAAGCTTTTGGCCTTTCTAGCTGTCTCCGCATTCATATGACATTTGTGTTGTTGTTGTTGTATTCTAGTGTAAAGGTTTTTACAGCCATATGAGACCAATTTCTTAAATTCTTATACGCTATTCATTGCGTTAGTACTATCCCATGCTCAATAAAGGAAGGACTATACAGGTAATGATATAATCTCAATGCCTCATTCTAGCCGGATAATGACATGCTAAAGAGATTAACGTGTTCCTCCCATGCAGCATGTTGCCCTCAGTGCATTCAATCAATAAACACGCTCTGTTCCATTAATCTGCAGAGTTAATTAGGTTCCGGTGAAAAGATATGAGTAATGATCTATTCTGCACGTGGGTAACCTCGAAAGCCTCCCAAATATATCCTTGTAATAGGAAGCATAAAGAGCTGTAATGACTAGTCAGGTAATGCTATAATTATAGTTGTTTTATATGAACACTTATCTTGTTATCTGCAATACACGCGCAACATTCTGTCTAAATTTAGCAGCGCACAACATTGAGAGCGACTGCACGCTAAACTGTTTATCATATTCATGTGAAGTATCGAACCAGAGATGGAAATCGATTTCCAGGCAACAATCAGCAAATTTGGACCTCAGATGAGAAACACAAACCAGGCAAATAAAATGTGTACACTATGGAATAAAGTTTCCACATAAGAATATATTAAAGGTAAAAAAGAAAAGGCTATTTGCATACTCTATATGCCAAGACTCATAATGTATATTTGCTCGTCAACAAGGTAGTCGACACGAATAGAAGAGATTTCCTCGTGTATTTATAGATGTGGAGATTAAAGGAAAAATAGTAAAAGCAAGCTAGTGGAAGGTTAAGAAAGAATTTTACGTGTAAACATTTTCACATGAATAAGCTGAAAGAAAGTGCAACAAATACAGAGGAAAGGATTAAACGTGGATCTCAGATGGAGAAATTTGAAGTAGAGAAAGAAACAAACGAAGGAGAAAGTGATTCGACTGGGCATTATGAAATGATCAGGAGTAAAAGCAAGCAACAAATGCAATGAAGCGTAGGAGGGGGGGGGGGGCACAACCGATTGGTAGTACGATTATTGCTTGGTGCCTTTGATATCGAGGTGGCTGTATGATTGATTGTAGCAAGGGGCATTATGTTAATGGCATTGAGACATGCGAAACACCTGCGCTATACCGGCACTATTTCCAATATAAGCCGCGAGCACCAAAGTCGTCTCCCTGGGCCTTGTCACACCTTAACGATCACGATCACGATAAAATAGGTGTCTGTATCGGCTCGGAGAAGGTATACCCGCTAGCACATGTAACAAATGGACCTAAATATCCACAGATCTTTTACACATCGATAAGTCTCACTGTGCATTTTGGAATAATCACTGCCAAAGTCATGAATGTACTTCATGAATATGTTTTGTTTCAGAAGAATACTTCGAACTGTGTATCGCAGAATGTCACGTCGGTGCATATCAAATGAATAATTATTACATTTCTTTCACGAGGCGTATCTTGTATGCACCTTGGTAGGTTGACTATTTTGGTACAAATGACCTTTGTCTGTCCATGCACAGATTATATCTACGAACTGGTTTGATCGATCATTAGCATAAGTCGGTCAGGAGCATCGAGATGATATCAAATACTCATTTTACATGGACCGCTTTCATAATTAGAGACCTCATAATTAGTAACGCACCGGCGGGTTGGGTCTAGACCAAGATTATAGTGAGAGATCATTGATCTGCAATTTAATTAAATATTGTTGTACCATAAACAGTTAGAGAGAGAGAGATCGGGAAAGAAGGAGAGACAAGGACATGTATTAATATAATTATGGAAAAACAAAGAGGAAGAGAGGGAGAGAGAGAGAGAGAGACAGACAGAGAGAGAGTGAGAGGGAGAGGGAGAGGGAGAGAGAGAGAGAGAGAGAGAGAGAGATCGGAGTAGAAGGAAAGACAAGCACAGGTATATAAGTATACTTATAGAAACAAAATTATATTCAGGGCAAAACGAGATCCTTCTCGTATATTCAGTTCTTTCACCAAAAAATACCACCGGTTAAATACACTTTGGAATGAATGATGCAAATTTAATTCAACTCGCCACTCAATAGAATAATAGGTATTTTCTGAAGCTTTTTATCAATTGTAGCATGCTGTTATGTTTGCTATTAATTAGTTTCTAAAATATTGTCTCAATCAAACCCGTGTTATATAAAACAGAATTGTATGAGAATCGACGTAGAAACAAATAAATTTATTGTTCATCTTCTCCTCCTTCTCCGTTATGAAATCATATAAAGATATATAGCCTATCGTAGGAAAATAAAACAACCACAATAAAACAAGCGAACGAACAATAAAACCTACACTAAAATTGGTATCATGGTATGTATTATGGCCCAGATTGGTTATCAGTTCAACGAACCTTGATAATATTCAGTAATAAGCCTTCATTACGCCGACTCAATTCCAAAAAGCTTTTTTTTTCTTCTTTTCGCTGTTTCATAAGACTAAGGAATAAGATACTCATAAGTATCTAGGCACTAGAGATGATTCAAAGATTAGCGTGCCTTCGAAAATATATCACCATCATAATCCCCGCAACTTGTCACTCTGACTGCGCTTCAAACTGTTTTGATAGAGATTTAATAAGTTGATAAAGAAATATTCATCATTACTTTCTTGTCCCTGGTGATTTATCATTATCTTCGTAATTTATTTTCAGCAAGAATTACAAGAAATCCCTTTCCACTTCTAAATTGTAACAGAACGAAGTTTGGATTTACAAACAAGTGACTAGAATTTATAAGAAAACACATTTCTTTATTTATAATATTTAGACAGTGTGACTCATTTTCTCAATAATGGTGGTCTTCCATGAGGCACAGTGAGGAACAATAGTAAAAAATAAATAAATAATAATAATAACAAAATCATGAATATAAATTCATAACGGCAATAAAGAATAAGTAAGAACATCTATAAACATATAAGATATTATACACAAATATTTTTTGGGCGAAAAGGTTGTTTTAAATCGCCCACTCGAGGGAATCGTAAATGAATTTTATCGTACACTTCACAGGATTAAAATGGACTTCATGAATAATTACCAAATTCCTATCATGCACTGCTTACACACAGAATACAGAACTGAGTGCTTTTTTTTTTACAAGAATAGTTTGATTAGACATTGGTCGAACAGAGTACGTTTAATTACTTTTCATAATGGTCACCAACAAAATAATTAATCGCAGTAGACATGAAACGAGTATGCATGAAACAGTCACTCTCTAGAGAGTACCGAAGTGTGACGTCATACTGCCCAACAGTTGTCAAGGTTGCTGGTTCCGAACAATTTTGCCTGAACAATAGGGTGCTACAGACCGTTGCTTGAATGATTTTGCGGTAAACCTCCTGCGCAGGCTCAGTTTTTTTAAACCAGTAAGCTGGAGGACGTGCGAATATGATGTTAACACTTAGTTGCTCTATTTGAAAGGATTACAAGGTTTTCACGAAAAACTCTAAATATTGGTAATTGTATCCAAGTTGAAATAAAATTACATAAATGAAATGAATACCAGCATATCACTATAGAAGTTAAGCTGATTGTTATGATGTAACATTGATAAATTGCTATTTTCACAAAAAGGCGCTTCACAGTGATTATTAAACAAAAACAGTTTTCACAATAAATGATATCTAAACCTTTGTATCAACGTCGTCCCACATTATCTTTATCAAAACACAAACAAATCACCGGTTTGCGCGCCATTGCAATACCTTTTTCCCCTCGAGATCTCATGAGTATGAACTTTACCTGACTCGAGTACTAATGGATCTCGCTTCCTCGCCCCAGCACGATGTGTATTGAGAGGGTCGAACTGTATTTACCTGCCGCCAGGTGTATTGACACAAAAATCTTAAGCTCAAATTAGAAACAGAAGATAAGGAGGTAGAGCGAGAAGTGAACAGTTCTGGTGGTGGTGCTAGCGGTTTTCAAGAATCATTTTGTGCTAATGTAGGAAAAGTTCGGGCTGAGGTAGGTTGTTGGTTGAATTAAAGGAATATGAAACCCAACAAACTTCAGCTGACGGCCTTAGTAAAAAATGTCTACTAGTTAAAGAATATCTTAAAAATGCTATTATTTGATTTCTTAGCAAGGAAAACAAGCTCTCTAAAGTTTGCGGTTTCCTTAAGAACTATTGTCCCCTGGGAGGCGCCATTAACACAAATTAAAATAGTGATTTCTGAGGACTACAACTTTTGAGACACCCACTAAACTGTATTTTTAGTTACAATTTAGGACACACACATGCGAAATGCACAGCAGTAGTTTCCGAGTAATAAACCTTTTGTTTGTAATGCATTCAATTGAATGGATGTTCTTTCATAACTCATGTTGACAAGCTATTTGGTTTAGCTGTTTCAAACAGTTCAACAATTTCTTTCGTTAAGAAAAATTTAGCACGCATACATGTAATTTTGTTGCTTGGGCAAACAAAGCCCATCAATTTATTATGCAAAAGAGTCACACATTTCGTACATATAACATCCTAAACAAATCAACTGTTTGAGATACTGGAGTAACAAGATGGCAGCTCTTCAAGTCGATGATTCTCAGTGTACAATAGCCAGGTCAATGGACTTGTTCTACTCCGACATTACTATTTTAATCAAAATGGCAGCTCCCGTGGGAGAATGGCTAGCAAGGAAACGGCAAACCTTGGGGAGATTGTTTTTCATTCTATGTAATCAAATCGGGTTAATTTCAAGATATTTTTAACTGGCTGACAGCTTTAAATAAGGTTATCAAATAATGTTTTGCTGGATTTCATTACTAGCTTTGTGCATCTTGGCATTGATCATAACCTTCATCATTTTTTGAGCGGCAGCTCTCACGCATATTATTTTGTTACAGTCAGGCGCGTACACAGGGGGGGGGGGGGGTTGAGGGGTTAACCCCCCCTTTGGTATTTTTCTATGTATAAACCCCCTTAACCCCCTAACCCCCCCCCCCCCACCTTTGGATTTTTTTATTTTTTTTTTATTAAAAAAAAAATATTCCCATGGCTGACCTAAAAAGCTGACCTTACCCCCCCCCCCCACCACAACGGAACAAAATGTAAAATTTCGAGACCCCCCCCCCAAAAGTGTCCTCTTACCCCCCCCCCCCCCCTCCCCTCCCCGCTTATTCAGCGGCTGGCTGAGTCGTTGCGAAATTTTTGGCCCGATTTATAAATGTTAAACCCCCCCCCCCCCTTGAAAAAATCCTGCGTACGCGCCTGGTTACAGTCCTTCCTGTACACAAACAGAATGTTGATATTTCCACGAAATCGGAAAGCAACTCCCACAATTTTATGTAAGCTACTTTCCCAAACGCAAGGCTACAAACACAGAACGAAAACAAATAGATGCTATTTAAAAAACGATTTCTGAAAGAAAGTGTAATCGGAGAATGGTTTAATGTAGTACCATTCCAATGTCATAAAATCTCATCAAGATTGCTGCTTAAGGGCAGGGTCTCTACCCGACATTGCTATCGCTGATTTAGCGTATTTTAAATCGCGCCATCTATCGGTGATGGCGCATATTTCCGGTTCCTGTACCCAATCATCCGCACACGCGCGTCGTGCAGTTGGTCATGCATTGTAGGACATGGATGTCGACACATCGGGACACTGTGGACAGACGACGGCAGTATACGTAAATTTGAATTAGTGTCAGGAGAAAACCCTTCAAAATAATTACATGCGTATTTAACTATTACTCAAAAGTATCATGCGATATTTCTTTAACTGTGGCGAAATATCAACAAACTGTTTGGGAGAAATAAAGATAAACAATTTAAACTAGAATATCATGAATTTCTACATGGGTAACGTCGTTTTCCTCAAAAGCATGCTAACAAAATTCTCTTAGACGTTTTGAGTAAGGTACTTTTATCCTTAAACTCATGAATTTGTTTTGCATTAATCATTTGATTATATTTTCCAGTATTGTGAAAAATATTTACAAAATTATTCATCCAATTTCATTATACTTCAACAATTTACTACCAAGACTTAATCTCAATCATAAGTGTATTTACATAAATAGTAACGTAAAAAATGGGATCGAAACAGAGACTTTATTATGGATTCTCGATATATCCTAAAATAATGTTAAATTACAAAAAAAATGTACTTCATGTTGTATGATGTTTATCCTCGTGACTTGAGCATGAAGTGCTTGCTATTCTTAAAGACTTAAATGCTCCTAGGATATAAACCCAGGGAAACCATGAATCTGTGTTTCTTAAGAAATGAAATCGCCAGATTTTGCTTTATTTCGGATTACATTCGATAAAGGTTTGACAAATATAATCACAAAAAGCATCCGATAAAAGGAGGGAGTTCATAGGAATCACAAGTATGCTGATTATGCTGTTATTTGAAATCTCGCCCACTCAGTATGGCTGTAACATAATGTTCAAGCAAACTGGATATGTGAGAATGTACTCAGAAGCAGATATTAAACATATATATGAATGTTATGTAATTAAAATGGTAGGGTATTATTTATCCCTTTATATTTCATTTTTTGGGCCATTTTGGATCGTGTGACGGCCGTAAAAAGGCTTTGCAGAAATTAATACCGAGGGCGATCTGGAGATTCACTGCACAATTGAGTATGCAATATAGTAAACCTCTAACCGATGCACCAACGTTCAAATCATTTTGTAGGATATAGTCTACGGTTTAGTAATGTTGGTAATTTGAATAAGGAGCCATGTCGCAACACAGAGCAGCGACACTATGCAACATCCCTCCCTCGGTGCATGACTCTCTTCACGACGCTCATCGAAGATTCATGACGCTTTTAAAAATGGAATATCGACCAGGGAGATCTAGTTTCATTTCACTTTGTTACGTAATATTTTGTAATGTGCGTAAGCAGGATTATTGCGGACTCGTGAGGATTAAGCAGAATGGCAATTAGCAGTACAAAATGACGTGAATAAAACAAATGAATTGCGCCTAAAAAATAGTACTCCGAAATTTGCATATAAAGGCATCTTTTGTAGCTTTTCATGAAGAGCAAATAGATACTTTGCCGGAAAAAAAAATCAAGTCAGATCTGAATCGATCTCAAGGTTATAAAAGACCACAAGCTGGTATTTTTTAATCGCAGATCGTTGAATTTATATATATACAAAGAGTCAACATGTATTGATTGATCTATTTACTTTGCAAGCACATTTAAAATTATACGATGGCGAAAATTTAAATTAGAATTACACCAAAAAAGTTACCAACCCCCCTGGCTTCCCATATGTTCAATATAAAAACGGATGACACACGCGGCATTTTTTGATGATTCTCTTAAAACAGTGTTTCAAATAAACAGGCAAAGTATTAATATTGTACACATAATCACCCCCAAAATGAAATTGGTCTTAGTGGGTTTAGATTCACGCGAATTAAGGGGGAAATAAACGATATCTGTAGGGGTAGCAAAAGATAAAAACACACCAGCTTCTTCCAAGCTAAAAATAGGATCAAGTCCTTCGCTCCTTTTCCACTCTCAATTTCATACTGGAAATGGAGGATACAAAGATCAGTGAAATTATAAAGAAAAACAAAGAAGAAAGAGTCGAAAAATCTAGTGCTTATTTCAAATTCTCATTCCATCCAGCTAGTCTGGAGAAGTAATAATAATCTCTGAAGCCCTTTACTGTCGTCTATCAGCTCACTATGAATTATTCATAAACTCGTAAAGCCGAATAGCAGTGCCTCTCTCAATGCTTCTCATTATCGCAGATCGCAAAAGTAGTCCTAATCTCCTGATATAATTGCCAGGATCGTTAAAACGACGCCATTTTAAGTCTTGCTTCTCATGGCAATAAAGTACAGAGCCCTGCTGCTGCGAAATTTTATGAGACTGAGAGATACCACTATATTCCGGCATTAATATAGTTGATGCGCCTTTTATTCCTCAATCCTTTTAGCCCAGATATCATTTTTATGGTTTAAACCCTTCGTTCCATTTAAACTTTTTTCAAAGTAAGTATACCAATATTGAATAATCGAAATTAACTAACTTCTCCCGAAAGTCCCCTCTATTGCCACATTCTAATACGATCATATTGCAGACAACTTTATTCCGGCATATTAATTCATGATACTCCTCGTACGACTAGCCACATCCATACCATAGATAAGACTTTTCTTTCTTAAACGATGAAAAACAATTTTATATCCACTGAAAACAAGTTTGACGACGTCTCTGTGGGCGGGAGAATGCAGTCTTGAGGACATCTTGAAAGAAGATAGAAACACTTCAGGCACAGGAGACTACAAAGAAAAATGGAAAGCCAAGCCAAACAAATTGAAAGCCTTGACATTTTGGCGTTAATAGGTAAGTGGATAAATCCCAGGTCGCCAAATGAAATGTGAAAGGGTATACGTAGATTGTCATTGTATGTTCTGTTTGAAAACAAAAATGTATAGACGAATGCTGATTGAAATCGTGCAAGTACGCTTTGATTTTGTTTTCATTCGTTCTCACCTTCTTCGAACTGAGAAATCTCAAGGTATATCTCAAGGAAATAACACACAAACATGTATTGTCTTTAAACAAATACACTGAGAAAGGAAATTATGGATAATGGGGGAATCGCACTCTTTGATAATTTACGATTGATTTATTGATTTCTATATCATCTTTTCAAACATACATATTCACTGCATTCATGTGACACCTTAATTTTGATTAATTTATATTTTATATATTTTTCCAAGACAGTACATGACATTGTATAGAAAATGTAAAAGAAATTAAGTACCATACTTGATGCATATTTAAATACGATAAACATGATACAAGAGGGCTATATAGTAAGCTTGAAGCTTGAAATGCTTGCAACCCTCAGTCAAACTAAGAAAAAAATATAAAAGGAGATAATGACTTTCTATTAAGATATATACAATGTACATTAAATGCTGTCTTTATGATTTACCAAGCTTTTCATCCGCTATTACACAAAAATGTGATACATGCATACAGGCTTACGAATGAATATCTTTTTTGGCAATCACAAGCTTTTCATGTGATATTAATTTCACTTAAATTATTTAAAATCATATCACTACCAATAATTCCTATGATATTAGATTGTGGAACATATTGATTGAAAATTAAAGAATGAATACCTCGTTACGCGCTAACGGTCATAAAGCCTCCACTTCTCATCGCCCAAAATGGACTGGCAAATAGGAAAATTGATTGCACGTCTGCAAAGGGAATACACAGGCCTTCTTTTATCACGAACATCCTTCCCTTCTGTTGTGAAGTATCATCGAGGGATGAGGAGGCTATCATGATGCGGAGGGCATGCACGAGGCTCCAAATTGAATAAAAGGGCAATTCATCTCGGAAATAAATAGCATGTCTGCGTATACAAGAACCACATCGCCACGAGGCCGTCTTCCAGTGGGGCTGCAAAATCGAATTATTCCCCACTTTTCATGATTGAAAATAATACAGCACCCGGATGCAGATCGATTCCCGTCGTTCCTTTCCACTTTACTGCGCGTATACGCTCTCTAGTTTGCCAGCATTCATCGGTGTTCTTTTTAAAAACATAAAAAACACGTTTACCTTTTTCATCTTATTTGTAATGTTTTTTCAGTTTTCAGAAGGATACTACCCTTTGGATCACGGTGACATAGAATTCTGGCCAGGGAATACAGTGCGAACTGTTGGAAGTGCAACTAAATAATCCCAGATCCCAAATCAGCGATATAATGAACATATCGCCAATGAAACCTTCCATTGATATTGTGTATAGTTTGAAAACTTAGGTGCCTTTAACTTCTTTACTCTCTGGTGACTAAACATCAAGCCTACAGACAAAGTGTGCACCATCTTCATTTCCGAGGTAGTGCATGACGCGGAAATGAACTGCCAAGAAAAGCTCATCATGGTTTATGCATCACACAATCAGCTAAACTAATAATGAGATTTTCTACCCTGATTGCTCATGTCCATCGTCGTCCATTCAGCTCCTGGTCAGTCCCAGGTGACCACTTACAATCGATGGGCATGACGGCGTATGAGCCGCATCCGGCTGGCATATTGATTGGTCTATGGAGAGCAACCTCCCTAAAAAGCCTTCTAAAAAGGTCCGATATAAAATTAATATGCGTTTACGCCATGAGTCTTCGATCTTACAAAGCTCACGTCGGACGCGCGCATGTGGTTAAACAAAAACTAGATCAGGGTTAAAGACGAACGAACATACATGAGTTTTACAACAAAGCGGAAGTCATGCGTACGTACGACTCAACGGAATTTGCAAATAATCATGTCGATATTGTCTGATTATATCGTTAATAATAAATACTAATCACTATCATTAATATAAAGTAATACGGTTTTTTCATACATACCTTCAGGTACTCTAAAACACAACTAGTAACGAAATGAAACCAGAAGGTACTTGGTATATACTGCTACAGCCTCTCAACCCCCTGATCGTGCTTAAGGGCAAACTAACGTCCAAAAAATCACTTGAAATAGGGCTTTATTGATATAATGACGCAAACCATCCAATTGCCCTTTCAAAAAATCAATATATAGGCCTACATGAAGAATCCAATTTCTAGATTGAGGTACTCAAACACTCGGCACTTCAGTCTCAAGTTAAAATACAACCTTGCTCTATTTTATGTCATAACATAATGCACATTCTGGTTCGGTGCGGCCTAGAGTAGGCGGAGAACAACGATCGAACGACCACCTATCATTTAAGAAGCGGGGTTGGGTTCAGAAATAGACTGACATTTTCATTAGCGAGATAGCATTATTGCAGCAGGTTCTGGTTGGAACTAGGACTCCTCGCCATGGTGTCATGCCTTTGAGAATGACGCCGACGAAGGTTTCCTTTGTGTGCAAGAGTACCCTCGTCTGCCTAAGTATTTACACTACTGACATAGCACCAGGTGAGGCGTGAAGTTTGCTCACCAATCACTCGAATACTGGCAGCCATGGCAGGCTACCGGAAGGATGAGCACAAAAGCCTAGAGCCTATACTACGATAAACAGAAATTGTTATAGGTTTTGCCAGCTTGTACGGATGATTGGAAAAGATCTTTTCCCTCGAAGGGAGGCTGAATGGCGAGGCCTATTCACATTAGTAATGCTTTTTGAGATGATGAAATTACTGCAATTCATGCAATCTAACACTCACGCAAAGAAAGTATGCTTAATTAAATGATGACGTAGATCCTAATCAAATGATTGGTTGAGCCTGGAAACGTGATCATGTATCTTTTCTCTCCTTAATGCAAAACTAGTCATCAGATAATAAGATGCAGTGCTAATGACTGGTCATTATTATTTTGGATGAAGATTCTTTACGAAATGACATGGGTCCTCGTTACTATTTTTTTGGGAAAAGTATAATTATCGGGCCTTGCCTTGAAAGTCAGACTG
This sequence comes from Strongylocentrotus purpuratus, assembly GCF_000002235.5. Classification (NCBI taxonomy): domain Eukaryota; kingdom Metazoa; phylum Echinodermata; class Echinoidea; order Camarodonta; family Strongylocentrotidae; genus Strongylocentrotus; species Strongylocentrotus purpuratus. The sequence continues at coordinate 12,745,756 of NW_022145609.1, forward strand.
TCCCAAGAGCAACATGTGTGGATAATTCTAACACCCTAACTGGTGTGCATACAATTGTGTGCTAACACACATGCATTTTTTTTGGGAAAGCGGGGTGTTTCTTAAATTCTGTTTGCTTTTCAAGCAAAAGATTAGGGTATGTCTAAAGCATCGAGAATACGTCAAGACAGAAGTTGGAAATAACCTGAACACCATGAGATTATAAAGGTCATGAGCCATGCTTTTCATTTCATGTGCACAAACCAAACACAGTGCATCGTCCGTTTCCTCAATTTCTCCTTCCTTTCTGGTTTCCCCCTTATATTTCAGTAATATGCAAAGAGTGCCATCACATTACATCGGGGTGGAGACGATCCAGAATAATTGTAAATCGCTTCGTGAGGAAGAGCAGAGGGTGTTTACTGTCCAGCACACACCAATATCCGTTCATGGGAGCTTCAATGGCAGGCAGGTGAAACGCAGGATCTCAGTCTCAGTCAGCGCACATCATCTTCTTCCCTAATATTATTGGCAATATTTCTTTAAATAGTATATGGCTAAGCACTTAACAACCTAAGGCCGCAGTCACACTGCTGAACCATCTACACACCGATCCAAAGCCGACTGATTCTTGGCCATATGATTTAGTGTAATATTTTGTTCGGTCCGTGGTCGGTCTGGTGTCGGCCTTGTTGGTGTCACTGGAGCATAATATTAAAAACAATTTCTCTCTTACTAGAGGAGAGGATATCCAGTGTTGAAAAGTCTTTATCAAGTATCACTTTCTTTGGAATTGAATCCACTTCAATTGTAATGGAATCCAGTCACAAGTAGGGGTTAAATTACTATTCAGGGAGCGGTTTAGACTCTTTTTTAGGAGTAAATTTCTACTCCTAACGAAGTGCTCCCTAATATAACTCTCCCTGAAATTGGATTGCCACTACTGTACTACTGGAGAGTTGAACTTCATGAGCAATAACACTTTCCGAGAAAATTTGCGATGTACAATAGCCCCATATCGAAGACCTCTGCATTTCATTTCGATGAAGGTATAACGTGCAGCTATAAACTATTGCTCCTCTTATTTCATTGATAGATAATTTCATGTTACCAAACAGAGGTAAATTTTCCATATACTCTATCAAAATATAATTACGTGAAAGGTTGTCATTTTTTGGGACAATTGCCAATCTATGTAAATATATAACTTAACCTTGGTCGGTTTCTTGACATATCTAATATCGTCTGTTTGGATACACAAGGGCATTAAGCCGCATTATTTATGATGTGTGTAAAATATTTGTGTACAGACATAACATTATGCATTTTAATGAAAAATGCGCTAGAAAAATCATTAGAAAATGAAACAAAAATTGACTACAATATGTTGGTTCGACAAATATTGAGATATATTTGTCCTAAGCCCGATGTACGCCATTTGAATTAATTAGCTGTATTCAGCAAACGACAATTGTTCTTTACCTACCCATCTCAAGCATTTGGCTGGCAACCGCACGAAAACAAGTAAACAATGCTGTATGACAACGTCACGACGAACGTTAAATAATATCAGGATTGAGAAAATTCCTTACACAAGTCAGGCATCAGGTGAAAATGCATAGCGTTATATTATGTGCATAATTCGATTTCGTTACAATTTGCTTGTCAATAGATGGCTGCAAATTACTTTCTTAAGTTAGGATGTGATTGATATACAGAATGCGTGGTTATAATTTGAAAATTACAAATTGTTACTTAACTGTTCAGTGTTGAAACTCATATATAATTTATTATGGCTCAAGTTTGGAGCAAGAAAAAGTAATTAGAAACGTAAAGCGTTCTAATCGTCTACAGCTTTGTTATGACATATGTGTTATGATAAAAAAACACAATAATGATAATAATAATAATGATGATGTAATGATAACAATAATGATAATAACAAGAATGCTGTTTACCTAGGGAAGCATCAATAGTAACGTTGTTCTTCCTGAGAGCCCGCAATTATTATTACCCCAGGAATTACCAGGTATCCATTTACACCTGGGTAGAGAGTGGCAAATATGGAATAATGTCTTGCCGAGTGACCTGAGTGCCTGAATGAAATTCGAACCCTCAGCCCTTGGATTGAGAGTCAAGTTAATAAACCACTGTACTTATACTGAGGTAGAAAAAGAAACATGTTTTTATGCCACCCACTCAATTCAAAAAGTACTTCAGTGACATCAATAATGATGTTGTGTGCGATCAGGAATCTCCCAAGCAGTTTGAATAATATTCTAAATAACTGCGGGGTAGACACATCTCTGGGGAGAAACCTTTTTCATTTCACTTTAAAGTGACTCGGTAACATTGCCTCAGATTCTGAAACAAATCCTTGATTTAGCTCATGCTGCGATCATAATTATAAACCTTTAGGTCAATCACATGACTTTTACATGCCGACCACCTGTCTGATTATCAAGATATTATTTATTATTGGAAATCGAAATCAAATTGTGCGTTTTTTTTAACGGTTTTTATAACACTACATTCTACTAGGGAAAAAAAGTATGGTAAAACCGGTCACTCCAAGATTTTTCTTTTGGAGGAACTTCATGATAATTTTGAAGCGCAATTTTTTAGGGCTTCAATATTACACCATTTCACAGGCACTGAAAACACGTAGGGCCCTGCTTCTCAGATTTAACATGGTTAAATTATGTCTTTAAAGCTCTTGTGAACATCAATATTTCGGGGATGGGTACGTGACACTTGATTTTTTTCCATAGAGATCCTAGGTACAACTTGGCCCACTCCCTCAAGTCAAAGAACCATATATCCGCCAATTACATTGCCCTTCATACCTTCTCATAACAAGTCTCGACTTTTCTTATCCGTACCAGTGTGTGACGCTTTCAGTGTTAATTCACATCGTACCTCATCAATCATCTTTCCATTGGATGTTGATATTCATATAGAGTGGAGTGGTGGGTGGACGGCAATAACGAATATCGTGATGGAACAGAGGAAAGAGTAAAGGGCATTATGTGCAAACATCACAGTCCACGCGAAAGGCCAATATTATGTTCGGAAGGTGGAAAATTCTTGCTTGGCTTGGCTGAGGAGGAGCGAGGTTCTGGATTAATTCAGAGTGTAGATTACATATATTTAGCATCGTAATTCATCAATTAGAGAATTTCTATTCTCACTTCATTGAAAATAATATATTTAAAGAAAAGGATTAAAATGTGGCATTTTGGGTTCAATTTTCTAACTTATTTGACTAAATTACATTGATAATTTGTTATTACTATTCACAGCGTAATTGTAGATTAAAGAACATTAAACTTCATATAGATACTTTTATTCCCATTTCGTGGGAAGAAATAACATAAATGTATTTGAAAAATTAGAATGAAGAAATTGAATTAAGCTCTAGGTTCTCTCTGTGTTAAATATTTTTTCCCTTCATTTTAGTTAATAATTTCGGAATTTATGGTGACTGTTTGGAAGGAAAATAATAAGTGCAGATTACAGACAATATCACGCTTCTTCGGATGTAATGTTTCTGCGAGTGAGTCTTTCTTTGTGTGGGGGTGTACGTTTTGTATCAATCGATCAGTGTGATTGAACGTTGCAACCGTATATTAATTTCTTGTAGATTTTTAAATATAATGGCTTCTGTAGGTGGAATAATGTTTATAATGGGGGCAGGTAGGAGGATACTATTTCCCTTGTTTTTTAATGCATGCAATCTGGAAGTATAATACAATAATTGCCCTGCAGGACGGTAATTGTGTCTCCCCGCATCGTTGGGAAAATTCTATGCCCTACTTTTAGTAATGTTTTGCTCATACACGATGACCCTTTTTCCAAAAAAATTAGCAAAAATCAAAGTGTGAAAATATTTACAATAATTACATCCTAACAATAAAACCTAAATTCGAAGGTACAATTGGCGAGTGGAACGGTAACATCTATCTGAGTGTCCGGATGAGAGAAGTCCGGTAGTGACAAATATAGATTCAATTTCACGGATTGCAACTCGAACACCCACTTCATAATCAAGCCGGGTGTCCTCATTCATAAAATAGTAGGTGACAGTGCCATGAGGGTTCCGCATCACGTGAAGAGAGGACCGGAAATCTCTCCTTCTTCCATCGTTACGGGTAAGACGATGATTCATCCATTCTAATCAATGTATCATAGTTCATTATGAGTGGTTGGATTGCATCGTGGATATGTAGCAATCATGAAAATACAGCACTCCCATGAGTGTTTTTGAATATTTGACGACAGATGGGTAGTCTACGCTCATATATTGAGAAAGAAGAGGAACAACATTTGTATATAAATAATAATATGAAGAAGTTGTAGACATACAGGAAGTAGGATATGAAGACAAAATACAAAGAAGAAGAAAGAGGAGGAGGAGGATAAGAAGAACACGTATAAAATGAATGGTATGCCAACAAAAGATGAGGAAGAGGCCTGGAGAAAAAGAAAACAATAAATAAAAGACGTGCAAGAAGAAGAAACTGAAGGTAACAGAAGAGGAAGGAGAAGACTAAGAAGAAGAGGAAAAGGAAGAAGAGAGAGAAGAAGGAGGAGATGAGGAAAGAAGAAAAAAAGAAAAGAAGAACACCTTCAATAATATAAGACATCCTTACATTCGATATGCAAAAAATAGACCTGGTCGGGAATTTCAGCATAAGAGGTAATATTGATCACCATATTAGCTACGTCTTTATTAAATGTATCTCCATTGATGAAAGGATATTAATGAAGATTCAACGATGGCGCCAGGCAGGAAAAGAACGCCACCACATAGTGGAGTATATAATGGTTATTGTTATATGTCCGGGAAAATTCTCATGGATTTTTCTGGAAATGCTCTCTGCAATATATAAACTATATTCTGCAATAGGTCTTCGGTATTTATATTAATACTACTAATAACAATAACAGTGCTACTAATAACGATAACTATAATATTAATACTAAATTATTAGATAAATCAATAACAATTGTTTTACTACTACTACTCACAATGATAATAATATCATTTTTATGTTCTTTGCAAATACAACAATTTCCCTCTTTGTGTAACCACATCGGGTAGAGATACAGAAATCCCACATCCAATACTCCTTTTACTACTAACAATGATAATAATATCACTTTTATGTTCTTTGCAAATACAACAATTTCCCTCTTTGTGTAACCACATCGGGTAGAGATACAGAATTCCCACATCTAATACTCGTTTACACGTGTGTGCGTGTGTGTGTGTGTGTGTGTGAGTGCGCGTTAGCACATCCGATTTGGCCCATTCAGGATTTGGTTGGCGTGTTAAAGACAGACAGCAAATGCATAAAATGTGGTATAGATCGGCATATTCGTTCGCCCGCTCTTCTTCGTTGATTACGGAAAAAAACTATCCTAAGTGGGTGAATGGTACTGACGAGAAGAGGAGGCCACCTTACAAACAACGGATTAAACTGAATAAGTAGGCAGGATCATGATAGTGGAAATAATGTATGCTATAAAGTTATACAATATTCCATTACACCCGAGTGAGCTGATATGAATGCCAGGATTTTTGCTGATCAGTTTGAAACTACTTTCACGCTTTCTATGATATACCTAATTTTACTGGCAATAAAATAAAAAGATATAAAATAAACACCATCTTACGGGGAGAATTCTTCTTTGCGCATTACATAAAGAGTGAAATTAATGATAATGTCACTGTCATTGATATCTGGAAACCCAATAAGGCCTTTTGACATGCAATTAAAAAACAAATGTTTGCTATATCATAACAAAAGTTAGTGATGATCAACAAGAACGATAATGCAATTACTTACTACAAGCTCTCGAATACTAAATTATGTACAGCATATGAAATGTTTATACATCAAACAGGCTAGGTGTCATGTCATAAACGTTTTTACAGATATGAAAAAGACGCCATGCGTTGGTACTCATCTGCATCGCACGAGTATAGAGAGTATTAAGCGTGGTGCAACGATACAAGGGACAATTCCAATACGCTATGTTACACCAACGTGTGTTCATATTAATGTGACGTACCTTGCCTTCTCCATCTATAGTGAGCTGGGCTTGGTAAGGCAACGATATTTTATGCTTCACTTCGCTGCATTAAGTTCCGTCCACATTGCAACGGAATAATGTTCTCATAGCAACACGCCGTCTGGTACGTAACTGCATTTTCAAATCCCCCCCCCCCGTGTGGTATTTATAGAGTTGTATTGTGTTCTGTGTAGGCATCGAGCGTAGAGGGTGATTATGATTATATGCATAGATCGGAGAGGTCAGGTTTTTGGAGATATGCTTATGCAGCCATGGGGACGTTACGGGAGAGATGGTACGGTTGGATGAGGCGTTGCAGGAAAGCACATAGTCTAATCAGGTTTGCTTGTACGAATATTGCTCGCCACGACACAATACATCGGAACCTTGCTGGCGAGAATGGGAAATTTCATGTCTAGCCTCATGGACATCCATGTTCCCTGTCGTTAATACTCAACAAAACAGGTTTCCACTCATCTACAACATTTAAAACTATTTCCTTGTTATATTCGACAAGGTAATTTGCCACGTAATAGAGTTTCATTACCAAATGACATATTGACATTGTTTCATAATGCGCTACGAAATGCTATAAAATGTTAATAATGCATACTGTTCTCATCGGAATGATTACAATTATCATCGTAATCACTGAAATTATTATCACCATCATAATCATTATGTTTAGCTAGGTTTAAACCAAGCTTCCCAATTTTGTATCAAATGCAATGTAAGAAAAAGACGATTCTTCCAGTACATATTACCATGGCTACGGTTCTTTCAATTGCTATGAGTCTCTTTTCAATCTTTATCCACAGAGAACTAAGGAGGAAGAAAGTTGGCACTTTATACCCTGCATCCTGAAAGAAAATCGTTTGCAACGGTAGCATCACACTCCAGGTTCCGAATAATATGTTGAGATCAGTTGCAGTGCCGGTCCGTTCATCAACCGCTATCGAATATTGACATCGAAGCCCGCACGCTAAATTGCGTTTCTGTCACTCACTATCTCTCAGTATTCCCTCAGCATAACATGAGGAGGGTCGTGTACGGCCAAAGATATATGATAATGATATCTTTGGTATATTGTGAAAAGAAGTAATATTGAAAATTACACGTATTTATCAATGATATGGTTCTTTAAAAAAATGAACTTGCTTCTCTTTCGAAACGGGAAATTTATACTAATTCACATTAACTTGAGTAGGAAAAATCTAGCTACGTTTATACTGGGCACATTATCCATCCAAGGGGGTTATCAAGATACCTACGAGTGAATATTACACTGGCTTAAGCCACGCTGTCCTAGGGTGCTAATATCAGTCAATTATACTGCGTACACATTTACTACACCTGAATGGAGAGTGGCAAATGTCCTGCCAACGGACATCAGCGCCACGGCTGGAACTTGAACTACCAACCTTATGTTCTATAGTCCAGTGACGTATCCTCTAGACCATAGAATTCTTTTAAATATTTTTTCTTCTTCTTGGTTATAACCATTGCGTATGTTTGTAGTCAGAAAAGCATATTTTAATATCTTTATACACAGAGCTAACGTCCGTCCAGATCCAAAAAGACGATGTCCTCTTTCAGAAGAACTTTCCGGGATACAACATCTGTGTTCGTTAATGGACTCCCGAGGACCCATCTCCAAAGACACAATTAGTATGCATCAGATGCTACATCATTAGCTTCCTTTCCCCATCTCCCTACCCAGGCAATAGAACTGACATACTTTGAAAAACCGGGTAAACAACCAATTCAATACACACTCTTTTCTGGAATTAGTATACACACCACACTTTAAAGATAATGTGGAAACTAATGGATATATATTCGTTAGAAGTGAGACGTGGTAGGAATGAGGACGTCATGATTATCAAACTGTAGACGTATTTTTGTGAATTAGAAACAAACAATTCAATGATCACTCTTTTCTAGAATTAGTATACACACCACAATTTGAAGATAATGTTAAATTAATGGATACAGTCATATTCATTGGAAGTGAGACGTGGTAGGAATGGGACCGTCATGATTATCAAACTGTAGACGTATTTTTGTGAATTACAAACAAATTTAGTATCAGTTATCACATACCTCTCGAACAATACTTTACAAGACGAATGCGGGGGTGCTAAGATGAAATTAATATCACATTCCAAAATACTTACCTAAAGAAGAGAGGAGGCAACATCGTTAAGGACAATAATGACATCATCATGAAAAGTATTTCGGTTAAAAACAGAGTGAGATATTGAAATACAAAACAAAATATATTTTGTTAAGTGACGGGTACAACACGAACGATGTTAGATACAAACGGGGAATTAATTAATTTTTGGCTATATATTCATTCATTACGTAAATCAAGTAAACAATATAATAGATAAAGCTAGGGTGTGCTAAAAAAAGAAATACCCTTTGGTTTCTATCATGATGTCAATGTTGTGCCATTACCAATAATTCTATCCCCAAAACCAATGTATCTTTGTACGATAAAAAGAATCTTTGACAATTATGCATGTTAGTCCCTTGCAAGAAAAATGCTAAAAGAAAAGGGAGGAATACAAATGCTTACTATTAGGTCGTGCGACATACGTACATAAACTTATTTCTATAGACGTTTATCAATTTGCTGATGAACATTTCAAGGAAGAGTGACCTGGATAAGCATCAAGTAGAGAAGCTCTCTTAATGCTTCCAAAAAGTCTCGACGGAGGCCATCAGGCTTATTAAAAACTGGAATGAAATTGTAAAAATGGATGGGTTTTTTCTTATTACCCGGGGAGGCGATAAGTGGCGTACATTCACAGTGTTATTATACAATTCTAAAGTATTTGTTCCTTTTGACGTTGATCGAATGCCCATACTTATGAGTTTGGAATGGAATGCAATGCATTGTCCTTCCACAGGAAGCCTGAATAAGTCACTTGCAGATAATAATTGCCGTAGTCCACAGAGAAATGTTAGCTGGTGATTTCTTGGACGTGTTAAGATGCAATGCGCATGGGGAAAAACTGCGACATGTGGGAAATTGCTTTTTCCTTAATAAACCTTTCCCGATCCTTACATACGTACTAAAAACCTTTTGTTGGTGCTCCATAAATGTTGGATGATAAACGTCTGTTCCCTTGGTATGCAGAAACAGCATACTCTCACCACTCCTCACCTATATTGACTATAATAATGCTACTCGTTATGAATAGTACGGGAGAATTTGATTTACATATTTTTTGTTTCATTTAGTAGTTAAAGGTTGATAGGAATATAACCCCATCTTCAAAGTTTTAATATCCCCCAAAGCCTAGCCAGTATAAAAAAGGCTTTACGGTGTAATTTCGACAAAATGTAGTTTCTCAAAAGCAATATCCTGACCAGAAGTGACCTTCACAATATTCTCCAAAAGACTCGAACAGTATATATCTAACCATTGCCAAAGAGATATGAGTTTTAAAACGAGTAAATTCTGTTTGTAATTGGGCGTGGACCTACTCCTGAAAAATAGCAAAGGTTAGTCGTACCATCATGTAGGCAGAATGGGAGAGTATCAAGCAACATCGCAATATTGAGGTACTTATAATATTTTCGTGCGTATGTCAACGCACATACTGTATGTAGTGTGTTCGAGAGGTCACTTTAAAACATGCGTTACTTGCGTAGATGCAACTAAACAAAGAACACACAAATATCTATTGAAATATGATATTCCTGAGAGTTCAATCAACATAAAGAGACGATATTCTAATTTCATGATGCTCATTCCTAGATAATTATTACTTTTTTTCATGTCATGTGTACTGTAAGGGTAAGTTTATTCCCACAATATATATACAGCTATAAAACAACACGCACTATTCCAAATCTTTCGCCTGTTTAATAAAAGTTAATTTGCTTGTGTCTATATCCTTGTAATAATTTATCTTGATTCGTGTACATTCTTTCAACGATTTTGTATATTGCACCAATATGTTTTAATGACATTTAATTGCTATTTACTTTAAACTTTGTATAATTATTTCAAATACATGTACCACTACGTTTCCATTGCTTGAGCATTGAATAAATTGTTTCTGTCTCATTTACCAATCATTTCTTGTTTCTTATCTCCTTTTCATTTGTTCATACTGCTCGCTATCCTCGATTATTTACCCACTGTACCCACAAATGCAATATTGAATAATGAAGAACCATTTAATTTGTCTTAGTCAATATTTTGGCATATAATTATGTTTTACATTTTATTTTGAAATTAAGTTCATTGACTGTTTTTTAATTGATTATGGTATTTAGACAGTAGTAACATGACACATTTTTAATAATTTTGAACTGAATGTTCTGTAATTTTTTACAATGTAGGCTATATATTTTCAATTTGGGTAATTAAGTTGTGAAACTGCCAGTCATGAAAGATGCAATAAAATAAGTGACTAATTCCTTTGATATTTTTCATGTTTGTAGTAGTAGGAAAGGAAACTACCACATGCAACTAATCTATAGTACCAGTAATATCACTGTAGTTTTTCCTTTAACTTTTTCGACATTTCAATCACAGATGTATCTAGAACTACACAAATATTCTTTCCTCTAAACAAGTTTGTTAATGCTACATTCGGCGGAGAAAAGCTGTTGGTATTTTGCGTGTTTCTGAATACGATAGCTTTCACCCATTTGTTCATCCTTGCTTCTGTTTTGAGAGGCTGTCAGATGAACGCCTCCACTTCCATCGAACCGATTTAAAAGCTGGAGGCAGCAGGGGACCTTTCATGCTCCCATTCTGTTCAAGATCCCGCTTCAAATCCCGGTGTATTGTTTCATCCAAATATCTTGTGGCTCCGAAAAAGATGGGGAAATCCAATCCACTTTGTCGCTTTTGCATCGCGGCAAAGAGGATCGCTTTAAGAATCAGTCCAGATCATAACAATATTGCGAAAAGAAATCTTGCTTTTATATGGAATCATACGAGCAAGAGATATCTTGACCGGAACTTACAAAAAGGAGGACAGGCTAGCGGAATAGAGACATTCCCTTTAAAGCCTACTAGACCATGATTGTAATAGGATGGAATCTTATGGACAGCACACGTTTGAAGGAAGTTAGAATTCTCATTTAACATGTTTACGTAAGACAGGTCATCTACATTTAGAGCTTTCTCGATCACCTACCAAATAACTATCGACAATGGTACCTAATCTGTAGATATTCAAATCTCAGTCATGAGAAAAGTACATTGCTATAACTGCTCTCAAGAAATCTTCCTATCATTTTGAAGAAAAAAATAAGAAGATACATTTTGCCTCAATGAAATGCATTACGACTGATAACAGCCAGGCCTACATCCACTTTAAAACACCCACACAAAGACAGGGGCTATAAGAGCTCACCCAAGACTATGCTCTCGCCTTTTGCAAGTGCTTCTAGATATTGCCATATATGATAGAAATGCACTACTCAGTAATAATGTTTAAATAGGATTCAGGATTGTTGTCCTCTTATATATTCCACCAGGGAATTTACACGGGAGATTAGCAGCTCTTTCACGCGAATAATGTGAACTGAGCATGGATTGCTATAGAGTTGCCACGAGCATTCATCGCAACGTTTGTGACGAAAACAAGATTTGCATGATCACCAGGCGAGGGAGGTTTTTTCAATCCTCCATGTATGAAAAATAAAATGTTGACAATATAGAAGAATATAATAATTACTGGAAGGTGGAGGCATTTCTCCACTCCGATGATAAAGTATTCAAGAAACTCTTGATAAAGCAAACACAACACGTTCGTTTCGTCTCACGCTTTTTCTTCCAAGTACGACATGCAATTAATACATATGCTAATATTGGATACTTAGGGGCGACAAAGAGTCTCATACCACTCACAAAACAAACGAGAAAAAAAATCCTTAGTGAGTAAGTTCACATTATAATTTTGCATGTCATGTCGTATTGAGGTGTCATAAGATAAAGAATTCCACAGACGTAAAGTTTGATTTGAAAGAAATAGTATACCTAATTGGTAGAGAGGTAACTAGTGGGGATCCACAATCATGGAATATATGATTCATATCCAAGGGCAGATACTTCGTTTGGAATAGCCATTGACAAAATAAATGCGTTAGAAAATGTGACAAAGGCTAAGAGTGCACACCACTTCTAAAGCATTGAATATGGAAAAGAAAGGCTTGTCTGACGCTGTACAGGATTTTAAACAATGACCTTTCAATTCAGCTCGACAAGACATTGAATCGATAAGTAGAAATTTGTGTCGTCTGCCTCATACTGCAATTATAGCAATTTGCCTATCTTCACCCAGCCTCTCTTCTCGTCGACGTGCCTTCATTTAATCTACTGCCCTTGACGACTGCCTGCGCATTATAGCGAAGAAATCGTCATGAATTAAAGATGAGAGATGTTACAAAATAGTGGGAAGCGTTTTATCTGGATGAGCTTTTGCACATAGTAAATTGAGGCTTATCCCGGTGCCATCAGAGACAGGTAGGAATAGGAGGGCAAATGTGATGAATTCCTCGTCTGTGTTTAAAATGTCATTCAATTTGAGTAAAGAAGAGCAAGGGTAAAGCTATTTTCAGGAATGGCTTGTGGTCCTCATCCCTTTCCCTCTCCAGTTGCACTAACCACGAAGCGATTGCACATGCAGGATGGAAATAGCATAATATCACGGTATTACAGCGGATACCTTTCAATGCCCTCTCGGGAACACCCCTGCTCTAAAGCTCCGATATACAAGTTTAAGGCTTGACACTTCAGCGAGGTTTCTTGCCGAGGGGAACCATGCATAATTGTTCTCCAACCTGCCACAGCCGAGATGCAAATCGAATTTCTGAAGCCATGAATGATTCATACCTTCTCTACGATCCTGTAGCAGAGATGCTGTAGCAGTGCTATGTCGAGAACCACTCGCTTGGTCTACACCAAAGCGTGTTTGACACGTAAAATATTAAATGGACCAGGGGAATTACGCTAATAATACAGATGGAAAAATACGTAATGTATGCTCTCTCGGTGGTTTGAAAAAAATTAGGACACGTTCTCCTTATCGAAATATGCTCAGGTACGAGTTTTAAAATAAATATAATAATATGCATACAAAACTTCGCAACATCACACTGCAACATTATGTAATAACTCGAAAAGCACGTACTGACCAAAGGGGAGAGGGTTTCTTTCTTTTTTTCCTGGTCAATCTTTGTACACTTTGTAAAAGAACATTTTGACTGCTTTCTACGCTGTGACTTTCTAATTGCAATTCATAATTTGATATCGATAGTACTTTCCACGTTTTCATCAAGTGATCATATCCACCTAACCTCAAAACAACATTTGATAAAGCTCTCAATCTTATTCATCTGTTCTGTTTCACAATTTAACCTCAAAATAAGCCTTTGACATGGATACGGCATGGTGGTTTATGTAGTTTCTAATATCACGTTGGACAATTGGTGACAAAGTGTAAGGACCGATATCATGACAAATCTTTCTTGCTTGAGAAATGGAATGTCCTTTACTTAATATATACCTTTGAAAGATGATTGGAGGAAAGAGATTTAAGGAAGAAACGCATCAGAAGGCATTTGTTGTAGTCTGATGGATAGTAATGTTATGTCTTGAAGTTCCCCGGCGTATTTAAATTCATAATATGCGTTTTGACTCTAAAGGATAGTGAGGTTTTTATATAAATAAAGTTACTGAACATTTTTGTTTGCTTCATTCAGTTTGCCAAAGGTAGCTGCATATTACGACGCCAATTTGATGACGTATGTTTGAATACAACGGTTAGCACAAGTCTTTAATATTTGTATTGTATTTTTTGTACATTTTTTGTGGGTGTTTCCATCGTGCTCTTGTTGATTCCACTAGCGATGTGTGAAGTATTTAGAGCAGGTGTGGAAGTGCTGTATCGCCATTCATTATTAAGATTTTTTGTTTATTCCGCCACCTCAGACTCTGGATTCCAACACAAGCATATGCTGATCTATTGCAGGACGTTAGGTTGGAAAAGGTGATGATATTCATTACAGTATACTGACCTACATTTTCCCAACCCCTAACCTCAACAAAAACAAAAGGAAACAAAACAAACAACCAGAAGGTTTTGTTGAAGCAATCCTTGTCTATACTATAAATGCTGGTACAGATGCTAAAACCCAACGACCAAAATATACAATGAGCCATTCCTGTTAAATCTCAAATAAATACTGGCAAAGATGCTAACGCACAATCACAAAAAAAAAAAAAAAATTGGCAACTCTTGTTAAAGTGATTAATTCTAGTAAAGATGCTAAAGCCCCGTGACCACAATATGTTCAGATCATATTTTCCAGAAAAACCATGGCTGCTTGCTACTACAACATTATCACCCCCTCCCCCCACTCACAAAACTTTACTGAAATATCCGTCAAATGAATGTACTGTTATTGAAGGAAACATACGGTGGATGATATTCAGACAAGAGGCTTAACGTCATAATGAATTCTGAACATGTTGGCAAATACACTCACGTAATCCCCTAAACTCCTAATGAAATTATGATTATTTGCTCACCACTCATAGCCAATCTGGCCGCTATGTGCTTACGTCACACTAATAACGTGATTACTGCAATACACAAACACAGCGAGCATACCTACTCGCACGCACACGCACTGCGTGAACACAACCCACGTCGATACAGCAACGTACACATAAAACCCTTATGCGATCTACGTATTCATGGTATTATTGCTGCATATGGGTCAAAATAATTGGGGAGTCCTTTAAACAACGTACCACATGTGAAGCACACTGCAAACAAGCGCCATCATTAAGTCTTTTGTGAAAAAAACAGGACTCATTAAGATGTATTGTCCTTCATAAACCAAAACTAATCAAATGTTGAGAATGGCTCGCAGCATTTCTGGTTAGCTTTAGAAACTCGAGAGTAATACAATTTTTTTGACGTTCATGTCATATTTTTGTTTGATGAAACAGCAGAGGAACCTGTCAAATTTGAACTAAAAAGACTCCGTGGTCACAAAACGTTGATTTTTTTAAAGGTTTTCATACTTATTCCACATTCTTGTCATCATACATGAACCGATTCAACACCCTAATGTGACTTTTTAAAAATAAATTTCATATTTTTGTCCATAATTACGAAAACATATAATATATGACATTTTATCATTTAAGATCGAATTATATGTTGCTTCTGTTTTTTAAGCAGAAAATTACAATTGGCTGAAAATACATTAAATTTCCGAAGTGGCAGTAGGTGAGCTAATATATTGAAATACTCTAACTGGTACTGATACCCTTAATGATCATGTTACTCAGACTGCTTAGTATGCAAAAAAGCATAATCTGAAACACATTGTTATGTTGTATCAATTATTCCAATAAATGTAACTTGTCCTAGAAAAGGTGTAGTTCCAATAAAATATCTTATATTCTTTATCCGCTTATTTCGAACTTTATGTTTAATGACTAAACAAAATGTGTATATGAATGTTTATGGTTCCAGTTATTCTGCAGATAATAGAACAATTCAGATAAGACTTTTGTAGTATTAATCTATCAGACACGGTTCCGTCGTTGTCAAAGATGATTGAGACAATGATATTGGATACAAAATGGTATCAAGAAAATCCTAACTTCTAATTAATTGTACTATATTTTTTGGATGTACCTTTTAGAAAAACTGCAAACTTTCAATGAAAACTGAATCAAATGGAATCTTAGGGAATGGTTAGGTTTTTCCAAGACTTCGATATTCAAATATATGCTTAAATAATGAGTGAGTTTATCAAAGAATATTCATTGTGTAATATAAAGGGAGTTTGGAATACATAAAACATAAATTCTCGTTTCAGCTTTTCATTCTCACGTGGTAAAAACAACACAATGCTCTCTGCTATATATTTTCTTTGATGAAGAGCATTCTGTTTAGTTTTCTATATTCCACATGATTATATCTTATATCTTTAAACGACGATAAGCCTTCAGATTATCAGCATACACCAAACGATCCAATAGTGTGCTTTTGTGTTATATATGGAGTGCTTGCAATGAATTTAGTTTCATGCATTCTATAAAGAGGAGATAGATATGCAGACTTCGGTTTTTTTTACCAGCACTCACATCGTATTGCACAACATACAGCAATTAATAATTAGAACATTCCTAGTATATGATTATGAAAGAAAATGTAAATACCTCGATAGTTGTGATACTGGCAGCCAGTTCAGCGGCTAAATATTCCCCGTTAATTGAAAGAAAGGAAGAGAATTCCAGTGACCACCGAAGAAAGCAACCCTCAGATATGAGGATGAGAACGCGATCAAGTACTCCTTCTGGCCCCCTTTAGACACATACAAATTATCTATAATCCACCAGAATTAGTAACTGGGGGAACGAGTAGGCGTGGAGAAATATGTTGAAGCACATCTATGCGCTAATGAGGTATGAAAGATGCCTTCGGGGGTGTTTGAAGGAGGTAACCTAGGAGATGAAGTCGACTTTGATATGACACAGTCTATGTTCCTCCTATGATTCCAAAATGAACACAAATGTGATAAAACAGAAAGGTGCGACACTGGAGCAAAATCCACTTGTAAAGTCAACAAAAATCGGATGCTGCGAGAATGCATCTAAAAGGATTGGCTTCACAGGCAATATGACGGTGGCACACACAATACATGGTATTCATATAGCGTGGCTCTTTGAGCATATCGAGGTACGGACATACCGTCGTGCGTTAATGCAATAGACGATCAATGAAAAATCAACCATTCCGGAGTGTGACGTCAGCAAGATATCTCATGCCTGATTGGTTGGTTGAGTGATGGGTAGACACAGTTTCAGAAGCATTTCTTATCTTCAAAATCGTTGCGATGATTTATGCTGGGCCGGCGATGCAATATTCACGGTATTTTTCTAGTCCTTTGTCAACACGAGAAAAGGTGTCAGTGTTTGGACACATCTAATGCCTTTGTACAGACCACCTTGTGCAAATGTTAAGCACTACACAGATTTGAACTGGTGGGCTCAGGGTTAAAATCACACTCTTGTTTCGTATAGGACCCAGGAAAAATTGTAAAAGTTCACGTGACTATGATTTATATTTAAGATATAATGTAATAAGTTAAAGAGCTGTCTGTAGTTCAAGCGCGTGCAGATGCATGCTACACCTCTTCTGCATTTGCTATATCAATCGTTCCAAATATTTTGTGGCATAAATTGTGTTATTCATTGTGGTTTAAAAATATTTTACCACTATGCACTAAATGTTATATTGTTACTGATTATTATTGTTACTATGAAAAATGCAGAAATCAATGAATCAAACTTAAATGAAATCAAACCTAAATATAAAAGTAAAACATTTTTTATTTATCTCCTAAAAAACAGCTGAAAAACAGAATTCAAACGGTTATTTTGATCGTTGATCCTAATAAATGTGCAGCAACTCTAACGAATAGAGGAATTTATTCATTCTACATTGTCATTTGCTACAATGACCTAAATCCACTTAGAGAGGCGTGGTTTGTGTTTATTGTTAGAGATCGGGTCAACGACAAGAAAGTCGAATGTTTTTCTTCATAATTATAATATGTTATCATTATCCGATTAAAGTTTAATATAGGTTTTTCGTGGTATTATCTCAATGACAAATCGAAAAATAACACATCTGTAAAGACACTGTGGCTACACATTAAAAAAAAATCCATATATGAGCAAGAAAAAGCCCATACATGAGCACGAAAATAGACGAACATTAACTATTTGTAATTAATATTAATCACATGTTCCTAAAAAAACCCTCACATATCATCATTATGGAACAATCCCGTTTCATATCATTTCAAATTATGATCAGAGTACTTATACTAGGTTACACTGATCATATAAGCTTTCCTAATGAACCCTGATATGAACATAATTATTTGTCATGTACTTTAGATTTAGTTCTTTTGTCATGTATCTTTGATACTGACGTCGTCATTTGACAGTTTCGCTAGTTTCTATTCTTTAGATTGATCAAGTATGTCTCTAAAATTAATTTTGCGAGTACACTCATCCATAACAAGGTATAATCAATGAAATAAAACCATTCCAATTGTAAATATTTTACAAAGTCGTAAGATGCCAAGATATTTTCTGACTAACTATGTATTTTAACCTTTTTTTTTACTAAAAAATCTTTGACGACGAACATTCGCAGTTTATGGCAATTATTAATTAAAATGGATTACATATCAATTTCCCTTTACCACATCCTATCAGAAACAGCATACATATTTGTTGACGTCTTTGCCTTCGAGAAAATTTGTTCGTAAATTTCAATCCAATTGCTTCTGGCATTTAATTCTCCCTACCCCATTTCTCTCTATCCCTATCCCTCTCTGATACCTAAAACCGCATAACTTTTAACCGAGATAAACGGTAACAATTTAAAATTAGTTACGGCTACTAACATCGATCAAAATTTCTTCTTCTTACGTCATGTGAAACATGTTTGATTTTAGCCTCAAAGCATCTAGTGTACTGAAGCAAATTCTCAAATTTCGAGGGCGACGAGATTCATTGATCTTTGGATTTTTCCCCCGTTTTTTTTCTTACAAAAATATTGAATATCACACATAAAACGGCAAGAGCAGGTGGTTGTAGAAATTTTACACCACAAACACATTACCTAAACCTTCATTGTCCAGCACAGGAGTATCTGACACAAGTATTTGCCATTTCTCATGTAACCATGGTAAACAAAATCTAACTCGCTCTCCCTCTTTTCTCAAAAATTTCATTTGTGATAATAAAACCGCATACCTTTGCCATGTTTAACGCGAGACGAAAGGAAGCGATTAAAGTTAAGCTAGCAACAGAGGGCACTATGTAAATTTTCAAGTCGTTATTTATTGACTTTCCCCTAGCGCATTATCACATCATGTTCTCTCGGGACGATTAGACGGAAATGCTGGAATATTCTGCGCCACATTCATGTGTGAATCTCAGTGGACTTTGATCCTTACATTCTTCATCGATTTTGATTGGCTGCTGTTCATTGAAACTGGTAACATTAAACAAGGAAGCGATTCGAATTAAATGATCAAAATGAATGAAGGGTCACAAGATTATTCCTGAAGCACGTTCCAAGGAAGACGGTTCTGGGCTGAACTATAACGTTAATGCAGGGCAGCAGTCACTTGTACAAGGGTTCTTGGAGTGCGGAAACTTGGGTGTACCATCCTCGAATTGCATTTAGTAGAATCGGCGGCATTGATAACATCTTTATCTTTATTAAAAACGACAGTAGGCCTACTTCTGCTGTTGCTCGTTTGGTGTTATTGGCGTATAACATTCAGGTTTGAATTTTCAGATTGTTACTGATGAAAGTAAAATATTTGTTAGTCTTACAGTTACAGGTAGGATTTGGGGCAATATTTAAATAACACTCTTGACCTCATCCAAGCTAGCTAGACGAGTCCTTAGACCTAAATCAATTGAATCATTTTGTAACAATGGAACTTCGATGAGCGATTTTAAAAATAAATTCCTAATAATCATAATTATTGTTATCATTTTGGTTTTTGTTTTGGTTCATTTAGAATTGCGTGACCTGCTTAAAAAATACAGTCAAATCAACTTGAAGAGCGTCGAATGCTGCTTGGACACAATTTCATGCTTTAAAGGACTTCATCTATTGGCGTTACATAGACATTCGTTCGACATGATATTCAGAGTCAATGGTCATGCTCGTCTATCCCGGAAGGAAGCACATCTAAAGTGTAAATATTAACGGTGCTATTTCCAATCAGAAAATGATACCAGTGAATGATATTCTAATGCGTGTTTATACCAGGCTTTTGTGATAAACCTCAAATACAGTTACACGGACATCAATGTGCAAAGAGGGTCTCGGCATTACCAATATTCCATATCATCTAAATTATTATTTTTTACTGATTTTATACAACTTTTTTCTGATGTTCTGAAATTATTCAAATTTCCTCGTTTTTTATTCATCGGGGTCACTTCGTTACATTAAAAAAAAGTCTAGAATGAAATAAGGTCGACTGAAACATACGGAATGTCGAAACTTACCAGAATTCACCCGATATATCTTAAAGCCGTCAAATATAAATGACCTCTTACAATATAATAAAAGAAATCGCCAAACCTTGTATTTCGGTAAAATAATACAAATTATATTTTGTTTACGCAATGTCTTCCGAAGTACTACATTATTTTCCTCTTTCTCCTTTTTAGATATCCTTTCATTTAAAACCTAACCGTGCACATTAAAAATGAAATATATATAGACCACAAATCCGTCACTATTTAAATATTCAAGGATATATACAGTTGACAATAAATTTCGCATTGTATATCAATTCAAAGTGTCACTTAACTATAATATCTAGTCAACTACTATATGAAGAACACATATGTATCGGAGACAATTCTATTGTATAAGCACATCCTGATAAACTTAAAACTGAGGATTTCGGAAAATGTACGCAGACTTGTCATAATCCCTGAGGACTTTAAATTGTGAAAGAAAATTGGTTCCCCTTTTCTTGCGAAACGATACGTTCTACATCTGTGTGATGTATCTTAAAATGATATATGATATTAAAATAGGATATAAGATATGAAATTAAATATCTATATATCATCCTCATTTTAGATGTTTGAATTAAGAGTAGACGTGTGATTATGAACAAATGATACGAAGCACGCCATTGAAGTAAAATACATGATATCTTCCTTTCTGACAAACATATTCCTTATCTTTCGAAGAAATGTTATAATCAACAAAAAACAGTACCTCCATAATTTTATAGGCTAAAATTCATGAATAATTTCCAATTCGAAAAACCTGTGTAATTAAGCTTTTCATGATTATTGTAAGGTTTATATTCTAAGTGTACCATACATAACATGTCGACACTTATTTTTGCTCTGGTTTATACAATTATTGGCTTCGAAATTTCCATATAATTGAATATACACAGTATATCATTTTGTGATAACATACGGAAAGGACTGGCGCTGTCTACTCTGCTTATGATAAGCAAAGTTTTATTCTGAATACACAAGTTAGAGAGATTAATGACTTACTGCTTAACAAAGAAAACATCAATAAATTAAAGAAGACATAAAACATATGAAGGAAATATCTTTGAAATATTGGTGAATATCGAACACGTGTGTACCACATAAATGACCTATCACAAAAGACGACGTGAAGAAAAACGGTACGCATATCAACATCGTGGGACATTAAACCTTGAACAGGATCACGACACATGACTGTGACGTCCAGAGGTAGGACAAAGAAATCAGAACTCTAGGGTATTGAAGGTAAAAAAATGGGCCATTAAAACCACGGATCATGGAACAATTAACGAAAACCATTTAGGTCGACTTGTACCTTCGTTTAGCACCGCAAGAATACATTTGCTGATGAGACAGATACACAGACGGAAACTTGAAGAAGATACGCACAGAAGATACCAAGCGAAGACAGGCAGAGACCCGACACTATTAAAGCCAAAGACGACATATACAGGAAACAGCCAACAAATTGGAGCAAATATTACCCAGCAACATCATCATCCTAAACAAATAATTTCTTGAACTGATTTGGAATAAATTGAATTTCTACAGAAAAAACAAAACATGAATTTTCATCACATTTCGCAATTTTTTGTTTCCACACAAAGGAACTTTCATTTTTTTCCCTTTAAAAAGAGGCATCCAAATGTTTATTGATTGCATTCGTGTATTACGTTCTTTACGATACTTTTTACAAGAAAAAGAATCCCATTTATACCATGATGATGTTGCTGAGGTAACATGTGAACACACTCTTATCTTTCCTACTCACGTACGTAGTTATACTCAAACGTTTTGGTGTTGTGCCTAACGAAGTCAGGTGCAAGTACGTGGTTAGAATGTACGCTTGCCTTATCTTCTTGAGCTTGTTGAGTGGTTGAATGGTCGTCACGAGTCGTCGGCGTACGGGGAGAGGCTGCAGGAATCTGTGAATTTTATTCGTTGCAAATATTGTAGGAAAAAAAGCATATGATGTGAGACAAACTGAAATTACCATGAAGTTCGACACGAACATGTTATGATCATTTGAAGGACTGAGTATAAATTGCCCGTGTTTTATAGAGTATTCACCAACCATAACCACAAAGTTCGACACGAACATTTTAAGATTATTTGAAGGACTGAGTATAATTTGTCCTTTAGTAGAGATGGAAATAAGTATGGCTTCCCAATTTTTGCAATGTTAAAACAGAAAATGCATTAAAGACACGAGACTGAGAAGAATTCATTTTAAGTTGTTGAAGCATATGCACGATGTGACAGGGAAAGGACCTTATTTAACAACAATTTTAACTAAAAGGATTTATGAATTGGTAAAGGTTCATTTATTGAGACAATAATTATATAAATACTGCAGGGGAAAAAAAAAACTAATCTGGGTCTATCAAAAGAAGTGTAGAGCCAAACATTATCTCATAGGTCTACCAACTCTCTCTCTTCCCCCTCTCTCCCTCTCTATAGTCACGTAATTCTAAAACATCAATCTCCATTGGAAAAACTCAATATAATAAGTTGCTCGAAAGTTCCAAATGTAGATATGTTATTTTAGAAAGGTCAACAAGAAAAAACGAATAGGCAAGGAAATTGCAAGGGATACATCAAGAAATGGAGATAAGCAGTTATGAATATGAAGATAATGCGCTCGAACAGTTGAGATGCTTGACAAAAAAAACAGCTAACTATCCAAGTAAGTATCCAGTCTAGATGGTGAATACAGGCATTGCTGTTAGTTTTTATCGAAAGCTCTCGTTTTTTAAATTTTTTATTAATTCAGACAAAAGCCAGTGGAAGGGAAACATTGCAGCCTACTAGGATTGGGATTAATTCTCAATAATTCCAAGGGCTCTCGGGGAAAATGAAATTTCTCCTTCAATTACGCAATTTCTATGGATCACTGACGAAAAACGAATCAGGACTTTTGATTTTTTTAAACTGCTTTTACAGAAATCCACTACTTCATCGCTTACAAGTAAAATATTAATATTTTGCCTGAATTTATTTAACACTTTTTTTTTTACATCATTGGAGATGACATTCCATTGGAATCTGTTGAAACAGCGACTGAACTCATTAGTACGTCTTTCTTTATCGCTATCAACACTACCATATCATCATATGACTTCACAAATTAAATAAAGTGTTACACTCCGTTAAGTTTTCAACTATTTATAGATTCAATTAGGGTCATGAAAGCGGAAGGTCTAATGTAAAATGTACCATATAAATATTTAGTAGAAAAAGCAGAACGTAATATATACATTATTATACTTAAAAAAATACCTTGTGAAATCAAACATGTTTACAAATAATTATAGTACAAAACATGAAGCGTATAGTAATTAGTGACGGACAGGGTCATTTAAAATATATCTTGTCTTTTCAGACGTTGGGAGAAAAAACAGAATGAAAGTAAAACCATCACGTCATCTTTTGTTTAGTTCTTGGTTTAAGTGGAAGCACGAGATGTTAGAATAAAGTACTACGATCTTTTCGAAAGCTGGGAACTTTCTTTTCATTCTTGAATGTGCTGGGACTTTGGAGACTTAAATCATGATGACATTTTAACCCTTTCGTTACATAGATTTTTGTAGGACTAAATGGATCACATGTCGTTCTTCAAATTGGCAACAATTGCATTTTTCTTTCAATGCTAAATTGTTCTGATAAAATGAAATATCTCCGAAACAATATAATTACATGGGTAGAAATGTTGTCGAAAATTAAACGAATTGTTACTTTGATTCGGAACCTCTCAACGTGTTACAATTTAAAGGATTTTAAGGCTTATTTTCAGTTTCAAGATTCCTGGCGTCAAAGGTATTAATGTGTTCATATTACAGAATGGACACATAACGTGAAGTTATAAGGTTGCCCTTTCTTTTATGCATCTGGTATATTTACATGGTTTTGAATCAAAAGTTACTGAGCCAAACGTGGAATGCTTGTCCCGAAAGGGTTAAAGATGACATTGGTCACGCGATATGCTCGACGGCGGTTCGCGCCAATTGCGTAAGTTTTCTTTTATTGTGTTCACTACTGCGCACAAATACTTCTATGAGATAACCAATCGCACCGAGAGGCGTTGGCTTTGTGCGCATGCGTTGTCCTAATATCTCCATCCCGGAACCCAAACTCACTCTCACATATTAGACTTCAGTTTTCCAACGACCGAGGACTGTGTGACTGAGCAAAGAAGCTAAATTCTACAATCTGTTACAAATCTGTTTGTTTTGTTTCTCGAACAGCATGGGGATGACTGGTTTGAATCGAGTTCATCTATTATTTGTGTGTACTGCTGTCTCTTGCTGGTACCTGGTGGTTGCACCAAGCATTACAGGTAAGTAAATTCCGAAATTCTAAAGGATTGCAATATCAATTGGGCTTCTCTCTGATGATTTCGTTGGAATAGATACCGTGCCTAGTTTATTTTGTAACTAGAAAATATCTACCAATACGTACCATTTACATTACACGTATAGATCTGAAAATAATATATATATGATTTAAATAAATATTGTCTCGGTTGAGGATGAAGCGAACATTTTGAGTGGGAAAATGGTAGACCAATCTATCAGTACGTACAATTCATAATTTTTTTGTTGTTGAAATATCCAATATATTACATTTGTAATGATGATATTAATGATGATAAATTGGTAGGGCCTATGTCAGGTAAAATCAGACTTAAGTTCAAGATAATATGTGATGCTGTCTTCTTACATCAATAGCTAAAACATAATTACAATAAAAATACCAAAATAGCAATGATAATTTTCATTTCACTGGTATTCTGTACGTTGATTTTATAACATGCTTTGAAGTTGTTTCAGTTTTTTTTAAAGATTGTATTATCTTTTTTGACTGAGTTATAATTATTGATACGTCATTATATGAACTACGAGGCCAAGGAGGCGAGGACAGGAAGCGGTGTTTAAAAGGCGGGCGGAGACCTCAGACTAATATCCGAGGAGCTTTGAGAGGAGTCGAAGCCTTATACACTGCCTGATCATTCAAAATTGAGCTTGTGTGAGAGCACTGTAGAAGCTGTAAAATTCGTTTATTGTTTGTCTTATTTTTCCAGAGGCATAAGTTGCCTTTCAAAAAGTCGAAAAGATCTGAATTATATATTTCTTGTCTTCTTTAGAACTGTTCATTTATGTTATTGTTATTAAGTTTATATTGCATTTCATCTTTCCATCTCATACTGCAATGTGTTAATTCACGGGCAAATGGCATATTAGTCATTTTATTTCTATGAATGTATTTGTTTTTACGACTACGGATAATATGAATCATGTCATCGGTGCCACTTGTCATGACATTATCACAGACCCACTCGAAACATGATATGAATTCAAGCCGAGAATGACAGAAATCAATATCATAAAATCATTTAACCAAAAATGAATATGCAACTTGAAACAAAACTCACTTCTTTCAAGGTTATAAGAATCGTCATGGTAGCACAGTGAATTCTTGTCGGCCATTAAATAGAAAGTTATTTGTGTACTTTTAGTGTTATTACTCATTATAATGTCTGTCATTTCAATTTTGATTATACTCTTCATTATAGCACAATATGATAGTTATTATTTGTGTAATGTATGCTTTTATTATTGATTATTGTTATTATTTTAGATTTTATTATAATCGTCATTATAGCAAAAATCTAATCATGCTGGCCACTGAGTATAAGGTTATTAGTGTGTACTACATGCTTTTATTGTTATTATTTATTATCATTTAACATTTCATATCAAGACCTTCTTGTAAGTAACAAATCAGTCAATATTTCTGTGTCTTAACATTATAGCCACATGCCTACTTTTGGCGCGAACATTTGTAATTGATTATTAACCACTCAAGATATCATACCATAAAAACATTATTACAGTCACGAGATTAAAAAGAAAGTAACTTGATTGATTCTAAGAAGCGAAACCAGTAACTTGACAAAACATGATCGTGATTTATTTTGTATGAAGGATAGCTTCATGTCACAAACAGGAGTGATTAAGTGTGATTCTTGAAACATATTGTTAACCAACGAAACCTGAACGAAAGAAGACACTTCAACCCCTCTTGAACATTCATTATACATGAAGAAAAACATTTGCGTTGGTGTATGTTTTCAGTACTTAGGGATACTTTATTTAGAGGATAGTGTGATCAGTATCAGTCATTTCAAAATCTATTCTCTAATGGGAAGACACTCATCGCTTTCACTGCCGTTAAAGTCAGACAATTTTAATCAATATTATTATACAAGAATTTATCTTTAAATTGTTTTGAAGTTTGTGTCATTCGATGGCTTGCATGGATACATCATAAACATTTCTTAATGTTATTATTTCATTCAGAAACATTTGATACAACATTAATATCATGTTCAGAGATTTTCTTTTTAAAGTTCGAAATAATTTTTTGATAAAACAAAACAGGTCTATACTTTTCACATTTTTCGTCATACTTTCCGTTCTTTTTATTATGAATGGGTGTTATATAAGAAATCTTACTCTGCAGGCCGAGATAAATATGAAATATATATCACGACTTTAATTTATCACAGCGAAGAAGGGAATGTGTTGTTTAATAGTTAATACTCCTAATATAAGAATGCTTATGTGACTTTCTTAGTGCATCGAAAAGAAAATATTCGGAATAACGTTCTTTGACACGTGGATCGCCTATTATTCCAGAACATCAAATTCTCAACAAAAAGAAGTTCACTAATGACATTGATCACATTAAATATACATTTTCCGTCGAAAGTTTACGGTGATTGTGACAAAATATAAATGTCATGGTCACTATTACTATACAGGGTATAAAGTCTCAACGTTTTGGCATTCCAAGTATAATACATTTTTTAGAAGGATTTGACCACTCTCCACAATAAAACAACACTATGGATCCATCTCCACACTTTTAATTTTTCCTCACAAATATTCACTGAAAGGGAGAAATAAGAAAGAAGGCCTCATTTATAATCAATTCAGTTCAAGCAAACCACACAAGTGTTATTAATTGCTTCATTAATGAGTTGTTATTCTCGAAACCAATATGGATTGATGATCGAAACCGGTCACGGGATATGGGAAGTGGTACTTTTTGTGTTTTAAGAGGATTGGGGGAGATGAATGGCTTAGAAGAGCCACAAGTTTCATAAAAACAAGTTTTATCGGTAATCTATCATGTCTTACAGTCTTGTCACCAAATTTATCTCTCAAATTATGTTATTCTATTAAGGAGGAACATTTTTCTGTCGTTGTTGTTAGTTTGTGTTATATGGTAATCATGGTAATAACTATCAACAAATGTATGGACTTTAAGTATAAAATGTAATCGATTGCCCACTGTGATACATTTTGTCCATGGTTATACTCGTATTTCCTTTTCAATGATCCTCTATGAGGTGATGATGTAAAGTAACATTCTTCTGAAACAATTGTCTATAGATTGTGCAAAAAATCAATGGTTATACTATATATTGTTTAAAAAAAAAATGCTGAGATTTATATTGTGTAATGAAAAGACTTCATCTTAGTGCTTTTGAACTGTATTTCACACATTTCAGACCAGCTACGCATATTTTCTAACATAAAAAGGAAAATTGTTCTTTGAGTAAATGAAGTGGTAACTCCAACAGTTTCTCAAAAAGTATTTCTTTTATTTTTCAATTTAACAAGCTTTTTTTCCGTCCATCTTCCATTGGTTACCAATATTTGTATTTCTCTCATGCTTTCAATGATTATTTAGTGGATACAAACTTTGGTATTAAAACAAATATATGATCATACAGGCCTATTTGTTCTGTTTTCTACTTTTCATGAATTAAGGGCATACTGCATTAAATTATTATCTTTTTATGTCAAATAACATGAATAGTTGAAACGAGTTTTACGCTTAAAAACTGTTGAACCTATTAACGAATCAACTTGGCATTATCTACGGGAGTATACCGTAATATAGAATGAGGTCATATGAAAACTTTCAAACTCAAATAAGTTATTTTATTCTTCTTCTAAATTGGTTCAAACAGAAAGATGTAATTTGTAAAAAAATACGAAGGGGAGAATAATGATAGAAAGTAGACATTGTCAATGACAAGATATATCACTTATCGCAAGAGGCCATTACTGTCAGCAGGATTAGTTATAGATAAGTTACTCTCACGAATGTCTTTGCAATGATCGAAACAAGGATCTTGCCATCAATTAGCCTTCTTCAATATGTTTTTTTCACACTTACAGTAGTTTCGCTTTAGTACGCACATCATCAAACTATAGGATAAGATATATTAGTAAATATATTTAACAGTACTGCGTATTTCAGGTTTGCTGTTAAATGATAGGTTTAAACAAACAACATATGTTTTCATTTAAAGCATTAGTTGTGATGATGGGCTCAAAAGACAAAGAAATTGTATCAGCTTTTAAAGATTTTCACATTTTTCAGGAGACAAGCTTCTTCCAATAAGAATGCCAAGAAGCAAAATCGTTAATTTTACTGTCAAAAATGCCAACTTCAAATTGACATTGTGTAATGTAGATCACATACTACTGTGGCCAAACAATACTATTCAGTTAGATTTTACAAAGTAAATGAACCGTTCCACGTACAGCTGAATCAAATTACAATAAAAAAAACAACAACAGAATTGTGCTATTTTACAGAGTATCTCCTTTCAGGAAAGGGGCAGTAGTATAACGATATCGTTTAAGGGAGTATCACTTTGCAATATCCCGGTTTCCATCTGAAGCGATGATTCGTGTGATACATTGTACTGAGGGGAAGGATGAGTGGAAACGTATTTTTCATTTTTTCATTATAAATCTAAGAAAATTGGATCGACTATTAGAAATTTTTCTTCAAAATATCATCTTATTCTTGAGGGCGGGCATTTATATCGTATTCACTTTATGTTCGCAAAAAAAACAAAAAAA
This sequence comes from Strongylocentrotus purpuratus, assembly GCF_000002235.5. Classification (NCBI taxonomy): domain Eukaryota; kingdom Metazoa; phylum Echinodermata; class Echinoidea; order Camarodonta; family Strongylocentrotidae; genus Strongylocentrotus; species Strongylocentrotus purpuratus. Next base: position 12,774,880 of record NW_022145609.1, read on the forward strand.
ACATTATTTCTCACTGAGCAATCTATTTTTTGTTTACAAACAAGAGAGTATGATGGGGTTGTTTTAGGAAAATGTGAATGATCTCTAATTTACGTATACATTTTATACTTGTATGAACTTCATTTATAACGTATAACTTATACCTATGCGACGTAAAACATTTAATAGAAGTTATAACAATACCTATACCTATGACCGTTATAACTATAACTATAACTATGGCTATAAACATATCTATAACTATGGCTATGACTATAATTATAACTATAAATATAACTATGACTACGACTATGGCCGTGACTCTGACGAAAACTATGAAACTAGGACTATAACTATAACTACAACTTTAACTAAGCTATAACCAATGTCATCATTCTTTTCATTCTTCCACCAAGATGTACGTCTCGTCAATGGCTCCAACAATGCTGAAGGAAGAGTGGAGGTCGAATACGATGGATCATGGGGAACAGTTTGTAGTCGTTACAATTGGTGGGATCTGTTAGCTGCAAGGGTGGTCTGCAGAATACTGGGGTTCGACGGAGCGTTGGAAGCGCCTGGTTCGGCCAGGTTTGGGCAGGGAACCGGTGGAATTATTAGTGTCGGTTGTGAAGGAACAGAAGAGAGCCTGGCAGATTGTTATCTAGATCTAGAGTATGGCGCTTCATACTGCAGTCATGACGAAGATGTGGGCGCCGTATGTTATTCAGGAGATAGAAGTTGGTAATCTATGGGTCGTTAGTTAGAGTAGGATTGGTCATATTGAAATATTTCCTTTTCCATCGAGTGTTTTTTAATATAAGGGAGTCATTCATAATCCTTTATGAACACTTGCGCTGTCATGTTGGATTATTAAGTTCAAATAAGGACAATCACATCGACAACCCGTTCTTGTACAGTGAATAATAATAATTTGTTATGTATAATTAAGTATTTTTTAATTATCATTAGTTTTTGGCATCACCTGTTCCTGTAAGGCGCATAGCGAACTGAATCACTGTAACCCTCGGGTCATAATGAACGTCTTTGTGTTTTTTTTTTTATACAGATATGGAAGACAGTCTAGCAGTGTGTCTTTGGGCCCATCAATATTCAGCGTACACATAACAAAGATACTGAGAAAGACGGCATGGCGTGTAATTTATATTTTTAAAGAAAATGGCTTTTACAAGGTAGGTTTAGGCTATGTTGTAAAAGATATGCTATAATAATGGTTAGTGTTTTGTGCCAAAAAGGACCAATTGAATAGAGAGTGATCTCTTTAAAAGTTACATGGTAAAATACCGATATTTTCTCATCGAGGCTATGCTAACCAGTCAGAAAACAAGGAATTGCGCAGCCATGCTACTAACATAAACGTTTATATCTCATCGATACACTTTAAAAAAATCGTTTGAATTGATTATCAAACGCAACGATTGAAAAAACAGATCGATATTATTACCATAAAATTGTTTATACAGCTATCTCTTTTTTTATTATCAGCGAACCGTACTGGCTCTTTAGCTTCGTCCTACCATAAAATATACCTTAGAAGTCTGTGTGGAGTGCAGCCAACTGGCAAAAGTCTATCAATTGCATGGTTAAAATTCATGAATTCTGTTCTACTATCACCAAATCGCAATTATATTTTCAAATTACATGATCAGTGCCGGTTTGGAAAAATAATAAATGTTTGTCCTCATTTCACGAGGTTCAAGACTTTTTAGCAATCTATATATTAAAGATATTCTATTTTCATTGCAAAATTATTGTCCAGTCAGAAAAGATATCATCTTTGTCTTCCCTGATCACAGTGCCTTCTCATCGCACGGTAGAGACGAAAGGAAGTTTCTACAATTTGTGAATCCGCGTTCAGTGCGTGACAGTGCGAGACAGTGCAGGGGCACCTGATATTCTGTGGGATTTAGGTCAGACACTGACCGCCTGTCATGCCTCTTAAGTCATGCCAATTCGACGCAAGGAGCTTGGTCAACAATACATTTTGTACATTTGCGACATGTCAAGCCGTTATTCACGACATCATGAGTGGACCATAGCACGAGTGCCACGCAACTTTGACGCCAAAATCAAGAAATTTGCATGTACTGGCACATACTGGCACGCTATGTCACAAAAAGAAATGCGCCAAGTTTACCGACAGTTCAAGAAGTGTTCACGAAAGTGGACCGAAAATTAAGTCGTGACAAATTTTTCGAAAATTGCAAAATCCTGCAAAGCACTTTTTCATCTACCGGGAACCCGTACTTCCTCGTCCCGTATGTAAATGTTTTTTTTAAATCGTAAAATTACAAGTGAAGGCCATGGATTAGGTAGGCCTGTGCAACCAATTGTGGACCACCTCATAATTCTTCATGCGCTTTTAAGGAATACACGTGATTATATACCAATGAGGATCAATAACCTATTATTAGTAGGTACTAAAGGTGATTTAGGATTAATGTTCGTGTTTCATTTAAGGTTTATAATTTAGGGGGATTTAAGGGTTAAGGTAAGCATTATCATTGAGACTCAATACAACGACCAACGAGGTTGATTTTTGTTCTTATCGATCGCGTATCTTGATTTAATCCTACGATAAAAATATTATAGATGTCTTTTTTTATATCCTCGTTTCGTCTTTAAGCATATCTCCTCTTCCATATTTTTTGGTTTTAGTCATGCGTTCTTTCATATGCCATCTGTCGTGTTGTCTAATTTTCTAACTTTCTCTCTTTACTAGGCTGTTTTCTTTTAATCTCTCTTTTTTCTTTATCTTTTTTTTTTCGCCTTACAGATAGAGACGGATGCTCCTGACTGCGATCATATACAGAACACAAGACTTGAAAGGCACCACAACCTTTGTAAAAAAAAAGTTCATTTGTATGAAAATAAGAAGAAAAAAATAGAGAGAATTAAATCGGGACAATAATAAGGAAATGATGCATGTTTGATCGCTAACACTCCCTATGCGAGTCTTAAATTGGCAATTTGGCCAATGGGTTGTGGCGAAGTCAAGATCAATTATCCCGCTTGTGTGTATAACAATTTCATAAATTCTTTTGGAGCACTACTCAAAATAGATTATGGAGAGTGTAGTCCACCGTTTTTCAATCTGTTTTTAGTCACGACACCCTTTTAAGAAATAGAAAGTTTCGCGTGACGCCTATCCCAAATTCATTTACAGAAGATTCGTTTTCCATTACACTTACACCCGTCCCACGCCATGTACATATGAGCACATTTGGTTCAAAGTTTTGCGAGTGAATGAGGAAAAAAATAATGTCACTTTTAATATGATAAAAATTTACTCTACAATCAACACTTTAGATAAAATATATCATTAAATGTGCAGGCACGTCGATGCCGAAACCATCAATACAAAAATCATTATGGGCGTTAAATTCGATGCACGAATATGAGGAGATTCAGGTATCTCATTGCACAGAATTATTCAATTTCTAAATTATGCGAGGGAGTGAAAGGAACAAGCGTGGTAATAATATAAAATATATAAAACATATTCGGGCACCTCGCTGTCAAATAAGAGGCTATTCGAGCACCTCGCTGCTCAAATATAGACGTACTCAGGCACTTCTCTGCCAAAAATCATCATGTTTCTAAAGGTTTTCCCATGTAATTACATACTTTATCGGTTTTTATAAGGTTTCCAAGAAATCGACGTTATTCCATATATGTTTTGGAATATATTACTAAGGTTCTCTCACGGCACCCCAGTTGAAAAGCGCTGCCGTAGTCAAACATTTTGAAGAAAAAAAAAGAAAGACATTTGGGTCATTTTGTGTGTTGGAATTGAATGAGCATTTGCACGGCATTACGTCACATAATCAATACCGATTCAACCAATTTGAAATTCCCATACGTTTGCACTATCTGTCAGTCACTTATTGCACAGTGCACCCCAGAAAAAAACGAAACCTGAAAACAATCGACTATTGTAAGCGAACTATTGGCTGAATTAATTTTGTTTTTTTCATGAAGTAAAAGTAATGTACTTTCAAATGATACTTTGATTGAATTAGTGCATACACGGTTCACAGAGCAAAATTGCTTAACAATTACAAGTCAAAATCCATTTGTTCCAGATTTTGTGAACACATTGAAAACGTTAGTATCACATGAAAACATGACCTAAGGGAAATGTAAGCTTTAAGAAGTTATTATGCAAGATGTTCACTGTGTGATTTTGTGCATGTAGATTAACTGTTTAATACAATAAGGGCGAATACCAATTTTCTGGATGACAGGGGGTCCTCAGATTTTTCTTAACCAAATAATACTCGATCAATGAAGCAATGCCACTTTTGTGATTGAAGGGTACCTATCTTCTTAAAGAGGATAATTAAACGTTCTTTTTGCCTGATGTATCCATTAGACCATATCATTCTTACTGTAATTCTTGTGTAAATTTCACTCAACTGCAGTTGCAAAAAGTTGCAGTTTCGAATATGCAAAATTAACCATCCATATAACTGCAGAAATATGCACATGAGACTGCAATATTATGTCCTTTTTTTTACCCCCACCGTCTACCACATCTCAATTATCCTTTATTTTATGATGCCATTAATCTCCTCCTCGAGTTTTAAAGTTTGTGTATCCTTCAGGCCATGTTCGATCATGTAAATGTGTGATCCTAACGGTTAAGCCCCCATCACACCAAACTAGTTCTCACTACGTTTTGGAACCGTCCCAGAAAATCGTAAAAACGGGTTGTGGTCGGAGTAGAATTTGTAAATAATGTCTATAATACGACCCTAGTTTGTTCATAAACAGTCCTTAATACGTCCATATCGTCTGTCCCCCGTCCATAGTCAGTTCATATCAAGTTTAGATCGGGTAAATTTGCCCTGTCCAGGCAGTTCAAGCCAGTCCGTAGTCAGTTTATACCCGTTATTTACTAGTTCTACCTCGTTCCTAATACGACCAAACCCATTCTAAGTTCAGCTCGTCCTCATCTCGTCCTTAGTGCTTTCGAAAGCGCTTCTAGAGCGTGTGGAATTACGTCCTGGCTTAAGGGTTAAAGGGCCCAGCGTGTTCGTGTCCTTATTCCCGTTCAATTTCAACTATTCAAGCTGTGCAAATCAAGACATTCATAAGCCCCCATCACACCAAACTAGTTCTCACTACGTTCTGTAAAATGTTGCCAAACGTGCTCAAACTGTGTGCGAACGGGGTGAAGGTAGAAGCAACTGTTTACGCTCTGTATAGGAACTTTATGGACGGGCTCGGACTGGCTTGGACGGGAAGGGTGCTCTAAAACTTTTAGCCTGTTCAAAATTGTCCCCGTCCTGCAACTAGACGGACTGACAACATACTAAAAACGAGATGGGCGTACTACGAGCGGAATTACCATACTTCTGCTCTACTAAGAGCGTGTAACGAACGTGTTTAGTACTAGTTAGAATTGTTTGGACGAGGTAGAAGTCATTAAAAAGTTGTTTAAACTGATCATTAACGGGCTTGGACTGCTTGGAAATGGCAAATTAACCCGATCTGAACTTGATATGAACGTACTGTGAACGGGGTACAGACGAAATGGACGTATTGAGGACTGTTTATAAACGACCTGGATCGTATTATAGACATTTTTCTTTTACACATTCTACCCCGACCATTAACCGTTCTTTTAAGATTTTCTAGGACGGTTCGGGAATGTAGTGAGAACTAGTTTGGTTTGGTTGGGGCTTAGCTGCTGCTAGTTGACGCTCGACCACAGTACGTTGTAAAACGTCCCTAATAGGATCGAAGTACGGCAATTCCGTTCATAGTACGGTAATCAGTCCGTTTTTAGTAAGTCCTCCTCGTTTTTAGTACGTTGTCACTCGGCCTAATTGCAGGACAGGGACAATTTTGAACAGGCTCAAAGTTCTAGAGCACTGTCCCGTATATTAAGTCCGAGCCCGTCCATGAATTTCTTAAACAGGTCGTAAATAGTTGCTACTACATTCAACTCTGTTCGCACACAGTTTGAGCCCGTTTGGTAACATTTTCCAGTACGTATTGAGAACTAGTTCGGTGTGATGGGGGCTTTAAAATCTGGCACAAATGGATGATATAAATTACTCGGTAAAGCGTATATGGATTGATGTTTTCAATGTATCATTTGAGATCACTTTACCTCGATATTTTGAAAGCAAGGAATTTCATTTGTACACTTCATAATTTGTTCACAATAAGCGTTTTATGTTAGGTTACGTTTATTTTTCTGAGACGCACTGTACATTTCCATTTTGAAATGGCGGGACCAAGACTGAACCAGTGGCTGACGCAGTCCTATTTGAGCAGAAAAACAGTTTCTGCGTATTAAACTGTGAGGGGCATTAGGTGTGATCTTCTGCAGTGTTAAAGATAAGTTGAGTTCTATTAACGTGATTGCATTGTGAACGAATCCTTGTGGAAGCGACTGGTTGGGAAAGTTGATCATGTACCATATGGGTGTTGGTGTATTCTGCGAGGTTTTCAACATGATAAGATATTGTCCCAATCTTGATAAGAGTCACATGAACTGTACACACAATGTGTTTATGGTACAATACAAACATATGGTGTTTTGGCTACTACGTGTCATATTTCAAATACAGGGGCATTTGAAGAGCCATCCTTTTCAGGGTTCATATAGTACTCTTTCACACTAACATAACAAGAATGAAGAGGCTTACACATGATGTTACACATATTCAATCCTTCTCTTTAGATTATTCTTTTAAGAAAAAACATTTGATATCTAACGGCAACTGAATCACTGTATCATTCTGGACAATAAAGCTTGAATCTTGAAAAAAAGAGAAGGAAATTGAGAAAAGGGAGTGAAAGCGGGTGAACACATGTCAAGATAGTATTACTAAACAGGAGGAAGCTACAGTAAGAGAAACAGGGAGAGAAATACACACAAGGAAAATATATTTCCCTGAAAAGGGGATACAGTCGGAGGGTTGGAAAGTAGAAATTAATCATGAAAAGCGCATAGAGAAACTTCGGTTTATTATGCGCTCAATAAATCTATCTGTATTATTTTTATTATTATAGAGAACGGAGAAATTTATTGTTGCATCTATCATCTTTTTGATTGATTACTATTAAACAGATTTACAATGCGAATGAAAGACTCGCAAGAATTCCGCTTTGTTTAAATATGTAATTGCATAGCCTATACTAATTATGTTAGAATTATATAGAGGATACAATTAGGGATGGCAATATGTCAACAAACGATTCACCACTCTATTAAAAATTGCTCCAAACAAGAGTGGATTTCTTGACTGTGTTGTTGTGCACGGTGCGTCATTTCAAATTCTTAATTATTTGAGCTGATGAGGCCTGTGCAGGAAGTAAGTGCAAATAAAAAGCACAGAAATTCAAAGCAATAATTTCAATAGTGTGTGTGTGTGTGTGTCATTTGGTTTATACAGACGTGTATCAATCTTATATAATTACATACGTCTGCGGACCGACCTTTAACATCATCATCCGAAAGACGTAACTGAATTTCGAACCGTTGTTGCCTGAGCCAGTTTGTAGGCGAAGACAGAGAGATGACCAAGTGAACGTGCCGTCATATAGTTACATTGCATTTAACTTTTATACAACGTTATCCGCACAGGGTGAATCACAGGCTGTGCCAGATGCTTACACCAGCCTACGTCAGGAAAAAGACCTCTCATGTGCAACATGCACTTATTATAGAGTTTCAATTTGTTTTAAACTAATTTACGAATGCAGTGTAAAGATGGAACAGAGGCACTGCTCCTGTTGTCCACAATATGCTTGCTAAACCTGCATTTACAATGCAACCAACAGTCATCGATTATCTTTCATTCCGGTGTTTCGCCGGTAGTTGCACACGAAAAGTCGAAATCGACAAATCCACCTCTGGAGTGTGGTTTTTCGAAATGCCAACAGAAGGATTGTAGATTTTTTTTGCAATGTAAAAGCAAACTTCGGTATTAGAAACCGGGTTTTTGTGGGAGGGGGGGGGGGGGTCTAGAGAATCTCCTCGCTTCCGTTATAACGTATGCAGTGCGGCCATGGGACCCAATCGCAGAGGCACACCACTCAACAAAAGTCCGGTATGCGCAAACTTTAACAGTTTTTTTATGGGTTTTTCCAAGTGGTAAGTGTATAGTGGTAGCCCATTTACACAACCCAAACATCATAATCATAATCATAGTATCAATGTTGTGGAAATGGGCCTTACGTGAGCATTCTTAACTTTGGTTGAATAGTCGATTCACCGCAATAAAAAGGCATGGATATAGTCTGCTGATTTGAAAGTATCAGTTATGAGTTTCACATGCATAACGTTGATTATTATGTTTATGTAATTTTGTGGAAACGATGTAGACATATATCTGCAGAGCGCACACTCTTCGGTGCAGGGACACTGAATCCCATTATCATTTTTTAAAGCCAAGATGTTCGTCTCGTCAATGGCTCCAACAATGCTGAAGGGAGAGTGGAGGTCTTGGATGGTGGATCGTGGATGACCGTTTGTGGTGCTAACTCGAATTACTGGAATCTGTTAGAAGCAAGGGTGGTCTGCAGAATGTTGGGGTTCGACGGAGCGTTGGAAGCACATGCTAAGTTTGGGCAGGGAACCGATGGTATTATTAATGTCGGTTGTGCAGGAATAGAAGATAGCCTGGCGGACTGTGGTCACGGGACCTCCTCTTACTGTAGGCATCATTCGGATGCGGGTGCCGTATGTTATTCAGGGGGTATGAACTCATTTCATTTGAAATCACATTTAACCAACGGTACTTTCAGATGTTATACTATTTAGGACAGCACAATAACAGAATATTTACATTCTTAGTCACAGTTTTCACCATTTTCAGGTGATGTCACTTTGATGAAAGAGAAAATTAGGTTTCGTTTAGAAGAACAAAAACATAGTAATAACATTTTCCAAAGTCTTTCATGTTAACAAGTTTATAATAAATAACTAGCGATAAAGTGAAGTTATGATAAATACTTTTTTTTATATCGCTGTTTCTTATAATCCTACAGAATTATATTGCAAAATGAATAAGCAGCGAGTACGATCAAACATTTGAAATCCTATACGTCACATTACTATACAAATTAGACATCGTATTTAAATAGTGCATTCAGTTTCTGATCTTGTTTGATTTTTGCATTTATTCGGGACCAAGTAGAGGTTTTTAATCATTTTTAGTGTTTGGTAAAGTTCATCTAAAACACTTTTCATTTATTCAGCCCACCCAAATCCATTTGAAGTTCGTCTTGTCAATGGATCTAACGACGCTGAAGGTAGAGTAGAGGTACTGCATGACGGCTCGTGGGGAACTATCTGTCATTATGACTGGGATCTCAGAGATGCGAGGGTGGTTTGTATAATGCTGGGGTTCGATGGAGCATTGGACGCACCGAGGTCTGCAAGATTTGGTCAGGGCTCTGGTCGAATTCTTCTGACTTGGGTCAACTGTGACGGAACTGAAGACAACCTAGCAGACTGTGGTCATCGAGGGATTGGAGATTATAGTTACTGTGGTCATTCATGGGACACAGGGGCAATTTGTTATATGCTACCCTACGCCAGTCCGACGAAGGAGTAAAAGCTTGCGCACACATAAAGCAACCCTACGCAACCGTACGCAAACATGTACGTCAGGCCTACGTAAACGTACGCAACCCTTCGCCCGTTATACGAAATCGTTCGGGTAGCCAATTACTTACGCCGTAGGTTCGCGCCTATGCACAGGGTATGTAACCATACGCCATCGTACGCCAGCATACGCATAACCTACGCAGGGATTTCGCCGAAGCAAAATTTTTTCATGAAAACGCAGCCTAATTTAGGCGGTGTCGGTACGCCACACTATGCATCTCTAAGCATATCGGGTGTGAAAAGGGCTTAAGCACGCGAGTCAATCGTAGTACATGTCCAACTATCTGATGATCTGAGCGTAGCACGTACATTCGTTCAGGCGGCCATTACGTAATAAATAATAACCAACGTTTCGACATATAATATAGTTTCTGGCATTATATTTCGGTAGAGGGGGGGGGGGGGGGGGGTCTAAAGCCTTCATAGTTCCTGGAATTTCCTTGGTGTCAACTGGAGTTTTCGAGCCTCAATATTAGGGACTTTTAGATTTGCACGACGAGAATGTGAACTGGTATGTGTGACATCGTTTTAAGTCAATGTGAAATGCTTTAAGGCACTGCCAGAGCCTTATAAGGACGTCACATTGGCAGTCCACGTTCTCGTTGAGCAAATCTAAAAGTCCCAAAACCGAGTGTGCTACGGAATTCAGACAGAGTACTTTCTCATGACACATATTCTAATGGGGGTAATGGTATTTCCTGAGAAAGCCATGCATATTATTCTTTAGAGACAAGTCTCTCCCGGACAAATCAACCCAATAGAGTACCAAAGTGTGACGACATACTGTCTTATTTGTTAAGGTTGGTGTGATGATCACACCAGCCCCAAATTCTGAATTTGCCCGGCTCCAGCCCATTGCTTGAATATCTTGGTGAATCTCATGCGCAGGCTCTGTTGTTTAGAACATGTAATCCGGATGACGAGTGAATATGACGTTAGCACTTCGGTACTCTATACAACTACACTCGAGCTATCACCCCATTAATACCATCAAAATAATCAAGACAACATAACTAGTCAGAACTAAACGAGTGGGAAGTTGTGTGCGTGTGAGTGTGTGTTTGTGTATTTGCGCAGACGTTTGCGCGTGTTTGTAAAAGATCATGTATACTAATAGTGCTAACATAATGAAAACCTAACTTTAAATTCTGTGGATGTATTGACCATGAATAAGATTTTCCATTGTCTAAAAGAACAATTGCTACACTTAAAATCATTTACATATTTAAATTCTAAGACCACGTGTCACTAGACACAGTTGTCTTGAAAACTTTAGTAGTGCAAAATTACGCTTTGTTAATATTTACGAAAGACACAATAATCACGATGTTTCATATTTTCTTTTCGCCGAACGGCCTGGATACTTTCCATGGCCATTACGAAAATCCTCACAACGGTTGAGTTTTTTTTCAACTTTGTGGTGATGGCATATCTACAAAAATCATCCATCCGTGCACGATGGAAGTATGGGGTAAATCATTTTCATTCTGCACAAAAGACTGGGCAACCACAAAACAACATTATCTTAGAAGAGAGGAATGCAAGTCCCCTAAACATTATTTTTCTGGGATATGCCGATCCCGCAGTTCCGAAAAATTATTTTCATTAAAAAAAAAAAGAAATTGCAAAAAGGTGTTTACTGCGGCACAGATAAATGAACATACTTTAGAGTTTCCTATCCAGGGATCTTGGTTGTTCTTGGTGGAAATGCTTATTTGATATCCTTTTCTACGTTGTGTAAAGTTCGTAATAAGGCGTAAACTCAACTGATGGCACGGAAAGACAACTTACCCTTCGTTCAGACTAAAAGCATTCATAGTATACCTGCTATATCCTTAATACCATTACAATTGTCCTAGTCTGAACGTCGTTTAAAGGGAACATTGTACAACTAAACACCTGTTCGAGCATCGTTTTGAATGAAAACTCGATGGAGAACGTTGGTCCCGTTGTAGTCTTAACGTCGTTTCGTACAAAAAAATGTCTAACCGGTCGGAGAAAAGCGTGACCGCCCACTAATGGTTGGCCGGTTGTTATATCACCTGACTTCGTCAGAACTAGTTTCTTCATAATACGTTTCTGTATACGATGCTGTTTTATAGCACATCCTTTCCCTATACGATAATTCGTTAAACGACGTTTCTTTATCGGGGCAGCGCCAGGAGCGTCACAACGTGACGGACATGTGCGCTATATAAGAAGCAACCATTATTATTATTATAAACATTTCCTGTAAACAGGATGCCAACCCATCCCCTCAATTACATTTCTGTTTTAACATGAAGTGGCCCCACCGGAAGTTGGCATACTTTTCCGATTATATGTATTTAGTGGCTAGCGATAATGGAAACATAATTATTAAGTAAGTATAGAGGTTGCTCTTTTAAATTATGATATACATTTCATGGCTGGGGCAAAGGAATATTTTAAAGTTGGCTTTCTTTTTAAGACGTCAAGGGATGTAAACGATTGGGAAACGCCCATCATTCGTATCGAAACCAACCAATCAATTCCTCATACTTGCTAAATTCTCTGGAATATGATAAGGAATTAAATTGTATTAAACGAGAGTTAATGCTTAGTCTGTCCTATATATGGATATAGTATATCGATGGAAATATGATTAAATATAAATGTTTGTGAAATACAATCGTCTACCAAGATATACGTCTCGTCCGTATCAGGACAATTACCCCCTGGGCAATCACCCCCCGGAAAATTACCCCCCGGAAAACTACCCCCCAAGGACAATTACCCCCTGGAAATTTACCCCCCGGAGAATTACCCCCCGAGGACAATTACCCCCAAGGACAACTACCCCCCGGAAAATTACCCCCCGGAGAATTACCCCCCGAGGACAATTACCCCCAAGGACAATTACCCCCCGGAAAATTACCCCCCGGAGAATTACCCCCCGAGGACAACTACCCCCGAGGACAATTACCCCCCGAGGACGATTACCCCCGAGGAAAACTACCCCCGAGGACAATTACCACCCGAGGACAACTAACCCCCGAGGACAATTACCCCCCCCCCTCCCTCGAAACACCATTACCGCGGCCCGAGGACAATCACACCCAGGGAATTTGTAACACTGTGACGTATAATGCGAGCTCCTCTTCAAATTGCTATTTAGAGAAAATGTCATGAACTTTCATTTTCTTAGTTATTTATGACGGAATAGATTTGTTTCGTACAGGGGTTGTGTATAAATTATATTTATATTCGTAGCTCACATTCAAAGCCCTCGTACCCATCTGCCAAATCTTTTTGCTTGACGTACATGTATCCTCCTAGGAGGAGATTTCACCCGCCCCTCTCGCTCTGTATCCATTCCACCTTTGTGAAGTTTGACTTAATATGCCACGTGTATTGAATCAAATTCAATTGCCAGAAGACGCATGTATCAAATCAAAGTACGGAATTTACATTTCTTAGAAATTTAACAATACATTGCGCGCAGATGAGTACGCGTTAATACAGCTAGTCTCCCCAAAAATGGCCCAACAAAGAAATTAGGATGTAAGATATCATTATTTATGCATCCTCTGTAACTTTTCTAATCAGCTGATCGTATATTTGTCTTTGTATGTATAATGGGCCCTCATCCATGATCTATTCCAAAATTAAGGTTCTCTTCATGTTTATAAATGTAATGTAATATATATATATATATATATATATTTCTGTTGTCATGGTGAACTAAAATATGTTTTCTTGTACTGTAATTTATTTTGAAATAAAAATTGCCTTCAAGTTAAATATATGGTATGCACGGTGCCATATTAAAAGAAAATAAGTATCCGCACGTGGGTACATTCATCTCAATGATGTTGTAATTCCAGAGCAGCGTTTTTTTCAACTGGGGTGCCGCAAGAGAATGTTAGTTACATGACAATTTTTTTTGGCAAACGTTGATTTTGTGAAAAACAAATATCAGAAAACGGGTAGAGTATTTATTTTCATGAGAAAATAAAATGTAAACAAATAATAAAATGTCTTTCTTCCTTGCTCACTGACAATATTTTGCGAATATATATCTTTTATTTCGACATCACATTGTTACCACACTCATCACAATTATAAACATGATGAATCAAGGCAACGAGAGGCCCGAATATCCTCATATTCGTGTATCAAGGTCATGACCGAATATTTCACTTTATATTCGTGTACATTCGGCGGTGAGGCGCCCGCATACCTTAAATCTGTGCTAGTGTGTTGATTACAACATTATGTTTTACCATTTTGAAAATGTCTTGTCCTTGTTTTTCTTGCTCGTTCACTAAATCAAGAAACAAATGTGCCCATACGTGTGTACATAGCACTTGACGAGTGCCAGAGTGATGCAAAATAAATAGTTTGTGAAGAATTTAAGATTCGTGTCGAACAAAAAGTTGAAATAACGCTGCACAAGAGAAATCCTTCGTAGAAAACAGCAACCACAGTGTTGTTGCATAGATTATAGTTAAAGAAAAATGTGTAGTAATGAGGAAGATCACGCGCAAGTATTTGAACGAATGTGGGTTCATGCACGGGATTTTATGGGCTCGTAGCCTTCACAGCATCTCTCAACGTGACAGATCGTCTTTTCCTATTGAATCCTGATTGTCCCCGGGGGAGGGGGGGGGGGGTAATTGTCCTCGGGGGTAGTTGTCCTCGGGGGGTAATTTTCCGGGGGTAGTTTTCCGGGGGGTAATTATCCTTGGGGGGTAATTGTCCTCGGGGGTAATTATCCGGGGGGTAATTGTCCTTGGGGGGTAATTGTCCTCGGGGGGTAATTATCCGGGGGGTAATTGTCCTTGGGGGGTAATTGTCCTCGGGGGGTAATTCTCCGGGGGGTAATTTTCCGGGGGGTAATTGTCCTTAGGGGGTTATTGTCCTCGGGGGGTAATTCTCCGGGGGGTAATTCTCCGGGGGGTAATTGTCCTTGGGGGGTAGTTTTCCGGGGGGTAACTTTCCGGGGGGTGATTGCCCAGGGGGTAATTGTCCTAGAACCCGTCTCGTCAATGGCTCCAACAATGCTGAAGGAAGAGTGGAAGTCTTGTACGGTGGATCGTGGATGACCGTTTGTGATGATTACTGGTATCTGCGAGAAGCAAGGGTGGTCTGCAGGATGCTCGGGTTCGACGGAGCCTTGGAAGCACCTGGTTCGGCTAGGTTTGGGCAGGGAGCCGGTGATATTATTGATGTAAATTGTTACGGAACAGAAGAGAGCTTGGCAAACTGTCCAAACATAGGGACAATCTCTTGGTGTGGGCATCACGAGGATGCGGGTGCTGTATGTTATGCAGGGGGTATAAACTCATTTCATATGAAAGAATAATTTACCAACGGTACCTAAAGAGGTCATTCTATTTGGAAGAGCACATTACAAGAACATTTACATTTGTCGTCACAGTTGTTCCTATCTTCAGGTGATGACACATTGATTGAAGGGAAAATCGTGTTTGCTTAGTAACAAAGCATGTAATAACATTTTCCAAAGTCTTTCATATTTACAAATTCAAATTTAACTGGCGATATAGTGAAATTATGATCAATTGTGTTACATGCCGTTTTTTGTTATAATCTTTAAGAAAGACATTGCCATATGAGTGAGTAGCGAGCACGATCAACCATTAGGATGATATACGTCACTTCACTATACAAATTCAACATCGTATTTGAATAATGCACCAAATTTCTGATGTTGTTTGATTCTTGAATATTTTCCGGACCAAGTAGAGGTTTCAAGTCATATTTAGTTCTTTGTAAAGTTAATTAAAAGCACTTTTCATTCATTCAGCCCACCCGAATCCATTTGAAGTTCGTCTTATCAATGGATCAAACGACGCTGAAGGCAGAGTAGAGGTACTGCACGACGGCTCGTGGGGAACTATCTGTCATTATGACTGGGATCTGAGAAATGTGAGGGTGGTTTGTAGAATGTTAGGGTTTGATTGAGCATTAAGTGCACCGAGATCTGCAAGGTTTAGTCAGGGCTCTGGTCGTATTCTACTAGCTTGGGTTGAGTGTGACGGAACAGAAGACAACCTAGTATACTGTGCTCATCGAGGGATTGGAGATTATAGTTACTGTGGTCATGTATGGGACGCAGGGACAATTTGTTATTTCGGTATTTTTTGTTTACAATCCAAATTAATTTTGATCAATACATCTTCCCCTCGCATGGAGCATAGAGAGCCGACCGGAGACACGGCGCTCGACATGACCACGTAACGGTTCCACATTCGGTGGCGACCTGTATCGCATTGAGAGGTTGACCCTTCACTGCCAATGCACAAGTCGGTGATCCGACATTGGCTCTGACGACAAGTTCGCCGGGTTTTAGTTCGTCAAAGTTACTGGGTTAGGACCCAGGTTACAACTGGGTTAACGGGAGAATTGGAAAAACGGATAGACGTAGTGTTGGATTCAGGGTTGGAATTGAGGAATTGAGTTTGTATAAGATAGTACTGCGGAGTGAGAGTCTTACAACGGCGCAAGTCAATGCCAACACGTTACTTTGGGGGATTCCCCAACATCGCCCAGCAGACGCCTGTTTTTGTAGGCCGCTATAACGCATAGCCCTGCATATTTTCAACGATTGCACATCCTTTTGCCATCAACGGGCACAGTGAAAACAACTTTTGTAAACAGTCCAACCGGAACCTTGTATGAACAACTTGAACAGATTTCTACTGGCTTCTAGGAAGAAAAGAAGGGCTTGAAGAATGAAAAAAAAAAATCATTATTGTTTTCTCTTATTCTTTCGTTTAAAATTTGGAGGGAAGATTAACGTTGAAATTACGAAAATACTGGAGCCCCTTTCAGTACGAACAAAATTGGCGACAACGGTTCTTCGCTATAAGAAAACATTTTTGATGAAGGGGTAAATAATGGAATACATTTACGAAAGCTTTGATTACACAATTTATGGTAACATATTTACACATCTTTTCCATCCAAAAGAACAAAAAATCATTACACTTTTTATACGTGAAACAAATGAGATATAATAATAATGACAACAGAAGACAAATACTAAGATCTTCTGTTCTGAGGATCAGGTAAATAAAATGATCACATCCCTATAAACATACTCATTTCATAATATAAATACATATATATATCCATATATATATTATATGTATATATATATATATATATATATATGAATACATCGATCATATGTCTTCAATAAATATTTGATTTGATTTGATTTGATTTGATTTGATTTATTGGTTCATTTATTGTCTAGTGTCTAGTGTGACTTGGAAGATTTTTTTTTTCTCAGTTTGATTATAAGTTCGACTTTTTCCGCAATTCTGCATCGAGCCTGCCGAGGACGAGGGCATTAGTAATGCAAATCCTCATCACGATTAAGTTTTCTTTTCAACTTTGTGGTGCACCCACAACAAAAAGTGAGTCATTTGACACATTTAAGCATAATTTTCGTGAGTCAGGTGTAAATTGACTCATTAGTAACAACCAATGAGTCTCTATTGACTCATTTATATTTCACCAGTGTATCAATCATGAGCTGACGCATTTGCAAAATGCTTCGACTGACTCACATGGTCGTAAAAAATGAGTCAAGATCGACATAAGAGCATTTTAGAAGAAAAAAGTGAGTCAACTTGAAAGTGAGGCTGTATGCATGCGCGCGCATGCTTTCGTGACGTCATCCAAAATGCGCATTCTCGAGCCATATTTGAATTCCCGATCGACGACGCGACGCACAGTGGGCCAGGGAGGAACCAAAGTGCGCCAAAACTAAGTTTGGGTGATTTTTTTTTTCAATTTTTTTCTTGCCCAGTTGAAAGGTAATACATAGAGGAATACCTCAGTGAAATATTTAATTCCGTTATGTACAATAAGGGTATAAATTTACTACTTCAAACAGCAAAATCCTACATATTCACAGTTTTAGTGCAAAAGTGACTTATTTTATAAATCTTTCAATTCAACATGAAGTTTTTTAAGTTATTGATATGAAATTGCTCTCACATATTCCTGATAGTTCATTTCGTTGAATGAATGGGTTAAAATTAATAGAAACACAATCTTCATGATATATTATAGGGTAATTCACTGAAAAATGGACTAATTATCCATGTTTTTTTATAAATCCAGAAGAAATGTTTAGATCTCCGCAGTGTACCGCTTAAATTTTAATACCACCATTTCCTCTGATGTCTAAGCTTTAAGTTGATACCAAATTTGGCTGCCCGATCTTGCCCGTTGTTATGTTAGAGCCGATTTCCCTTGCCACATTGCCCCGAAAAATGTGGGTTTTGGGGGTCCGCGGCTGAATCATGAAGGATTCGTGGTCATAAATCACGGCGCGAGGGGGCGCGTGACACTTATTCTGACACCGCGGACCGAAATAAACACATTTTCGGGGCAATGTTGCAAGGAAAACGGCTCTAACATAATACGGGCAGAATCGGGCAGCCAAATCTGGTATCAACTTAAAGCTTAGACATCAGAGAAAATGTTGGTAATAAAATTTTAGCGCAAATCCCTGGAAATAGATTAGTTTATTTTAGTCATTTTGTTGCATAATTAGAGTAATTATAGCTTAATACTTGGTACTCCATAAATCTTTGGACTAAGTTAGTCTGAATGCAACAACAGTGCCCACCTTTATTCATACGAGAATAAAAGGGTGGAAAATGAAACGAAAATTTATATTTCATATCATCACTACACTTTCCTGATATCCATAGACTTCTGTCAGCGCGATCGCATGTATTTCAATGAAATCAAACAACTGCAATGCCATTGGCCTTGTCCGTCACCTTTGAAATTAACGAACGTTACTATGTCGTATTACGTAACCCAAACCTGACTTCTCCGAGATAAGCTGATACTGCAGTTTCGAAAGGTGTGAATTAAATTTTAGAAGGTTGTTGCGATCATGTCTGTTTCGATAATTTTAAATAGATGGCCCCCAAAAAAGGTGTCTACAGCGTCAGTGATAAATTAATATACTTTGGCATTTCCTGTCCAGCGATCTCGCTTGTTCCTGGTGGAAATGCCTATCTGACATTCCCTTTTACGTTGTGTAAAGTCCATAATAAGGCGTAAACTCAGCTGATCGTACGGAAAGACAACAAGCATTCAAAGTTTAGGTATACGAATCTCGTATTGCTCTACGCTAACCGTTTATAACATTTTCCTATCATGAACGTTGTATAAAGAAACGCCTGCTTAAGCATCGTTTCGAATGAAAACTCGATAGAAAATCGTGGTCCCCGTGCCGTTGTATTCTTAACGTCGTGTCGTAAAGAATCGTCTAAATGGTCGGGGATAATCATGACCGCCCACCAATGGTAGACAAGGTTTTTCTTAAGAAGTTTCTTTATACGATGCTGTTTTCTAGTCTGTTTGAACCTTTCGCTATACGATGATTCTTTAAACGACCTTTCTTTATTCGCGTTTCATATAATTTCCTTTAAGCACATTGACACCTCCATCTCCTCGACACCATTGTCTGCTTTGACAGAAAGGGGCCAACCGGAGTTTGGCATACATTTACGATATTATTATTCAGTGGTTAGCGATCATGGGTAACTATTAAATATATAATCGGGAAGCATAGAAGTTCGCTTTTAAATGATACGAATTGCATTACCAGGATACAAGAATATTTCAAAGTTGGTCTTTCTTTTTGAGACGCCAAGGTATTTAAACGATTAGGAATCGCCGTAAATCGCATTGAACTCAACCCACGAAATGCCCATACTGTTAAGTCCTCTGGCATATTTATAGGGAATCAAATTGTTTTAAACGAGAGTTAATGCTTAGTCTGTTCTATACAAGGATATAGTACAACGTATGAAAATGTTATTAAATATAGTTTGTTTGTGTAATACAATCTTCTACCCAGATGTACGGCTCGTCAATGGCTCGAACGACGCTGAAGGAAGAGTGGAGGTCTTGTACGGTGGATCGTGGATAACCGTTTGTGATGATTACTGGTATCTGCATGAAGCAAGGGTGGTCTGCAGGATGCGTGGGTTCGACGGAGCTTTAGAAGCACCTGTTTCGGCTAGGTTTGGGGAGGGAACCGGTGATAGTATTGATGTCCGTTGTTACGGAACAGAAGATAGCTTGGCGGACTGTCCAAACATATGGACCACTTCTTCATGTGGGCATCATGAGGATGCGGGTGCCGTATGTTATTCAGGGGGTATGAACTAATTTCATATGAAAGAATAATTTACCAACGGTACCTAAAGAGGCCATGCTATTTGGAAGAGCACATTACAAGAACATTTACATTTGTCGTCACAGTTGTTCCTATCTTCAGGTGATGACACATTGATTGAAGGGAAAATCGTCTTTGCTTAGTAACAAAGCATGTAATAACATTTCCCAAAGTCTTTCATATTTACAAATTCAAATTTAACTGGCGATATAGTGAAATTATGATCAATTGTGTTACATACCGTTTTTCGTTATAATCTTTAAGAAAGGCATTGCCATATAAATGAGTAGCGAGCACGATCAACCATTAGGATGATATACGTCACTTCACTATACAAATCCAACATCGTATTTGAATAATGCACCAAATTTCTGATGTTGTTTGATTCTTGAATATTTTCCGGACCAAGTAGAGGTTTCAAGTCATATTTAGTTCTTTGTAAAGTTAATTAAAAGCACTTTTCATTCATTCAGCCCACCCGAATCCATTTGAAGTTCGTCTTATCAATGGATCAAACGACGCTGAAGGAAGAGTAGAGGTACTGTACGACGGCTCGTGGGGAACTATTTGCCATTATGACTGGGATCTGAGAGACGCGAAGGTGGTTTGTAGAATGTTAGGGTTTGATGGAGCATTAAGCGCATCGAGATCTGCAATGTTTGGTCAGGGCTCTGGTCGTATTCTTCTTGATTTGGTCAGGTGTGGTGGAACAGAAGACAACCTAGTAGACTGTGCTCATCGAGGAATTGGAGATTATAGTTTCTGTGGTCATGCATGGGACGCAGGGGCAATTTGTTATTTCGGTATTATTTTGTTACAATCCAAATAATTTGATTCAAGTGTCTTCACATAGGACTAGGCATAGGCAGGGATCTCGACCCGACCAATTTACGCTTCCACATCCGATGGCAACCTGTATCGCATTGAGAGGTTGACTCTACGCCGCCAAAGCACACGTTTTTGATCCGACATCTGATGACAAGTACGCTGGGCTTTAGTTCGACAAAGTTACAGGGTTGGGTTACAACTGGGTTTTAGGGAGGGCTATGAAATGGGATAGATGTAGTGTTGGATTCAGTGTTGAAGTTAGGAATTCAGTGTATAATACCATCGCGGAATAAGTGTCGTACAACGACACAAGTCAATGCCAACACGTTTCTTTGGGGGATTCCCCCAACATTGCCCAACAGAAGCCTGTTTGTGTAATAATAATAATAATAATAATAGTGGCTACTTGTATAGCGCACAGGTCCACCTTTCGGTGCTCATGGCGCTTAGAAAAGAGTACATGTAACAGGCATAAGAAAGAGAAAACAATAAACCGAAAAACAAATTCGGAATTCTCCTAGACATAGTAAATTAAAATAGGCCATTACAACGCATATCCCAGCATATCTTCAACTTGTGTACTTCATGTTGCCATCGACGATTGGTTCACATGTTACCCCTAACAGACACAGCGAAAACAACTTCTGTAAACAGTCCAACCGGAACCTGGTATGAACAACTTGGCAATATTTCTGCTGGCTTATAGGAACAAAAGAAGGGCTTGAAGAATGAAAACAAAATCGTTATGGTTTTCTCATATTCTTTCGTTTAAAATTTGATATGGAGGAAAAATTAACTTTGAAATTACGAAAATACTGAAGCTCCTTGTATTTCAGTACAAAAAAAATTGTCGACAACGGTTCTTCGCTAAAAAAAACATTTTTAATGAAGGGGCAAATAATGGAATACATTTACGAAAGCTTTGATTACACACAATTTATGGTAACATATTTACACATCTTTTTCAGTCAAAAGAACAAAAAATCATTACACATTTTGTACGTGAAACAAATGAGATATAATAATGACAACAGAAGAAAAATACTAAGATCTTCTGTTCTGAGGATCAGGTAAATAAAATGATCACATCTCTATAAACATACTCATCTCATAATATAAATACATAAATATATCCATACATATTGTATATATATATATATATATATATATAAATATATATATATATATATATGTTTATGAATAAATCGATCATATGTCTTCAATAAACATTTTCCAGTGTGACTTGGATGATTTTTTTATAGATTTTAGATCAACTAGAAATTCTATTCATTATAAGGTGAGTCATGATCAGCGAAGATTGGTTAAAGTGGAGAAGACCCCGGTACATGCTCGGATTTATTCGTACAAGATCCTGTATACAAATAGTGCTAACATAAGGAAAACTCGACTTTAAATACTGTGGATATATCAACAATGAATAAGATTCCCATAACCTAAAAAGAACGATTTCTACACTTTTAAATTGTTTAAAATTGCGGCTTGTTCATATTTATGAAAGACACAATAATTACGATATATCGTACATTCCTTTTGTCAAACGGCTTGGATACTCTCCATGGTCATTAGTTATGCAAATCGTGATTACAATTGAGTTTTCTTTTCAACTTTGTAGTGATAGCATATCTAAAAATAATTACGATGCACGATGGGAGTACGTGGTGACAAAAGACTGGGCAACTAAAACAAGTTCATAATCACGAACTAAAAATGATATTATCTAAGTGGAAAGGAATGCAAGCCAAAGGCCGGTTTTTTATAATCGCGTACCAACTATAGCCCATCTTTAAGTGGACAGATACATTAAATTGATGTATGAAGCGACAATTATCAATTGTATAATTCCATAACAAAATCATTTACGTAAATAAAAGAATAAAAATTAAGTCAGAATGAAATCAATCTCTCGTTTATATGTAATGAATAGATTAGTTTCTTTCATTTATTCTATTGCAGAATTACAGTAATGTGTACACATTAAAGATAGCTTGATGCTTGGTGGTCCATACATCTTTGGACTAAGTTATTCTGGATGCAACAGTGTCCGCCTTCATTCATACGAGAATAAGAGGGTGGAAATGAAACGAAAATTTATATTTCATATCATCACTACACTTTCCTGATATCCATAAATCTCTGTCAGCACGATCGCAAAGACTTCTAGAAAATCAAACAAAGGCGATTCCGCTGGCCTTGTCAGTCACCTTTATCTGCACGAACATTATAATGTCGTACTAGCAGGACCCGCGGAAATCCGCGGGATTCTAGAGTGCGCGGGTGGGGCAGGGGCGGATCCAAAAGGCAGCGAGGGAGGGGACCAAATTTGTGAGTAAATATCAAGCCGCAACTCGCTCTGGACGTCGACACGGAGGTGGACATCGGGCGGAGCATAGCCAATTTGATATAGAGTAGACCCCCCCCCCCCCCTGCGTACGCGCCTGTATTGTAGTCTGCAGACTGATGTAGATGCATATTAGATTTTGGTGGCAAAATTTGGCTTGCCCCGATGTTTTGCCCTACCCGACCCTCATCTCTTTTTTTCGCTTTTGTCACGTTGATGATCTTAATATGATTACGTTATACAGTAACCCCAGGTAGCTTTGATTTTTCTAGTGCTTTCAACACTATTACCCCCCACCTTCTGATAAACAAACTCATTGATATGGAAGTCCCACCCCAGTTCAGTCTGTGGATACAGAGCTTCTTAAGTGACAGACCACAGAGAGTGGTCTTAGGAAACGCCTTATCCTGTCCAAGAATTGTGAATACAGGGGCGCCCCAGGGCTGTGTCATCTCCCCTGCGCTCTTCTCCCTCTACACAAGTGCCTGTCTATGTAATGTAGGAGAGTGCAGCATCATCAAATATGCGGATGATACTGTTATCACAGGTTATCTTTCTGAAAATGTAGACCCATACGTTAAGGTTATAGATGAGTTTGTTAAATCGTGCAATGACCATTCCCTTATACTAAACGTAACTAAAACAAAAGAGATCATAATTGATTTTCGTCGAAACCCCTTCGAACATACTCCGATTTTGATTAATGATTCTCCTGTAGAACAAGTTACAGAGTACAGGTATTTAGGTACTACTATCTCAAAGTCACTTGATTGGACTAAGAACATTGTAGACATCCAAAAGAAAGCCAACCAGAGACTATACTTTATTAGGGTAA
This sequence comes from Strongylocentrotus purpuratus, assembly GCF_000002235.5. Taxonomy (NCBI): domain Eukaryota; kingdom Metazoa; phylum Echinodermata; class Echinoidea; order Camarodonta; family Strongylocentrotidae; genus Strongylocentrotus; species Strongylocentrotus purpuratus. The sequence continues at coordinate 12,798,728 of NW_022145609.1, forward strand.
TGAAAAACTTAAGAGTAGATAGTAAGTTGATAGAACTGTTCTTTAAGTCCCTAATCCAGAGTGTCCTAACCTTCAACCTAATTTGCTATTATGCAAACGCTAAAATTGTTGCCAAGAAACTACTCGAACGTCCCAGAAAGGCAGCAAAACGTATCACAGGAGCCGATCTAACATCCATAGAAGATCTTTATCAGAAAAATGCCCTCTCTAGAGTAAAACAAATAATGCATGACCCCTCGCACCCACTGAATGAGCATTTCAATTATAACACATCTGGAATACGCCTGTGCACACCACGAACTCAACGTGCACGTTTCCGAAGATCCTTTATCCCAGACTCCATTCATCTTTTCAATTCCAAAGCAAAACGTGTTTGATTACTATGAACCTACCATGTCAATGTATCAATATAAATGTAATATAATATAAATTTCAAATATATGCCATGAATATTGCATCCAACTATCAATTACCGTTTGAGCCAGTAACTACAATCTATGTGTCATCAATAAACTTAACAATAAAAATGATGCCGGTAATAATTATACTACTCAAAATGGTAATATATAATCATTATAATAATAATAATACAAATGACAATAATAATGATTCATGTATTTATTATCATTTTAAGATTTACTATGGAATAATCATTGATATTAAATAATTTAGCTTCATATTTTGTAAAATGGAATCTGATATTACCTCTTTAACCACCATATATACCGTGGCTTACATATATATATTACCTCATCTATTGTATGTTTATCATTATGTGTATGTTTATCACTGTCCTGTAATATTTCATTTATATATCTGTATCGCAATACTCTGTAACCAGTGGACAACACATTTCCTGAAAAGGACAATAAATGATTATACTTATACTTATATACTTGCCGACGCTTGCGGCGGCAGAGCTCCTTGGAGTTAGTTATAAATATATTATGTAGGTCTAGGTGCTGCATGAAATCTGAAATCTGTTATGTAATGTAATAAGACAATTTTACTTATTTAAATCAGCTGCAAGCGGGCGTTTGAAGCAGAAAATAAACTTGTGTTATCGAACAATTAATGAGTAGTCTAAGGTGCTTTTATTTAATCGAGAAGAGGTTCACCAAGTCGAGGTATAACTATTAGTACGTTGAATGAAAGAAGCTTTGTTTATATTTGATTGTTGGCGAAAGTCGCTATAGGCGTACACATGCACAATGCGATGTAGAACATGAACACACGTGCGCACACGTTGAATACATACACGCGAAGATGAATAGCGCTTTTTGTGTGTCATGTTGAGCATTATCATGTACGTACCTCGCACACACTTGTTAATGCATGTACAGAAAAGTCGAAGTCCTTGCATGTACTACGTACGTACCATATAAATGGTACGTACGTACCTTTTTTTGTTACTTTTTGCGTATATTTAATATAAATCTAATCAGGATTGTAAAAATATATTACCAACATTTTTTATTATCATATCATTTATTTGCTAAAAAATCAAACACAAACTGTTTATTTCTGATTTTGGCAGACAATTCATAGATCGAGGTCGGACTGTGCTGCTCAAGAGTATAAGCTAGGTCGTTGCTTTTGCGTGATTGTATATCTCCGTTTTATCAAATTGTTATTGACTGTATAAACAGAATAAAAACACATTCGTAATTTGTTAAATATTTTTTGTTAGAATAATATCAAATTAGAATAAAAACAATTTTTTAGAGGCAATGGATTAAAACAGTTCGAGGCTCATGCATGCATGCAACAGGCCACGCGTAATATTCATGAGCATGTCACATCGTTTTTTACGATTTCCTGGTCGATGGCGGGACAGAATGGGTAAAAACCCGGCCGTTGCGATGTAGAAAAGAATTTCTCGTCCCCCGGGTCGGGTCCCGTCCCCCCTCGACCCGTCGTCCGGGAGGAGAAAGCTCTCCCGACGTCGAGCCCGGACCCTCGTTAAGTGACGCAGATCGACGCGTTTCGACGCGAAATTAGTCATCGGACCGCCCACAATCGGACCCATGGAGCTTCTCGTATTATTATTATAGACTAGCAGGACCCGCGGAAATCCGCGGGATTCTAGAGGGAGTGGGGGGTGTACATATATAGAGAATGTCTAAATTAAAACCACCAAGAACGTTATTTGCCATTCAGGCCATTAAAAATATACATGTTTAGCGTCCCCGCCCGCTTCCTTTTTGGGGGCCGCCTCCTATTTTTTTTTTTTTTTTTTTTTTTTGAAAGAAAAAAAAACATGAAAAGCACTGCTAAAATGTATTTCTGATTTTAAAAAAGAAAAAAAAAATTGTCGGCCGCCATCTTGAAAAATAGCCCGAATGCCAGGGAAAATGTACGGAGCGGCCATTTTGAAAGAAAAAAAAAAAAAAAAGCGCCTCCTCCTTCCCATTTTTCAAAAAAACAGGATGCTATAAGCATGTTTTTTTTTTTAATTTGGCCTTATATTAAATTTAAAAAAACAATCCAACTGTACCGGTAGTTATTCTTTAAGCCACTGGAACTGCGTAGAGTTCCGTAGTGTGGCGTACCGACTACGCAGAAATTAGGCTGCGTATTAATGGGAAAATAGTCCCTGCGTAGGTTATGCGTAGGCTGGCGTACAGGTTTGCTTATGGTTGCTTACTGTGTGGAAAGCTTTTACTGCTTAGTCGATCTGGCGTAGGGTAGCGTACTGTTGCGTAAAAAGGCGGACTTTCTGCGTAAAAAGGCGTAATTTCTGCGTCAAGTTTCTACGCCGAAAGTACGCAAAAAAAATTAAACATGTTGAATTGTTTTCGTTCACCTTGCGTACCCCTTTCCGTCCCTCAGCATATACAGTGTCGCTCATAAAGTTGGAATATTTTAGTTTTACCCCAATTTATGGAATTATTTTAAAAATTATTTAAAAATAATAGATATAAATAATAGTATACATTCTCAGATTGTATTGAATAATAACTTGCCAATGTGTGTTTTGCGGAACTGCTAGAGCATGTGTATGCTACCATGCTTATTAACTAGGGGACCTACGCTCTCAAGTCATGAATGACAGTAATGAGGATTAATGCCCCACACAAGGGCACTAATATAGCACATCGACACGGTTTTGATCCTGGGGCCTCACAGTTACGAGGCCATTGTTTTGTCACTGAACCATGACTGTACGCAGCGGGGGCTAGGGTAGGGGGCAGTTTCCATAAATTTAAAAAAAAACAGAAAATGCAATAAATTTTCAATAATTTATTGCATTTTACCCCGGTCCCCAACACAAAAAAACCTCTGGACGGCCATGCATTATGGCTCGAGGCATGGGCACACAGAAGATTTGTTTATGTTGGGAACCGGGGTTAAATGCAATAAATTATTGAAAATTTATTGCATTTTCTGTGTTTTTTTTAAATTTATGGAAACTGCCCCCTACCCTAGCCCCCGCTGCGTACAGTCATGGTTCAGTGACAAAGCAATGGCCTCGTAACTGTGAGGCCCCAGGATCAAAACCGTGTCGATGTGCTATATTTGTGCCCTTTTGTGGGGCATTAATTATCATTACTGTCATTTATGACTTAAGGGCATAGGTCCCCTAGTTGATAAGCATAGTAGCATACACATGCTTTAGCAGTCACGCAAAACACACATTGGCAAATTAGTATTCAATAAAATCTGAGAATGTATACTATTATCTAGATCTATTATTTTTAAATTATTTTTAAAATAACTCCATAAATTGGAATAAAAACAAAATATTCCACCTTTATGAGCGACAGTGTAGTAACATAGGCCAGCGTAGTTGGTACGCAACACTACGCAACTCTACGTATTGACCCCACGCCAATTAGTGACCCGCAAGTGTCAGAAATAAAGTAATAAAAATATGCTCATCTGACCCTAATTAAACGCCTAAAACCCCCGAGCTTTCAGGGGTTTATGGCCCCTTGAAACCCGTGGACCCCATGCCTATATTATATATACACTCAACTCGCTGCGATCTGATCTCCCCCCCCAACTTTGAAGAACGTAACCCCCGAGCTTTTGGGGGTTTATGGCCACTTGAAACCCGTGGACCCCAGGCCTATATTATATATACACCCAACTCAGGACCCGTGGAAATCCGCGGGATTCTAGAGGGGGGCGCAGGCAAAAAATTAAGTTTTTCATTTCGGGGGCTCCATTTCAAATTTTTGGGAAATTTTCGGGGGCTGCTTTTTCAACTTTCGGGGGCTCTTTTTTCTGGGGCTACTTTTTCATTAATTCACAAAAAACGATAGGCCTACACTTTGTTGAGATTTGTTTAGTAGGCTAAGGTTTCAGGCTTCCTACTTCATAATTGCCTATTTACAAAAACAAAACATTTTTCTAGTTCAATAACTAAGTTTTCATGCATTGATTTGATGCAAGAACTGTAACATAATAGACCCTAGATTGTGATTATTTCTGACCATTAATTTCGATAATCATTTTTCAAAGTAAAATTTTCACAAGAAAATCAGACAGTCGTTTAAAAACGTAGACATTAGTAATACTTTTACTAATTCTAAGCTCAGGTTTCGTAAATCTATTCACGAAACTATATTGAAATCGCGGCAACAATGATGCAAACCAACAGATAACAATTTCAAAGTGTCAAATCTCTTCGACTCAAGCTTAGGTGAACTCACACACACTGCAGCGTTACTCCAGGAAGCTCAACACCGGCGCCGCAGGCGTCGGACGCCTACGGTGCGCGGTGTTGGAGCTTCCTGCAAGCTCATCGCAACTCACACACACTACACAGCAGCACTGCACTTTGTGTTGACTGAAGGCAGCTTGCGACTGAACTGTCAGTCCAATGGTTTTCTTGTGAAAACTTTCCTTTCGAAAATGATAATCAAATTTTAGTATACATTGCCGTAATAATCACAAATAAACTTTGATTTCATACCTCCATTCACGAAAACTATATACAAATCGCGGCAATAATGATGGAAATAGGTCTCTAAGTTTGGACGTGGACGGGAAGCTTCGTGTGGAGGATCCCTTCGTGTGTATCTCTGTGGCTTGTGCAGCTACTACAAAGGATATCCTATAGAAAGATGCTTTACTCGGGTAAGCCCGACCCTGTGCATAGTGCATTTAATACGCAACTTAATGTGAGTGGATGGTCATCGGTCGTGTGTCTACGGATGTAATGTTGAATATCCATGAGGTATCTCTGTCGTCACGCATATCCTGCATTATGCATGTCGCGTCTGTTTTCGCCCTGGACGTCGACACGGAGGAGGACCTCGGGCGGAGTATAGCCAATTCCACAGAGTAGACTCTCCCGCGGACGATGGCACCGGGCACGGGTACCCCGAGGGGAGGGTTCAGGAGAAGATAGCCGCACCAACTTCGGTCGGCGATCTCATTAAAAAACAATAGAATACAAAGGCTCGCGGAGACGTCGCGCCCCCCGCGGAGCCTTAGCGTATTACTTATATAGATTACATAACGTTAACATGATTTCTCTAGGATTGGCAGATACCGCAGTTACGAAAGGCGTGATTCTTTTGAAGGTGTACGTCTCGTCAATGGCTCCAACAATGCTGAAGGAAGAGTGGAGATCTCTTACGGAGGATCGTGGATGACTGTTTGTGATGATAACTGGAATCTGTTAAGAGCAAGGGTGGTCTGCAGAATGTTGGGGTTCGACAGAGCCTTGGAAGCACCTAGTTCGGCTAGGTTTGGGGAGGGAACCGGTGATATTCTGTATGTCGGGTGGTGTGAAGGAACAGAAGAGAGCCTGGCAGATTGTTCATCCGTGGGGACAACCTATTCATGTAGGCATAACGAGGATGCGGGTGCCGTATGTTATTCAGGGGGTAAGAACTCATTTCATATCAAAGAATAATTTTCCAACTGTAATTTTCCAACTGTCATACTATTTAGGACAGAAAAATACAAGAACATTAATCCCTGTTTCCCCGTTTTCAGGTAATGTCACTTTGATTAAAGAGAAAATCAGGTTTCTTTGGTCAAAAAGCATGGTAATACAATTTTCCAAAGTCTTTCATGTTTATAAAATCAAAAGAAATAACTGGCGATATAGTGAAATTATGATCACAAGTTATTCTATCGTTTTTTGTAATAATCCTTCAGCAATACATTGCAATGTGAATAAGTAGCGAGCAGGATCAAAATGATATACGTCACATCACTATACAGAAATCAAACATCGTATTTGAATAGTGCATTCAATTTCTGATGTTGCATAATTTTCGCATATTTTCCTGGACCAAATAAATGTTTGAAGTCATATTTACTTCTTGTTTAAAGTTCCTTTAAAACACTTTTCATTCGCCCAGCCCACCCGAATCCATTTGAAGTTCGTCTTATCAATGGATCAAACGACGCTGAAGGAAGAGTAGAGATACTGTACGATGGCTCGTGGGAAACTATCTGTCATTATAACTGGGATCTTAGAGACGCGAGGGTGGTTTGTAGAATGCTGGGGTTTGATGGAGCATTGGGCGCACCGAGGTCTGCAAGATTTGGTCAGGGCTCTGGTCGAATTCTTCTGACTTGGGTCAACTGTGACGGAACTGAAGACAACCTAGCAGACTGTGCTCATCGAGGGATTAGAGATTATAGTTACTGTGGTCGTAACGGTTCCACGCTCGGTGGCAACCTGTATCGCATTGAGAGGTTGACCCTTCACTGCCAATGCACAAGTCGGTGACATTTTCTCTGACAAGTTCGCCGGGTGTTTGTGCGTCAAAGTTACAGGGTTAGGGCCTAGGTTATAACTGGTTTAACAGGAGAATCAGGAAAACGGTGACGTGTTGGATTCAGGGTTGAAGTGAGGAATTGAATACCGCGGAGTGAGAGTCTTAGAACGGCGCAAGTCAATGACAACACGTTTCTTCGGGGGATTCCCCAACATTGCCCAGCAGAAGCCTGTTTGTGTAGGCCGTCACAACGCATTGCATTTCCTGTTGCCATCAACGGTTGTGTCACATGTTACCCCTACCAAGCGCATTGGACACAACTTATATGAACAGGCCCAACCGGAACCTTGTATTAACAACTTGGCCAAATTTCTACTAGCTTATATGAACAGAAGAAGGGCTTAAAGAACGAAACAAATATCATAATGGTTTCCTCATATTTCTTTCGTTTGAAATTTGATATGGAGGACAAATTAACGTTGAAATTACTAAAATACAGGAGCCCCTTGTATTTCAGTATGAAAACATTTGGCGACAATCGTTCTTCGCTGAGAAAATTTTCGATGAAGGGGCAAATAATTGAATATATTTATGAAAGCTTTGAATTTCTTGATTACACATTATGGTAAGATATTTACCCATCTTCTTTCGTCAAAAGAACAAAAAATGGTTACACAGTTTGTACGTGAAACAATTCAGATATAATAATGACAACAGAAGAAAAAAGACTAATATGAATAATATTCTGTTCTGACGATCAGGTAAATTAAATGATCACTTGATTCACATCCCTATTAATATGCTCATCTCATAATAAAAATACATACATATATCCATATTTATATATATATATATTATATTTATATATATATATATATATATCGATACATCGATCATATGTCTTCAATAAATGTTTTCCAATGTGACTTGGATGATGGTTTTTGAACAGTTTGATTAGAAGTTCGACTTTTTCTGCATTTCTGCATCGAGCCTGCCAAGGACGAGGGCCTTTCTCATCTTTGCCAGAAACCATTCGGAGGAGAGTTCAGCTGTTTTTAGGAACTTCCCAGACTTGCCATTTCATTGTGACTTTAGATCAACTAGAAATTCTATTCATTATAAGGTAAGTCATGATCATCGAAGAGTGGTTAAAGTGGAGAAGAAATCCCGGTACGTGCACGGATTTATCTGTACAAGATCGTGTATATGAGTGCTAACATAAGGGAAACCTAAATTTAAATGCTGCGGATATATTAACCATGGTTGAGATACCTATTACCTTAGCAGTGCGAAGTTGCAGTTTGTTCATAATTTACGAGAGATACAATAATTACGATATTTGGTATTTTCCTTTTGTCAAACGGCCTAGATAGTCTCCATGGTCATTAATAATGCAAATCCTCATCACGATTTAGTTTTCTTTTCAACTTTGTGGTGGTGGCATATTTAAAAATAATTATCCATCTGTGTACAAATGGAATTATAGTGGTATATTATTTTCATTCTGCACAAAAGACTGGGTAACTAAAAAAAGTTCACAATCACGAACCAAACAGAACATTATCCTAGAGGAAAGGAATGCAAGTCTAAGGCTGGTATTCAACTATAGTCCAACTTTAAGTGGGAAGATCCATTCGACTGATGTATGAAGCGCCAAGAATCCATTTTTAATTCCAAAACAAAACCATTCATGCAAATAAATGAATACAAATAAACCCAGCATGAAATCTCTCATTGATATGTAATGAATAGATTAGTTTCTTTCATTTATTTTGTTGCAGAATTACTTTAATGTGTACACAATGAAGATAGCTTGATGCTTGGTGCTCCATACATTTTTGGACTAAGATGTTCAGCTGTTTTTAGGAACTTCCCAAACTTGCCACTTCATTGTGATTCAACCTTGTCCACCTTTATGACTATGAGAATTAGAGGGTGGAAAATAAACAAATAAATTATATTTCATATCATCAATACACTTTCCTGATATCCATAAAACTCTGTCAGCACGTAGGCAAAGACTTCTAGAATATCAAACATAGACGATTCCATTTACCTTGTCAGTCACGTTTGATATGCACAAACATTACAACGCGTATTACGTAACCTAAACATGAATTCTCTGGGATATAATAGGCGGATACCGCAGTTCCGAAAAGCGTGAATTTACGTTTCCAAGGTAGTTGCGATCGCTTTTCCTTTGATTTTTTTTAAATTGAATGGCAGAAAGGTGTCTACTGCGTCAGTGATAAATAAAATAGTTTGGCGTTTCTAACCAGAGATCTCGCTTGTTCTTGGTAGAAATAATTAGTTGACATCCTTTTACACGTTTTCTAAAGTTAGTAAAATTGCGTCAACTCAACTGATGGCACAAAAGCCATTTTACCCTTCGTTAAGACTACACGCGTTCAAAGCATAGTTTTTAGAATATCTTATTGTTATGCACTAATTATCATTACTCTTTTCTAGTCTGAACCTCTTATAAGAAACGTCGTATAGCGATACGCCTGGTATGAGCATCGTTTCAAATGAAAACTCGATAAATAATCAGGGTCTTAACGTCGTGTCGTACGAGAATCTCAACCGGTAGGGGCTTAGAATGACCGCGCACTAATGATTGACAGGTTGTTATGTCAACTGATCTCGTCGAAACCAGTTTCTTTATGATGCGTTTCTTATAATACCACGCTGTTTTCTAGTCTATATGCTCCTTTCGCTTCACGATGATTCTTTACACGATGTTTTCATATTCGAGTTTTCATACACATTTCTTAAAGGCAGGTTGACACCTCAATCCCTTGAACACCATGTCCGTTTTAAAGGAAAATTGCCAAGCCGGGATTTGGCATACTTTTACGATATTAGTATTCAGTGGCTAGCGATTATGGAAACCTATACGATCGGGAAGCATAGTAGTTATTCTTTTAAATGTTGTTAATTTCATTGGCGAGATACAGGAATAATTCAGAGTCAGTCTTTCTTTTTCAGACGACAAGGCATGTAAACGATTAGAGAACGCCCACCAACCGCATCGAACTCGACCAATCATATTCTCATACTTGCTAAGTCCTCTGGGATATTTATAGGAAATTAAATTGTTTTAAACGAGAGTTGATGCTTAGTCTGTTCTATACAAGGTTCTAGTTTATCATTTGAAAATATGATTAAATAGAACTTTTTGTGAAACGAAGGTATACGTCTCTTCAATGGCACCAACAATGCTGAAGGAAGAGTGGAAGTCATGTACAGTGGATCGTGGATGACCGTTTGTGATTATTACTGGAATCTGTTAAAAGCAAGGGTAGTTTGCAGAATGCTGGGGTTCGACGGAGCCTTGGAAGCACCTGGTTCGGCCAGGTTTGGGCAGGGAACCGGTGATATTCTGTATGTCGATTGGTGTGACGGAACAGAAGAGAGCCTGGCGGACTGTAATCACTGGCCCGTCTCTTACTGCGGGCATCACGAGGATGCGGGTGCCGTATGCTATTCAGGGGGTATGAACTCATTTCATTTGAATGAATAATTTACCAACGGTTCTTACAGATGCCATACTATTTAGGACAGCGCAATACAAGAACATTTACATTCTTTATCACAGTTTTTCCAAGTTTCAGATGATGTCATTTTGATTTAAGGGGAAATCGTGTTTCATTAATAATAGTACAGCCTCGTAATAACATTTTCAAAAGTCTTACATGTTTACAAATTCAAATTTAACTGGCGATATAGTGAAATTATTATCAATTTTGTTAAATACCGTTTTTTGTAATAATCGTTCATAAAGACATTGCCATATGAATGAGCAGAGAGTACAATCAAACATTAAGAATATTATAACTTACACCACTATACACGTCCGACATCTTATATGAATAGTGCATCCAATTTCTGATGTTGTTTGATTTTTGCAATTTGTACGGGACCAAGTAGAGGTTTTAAGTCATATTTAGTTCTTAGTAAAGTTCATTTAAAACACTTTCATTCATTCAGCCCACCCAAATCCTTTTGAAGTTCGTCTTATGAATGGATCAAACGACGCTGAAGGCAGAGTAGAGATACTGTACGACGGCTCGTGGGGAACTATCTGTCATTATAACTGGGATCTGAGAGATTCGAGGGTGGTTTGTAGAATGCTGGGGTTTGATGGAGCATTGGGCGCGCCGAGTTCTGCAAGGTTTGGTCAAGGCTCTGGTCGTATTCTTCTTGATTTGGTCAGGTGTGATGGAACAGAAGATAACTTGGCAGACTGTGGTCATCGATGGATTGTAGATAATAGTTACTGTGGTCATGCATGGGACGCAGGAGCAATTTCTTATTTCGTTTTTTTTTAACGATACAATTTATTTGATCAATGTATGGTCACTTCGCATGTAGCATAGAGAGCCGACTGGAGGCAGGGCGCTCGACCTGACCACTTTACGGTTCATCCGTTGGCGACTTGTATCGCAATGAGAGGTTGATCCTTCACTGCCAATGCACAAGTCGGTGATCCGACATCTGCTCTGAGGACGTCTACGCCGGGTTTTAGTTCGTCACAGTTACAGGGTTGGGTTAAGGTTACAACTGGGTTTTAGGCAGGGTTATGAAAAGAGGTAGGTGTAGTATTGGATTCAGGGTTGAAGTTAGGAATTCAGTTTGTGTAAGATACCTTCGCGGAGTGAGTGCCATACAATGCACAAGTCAATGCCAACACGTTTCTTGGGGGACTCCACAGCAATGCCCAGCAGAATCCTGTTTGTGTAGGCCAACACAACGCATAGCCCAGCATATCTTTAACGGGTGCACTTCATGTTGCCAACAACGATGGTGTAACATGTTACCCCTAACAGGCACAGTGGACAAAACTTCTGTGAACAGTCCAACCGGAACCTGGTGTGAACAACTTGGCCAGATTTCTACTGGCTTATAGGCAAGAAAAAAGGGATCGAAGGATGAAGAAAAAAAATCTCATTATGGATTTCCCATATTTTTTCGTTTGAAATTTGACATGGAGGACAAATTTGTATTTCAGTAAAAAAAGAATTGACGACCACGGTTCTCGCTCAGAAAGCTTTTTTTGTTGATGGGGCAAATAACGAAATACGTTTATGAAAGCTTTTACTTTCTTGATTACACATGATGGTATCATGTTTACACATCTTCTTCTTTTAAAAAAAAGTACATCGAAAGAAAAAAAAAATCATTACAAATTTTATACGTGAGGGGGGGGGGGCAGGTGCAGACGCTGTTAAGTAATAGATAAACTTTTCTCAACCTTGAGTGGACCTTCCTTCAACAAGTAGTGAGTTTTTTCTTTTTTGGGCACAATAATATTTAAGGTAATATTTATTTCCTTTTGGTAAGCGATGGTATATAGCGAGAGAGAGAGAGAGAGAGAGAGAGAGAAAGAGAGCTAAAAAGGTAGACTTATCATTAATTTTGAATAGCATCTCCCTGCTTTATTTACCTCCTTAATTAAATAAGCATGTTTATAAGCGTTTTAAAACAAAGAATTATTTTCAACAATAATGAGTATCAAACAGAGTTTTTATCTTTTATTTTATTTATTTTATATTGAATAGCATCTACCTGCCTTCCGCCCTTCTTCGTCTGACGTTTAAGAGCTGCACATTCGTCAAATGAATAAAAAAATAAAAAAATGTTAAAAAATTATAATCGCGAGTTAGCGTAGCAAGTGAGTGATTTTTTTAAACACTTCTCTTTTGATAATAATTAGAGGCATATTTTTTTCCATAGGGGAACTGTGTCTTCTTGTCCCGTGAAATGGGGGTGGGGGTGGGGTGGGAGGGGGAGTAGCAGAAACATATTTAAGGGGGCGTTTTTTGTTTGTTTTTAATTTTTTTATTTGGCGAACAAATAAGGTAAAAATCATAGCTTATGATCTTGAATAGAATCTTTCTACATTACGCCCCTTTTGAATCAAATGGGGAAGTATTATTTTAGGACTATTGTTTATTCCTTGTTGGTGAGCGAGTTTAGCGAATGGTCGAAATTCTTTGGCTTGCCATTTCATATTGAAAAGCACCCGCGTGCCTAGCATCGCTTTTTAACGACTGATGTACAAAATGTATTACGACCATAAGCTATAGCGTAGCGAGCAAGCTAATTTTAATCCTTTTCATATAATAACTAAAAACCATCTGCCTGCCTACCATCCCTTTTCTTAATCAATGATTATTTCACGAGCATGTAGGCCTATATTTCATACTCCTTTTTATTTCTCATTTTCCCCGACGGGCCGCGACGCCGCGCCGGCAGGATTTACCGTCATTAATTATACCGACACCGTTCCGACACAAAGTTTTAGGCCAATGCAAAAATGTGGTAATTAAATCTTCATCTATTCTACTTTGTGTCCCTTTTCCCTTGTCCTTATAGCCTTTACTTTTCTTGACCTTATCTTTTCCATGCTTTCTTGTCCTTTTCTTTTCATTTCTTTTCCTTCCTTTCTATCTTTTTTTCGCCGCAAAAGGGAGCATTTGTATTTTACGGGGCACTCCTGATACGTCGGCGGAGCATTTGTCTTCAACGAGGTACTTTAAGGAAGGAGCAATGTTGAAGCATTTCAATTTTACAGGGCACTCCTTGGGCGGAGCAATTGTCGGCGGAGCAAAGGTCGTCGGAGAAACTGTCGGCGGAACAATTGTCGGCGGAGCAAATGTCGTCGGAGCAAATATCGGCGGAGCAATTGTCGGCGGAGCAACTCTCGCTTTTTGCCGAGTATTTGTCGGCGGAGCATGTGTCATGGATTAATTACGTAACCTAAACATGAATTCTCTGGGATATAATAGGCGGATACCGCAGTTCCGAAAAGTGTGAATTTACTTTTCGAAGGTAGTTGCGATCGCTTTTCCTTTGATTTGTTTTAAAATAAATTGCAAAAAGGTGTCTACAGCGTCAGTGATAAATAAAATAGTTTGACGTTTCTAACCAGAGATCTCGCTTGTTCTTGGTAGAAATAATAAATGACATCCTTAAACACGTTTTCTAAAGTTCGTAAAATTGCATCAACTCAACTGATGGCAACTGAAAAGACATTTTACCGTTCGTTTATACTACAAGCATTCAAAGCAAAGCTTTTAGAATATCGTATTGTTATACGCTAATTCTTATTACCTTTTTCTAGTCTGAACGTCGTATAAGAAACGTCTTAAAGCGATACGCCTGTTATGAGCATCGTTTCGAATGAAAACTCGATAAATAATCAGGGTCTTAACGTCGTGTCGTACAAGAATCGTTAACCGGTCGGGGCTTAGAATGACCGCGCACTAATGAGTGGCAGGTTGTTATGTTAACTGATCTCGTCGAAACCAGTTTCTTCATGATGCGTTTTTTATAATACCACGCTGTTTTCTAGTCTGTATGCTCCTTTCGATTTACGATGATTCTTTACACGACGTTTCCATATTCGAGTTTTTATACACATTTCTTAAAAGCAGGTTGACACCTCAATCCCTTGAACACTATGTCTGTTTTAAAGGAAATTTGCAAAGCCGGGATTTGGCATACTTTTACGATATTAGTATTCAGTGGCTAGCGATTATGGAAACCTATACGACCAGGAAACATAGTAGTTATTCTTTTAAATGATGTAAACTTCATTGGAGGGATACAGGAATATTTCAGAGTTGGTATTTCTTTTTGAGACGACAAGGTATGTAACGATTAGAGAACGACCATGAATCGCATCGAACTCACCCAATCCAATTTTCATACTTGCTAAGTCCTCTGGGATATTTATAGGAAATTAAATTGTTTTAAACAAGAGTTGATGCTTAGTCTGTTTTATACGAGGATCTAGTTTATCATTTGAAAAAATATGATTAAATAGAAGAATGCTGAAGGGAGAGTGGAGGTCTTGGAAGGTGGATCGTGGATGACCGTTTGTGGAGCTAAATGGTACTACTGGGATCTGTTAGAAGCAATGGTGTTCTGCAGAATGCTTGGGTTCGACGGAGCCTTGGAAGCAACTCATTCGGCTAGGTTTGGGCAGGGAACCGGTGGTATTATTGGTGTTGATTGTGTAGGAACAGAAGAGAGCTTGGCGGACTGTCCATACCTGGAGACCGCCTCTTGGTGTGGGCATCTCAAGGATGCAGGTGCCGTATGTTATTCAGGGGGTATGAACTCATTTCATATTAAAGAATAATTTACCAACGGTACCTAAAGAGGACATACTATTTAGAAGAGCACAATACAAGAACATTTACATAAGTCTGTAGTCACAGTTTTCCCTATTTTCAGGAGATGTCGATTTGATTAAAGAGAAAAATCAAGTTTCATGTTTACAAATTCAAAATAAATATCTGCTGAAAAAAAATGAAATTATGATCAATATTTTTTTGATATCAGCTATTTATCATAATCCTTCATGAAGACATTTCCAAATGAATGAATAGCGAGCACGATCAAACATTTTGAATGATATACGTCACAACACTATAAAAAGTCCATATCGTATTGAAATAGTGCATTTAATTTCTGATTATGTTTGATTTGTGCATATTTTCCGGGACCAAGTAGAGGTTTAGGTCATATTTGGTTCTTTTTAAAGTTCCTTTAAAACACTTTTCATTCATTCAGCCCATCCGAATTCATTTGAAGTTCGTCTTGTCAATGGATCTAACAATGCTGAAGGGAGAGTAGAGGTATTGTACGATGGATCATGGTGAACTATCTGTCATGTTGGCTGGGATCTGAGAGACGCGAGGGTGGTTTGCAGAATGCTTGGGTTTGATGGAGCCTTGGACGCACCGAGATCTGCACGGTTTGGTCAGGGCTCCGGTCGTATTCTGCTCAAGTATGTCAATTGTGACGGAAATGAAGACAACCTGGCTGACTGTGCTCATCCAGGGATTAGAGATTATACTTCATGCGGTCATACAAGGGATGCAGGAGCCATTTGCTACTCAGGAAGTATGTTTCCCTCTTCCACATAAGTTTTTGTAACTGACCATTTTGTTATTTGCATGATTATTAGATGAACATGAACAACTCGAGATAAGTGACTTTAAACTCAATATTTAAGTTTACTTGAAGTGCAAATCGCCTACAGACAAACAACTTAAAATTTAGCCCCCTCCCCGAGAACAAATCATAGTCTTATCTTACTTTCATTGTATGACAGTCAAATGCAACCACACTACATTTTGTAATTCTATAGCCAGACGTATTTTCTTTAGTATTCATGTTCCAGCATAAATTATTTTTAGCAAATATTGCATGTCTGGTGGATCAGGATAATTCTTTAAATCTTATCGCATAAATCAGAACTACGAGTCTAAATAAGTTGATAATTTATTCCTTACTACAAATAATATTTTTTCATTTTTTTAAGCACTTAGATATAAAACTATTATGACATGAGCCAAAATACGATCCCAAATGCGGTATATATGTCTTTCCTATTCACGTGTAGCCCATCCAAATCCATTCCAAGTTCGTCTTGTTGGTGGGTCTAACGATGCTGAAGGCAGGGTAGAGGTCATGCACGATGGATCCTGGGGAACTATCTGTGATTCATGGTGGGATCTTAGAGACGCGAGGGTGGTTTGCAGAATGCGGGGGTTTGATGGAGCCTTGGACGCACCGGGATCTGCTAGATTTGGTCAGGGCTCCGGTCGTATTCTGCTAAAGTATGTCAATTGTGACGGAAATGAAGACAACCTAGCTGATTGTGCTCATGCAGGGATTGAACGTTACCCATGCAGTCATACAATGGATGCAGGAGCCATTTGTTATTCAGGAGGTATGTTTAAAAAAAAAATGATAATACGTGTTTAGTGGATCAAAATAACTCTGTAAACATTATTGCATACCTCAGTACTATGAGTTTAAATAAGTTGATAAATTATTTCTTACTACAGATAATATTTTGTTCAAAATTCTTTTACATTTATATATAAAACTATCAAGACATTAGCCAAAATACGATCCCAAATGCGGTATATTTGTCTTTCCTATTCATGTGTAGCCCATCCAAATCCATTCCAAGTTCGTCTTGTTGGTGGGTCTAACAATGCTGAAGGCAGGGTAGAGGTCATGCACGATGGATCCTGGGGAACTATCTGTGATTCATGGTGGGATCTTAGAGACGCGAGGGTGGTTTGCAGAATAGCAGGGTTTGATGGAGCCTTGGACGCACCGGGATCTGCTAGATTTGGTCAGGGCTCCGGTCGTATTCTGCTAAAATATGTCAATTGTGACGGAAATGAAGACAACCTAGCTGATTGTGCTCATGCAGGGATTGAACGTTACCCATGCAGTCATACAATGGATGCAGGAGCCATTTGTTATTCAGGAGGTATGTTTTAAAAAAAATTAATGATAATGCGTGTTTAGTGGATCAAAATAACTCTTTAAACATTATTGCATACCTCAGTACTATGAGTTTAAATAAGTTTATTAATTATTTCTTACTACAAATAATATTTTGTTCAAAATTCCTTTACATTTATATATAAAAAACTATCAAGACATTAGCCAAAATACGATCCCAAATGCGGTATATTTATCTTTCATATTCACGTGTAGCCCATCCAAATCCATTCCAAGTTCGTCTTGTTGGTGGGTCTAACGATGCTGAAGGCAGGGTAGAGGTCATGTACGATGGATCCTGGGGAACTATCTGTGATTCATGGTGGGATCTTAGAGACGCGAGGGTGGTTTGCAGAATAGCAGGGTTTGATGGAGCCTTGGACGCACCGAGATCTGCACGGTTTGGTCAAGGCTCTGGTCGTGTTCTGCTAACTCATGTCAGCTGTGACGGAACAGAAGACAACCTAGCAGACTGTGCTCATGCAGAGATTGGACGTTACACATGTAGTCATTCGAGGGATGCAGGCGCTGTTTGTTATTCGGGAGGTAGGTGTTCTGTTTTTTACATAATTTTGTTATAGGTTCGCTTTTTGAGTAAATCCTTATTCACTTGCATATACACCTGAATGTATATTTTGCATTTCCCTAATTCAGTAATTGAGGTTGAACGCAAACAAGCGAGAATTTTAACTTTTCTTCCTTCAACCTCTCACCTTAATTTCGTTGTTATAGTTAGCGGATTGCTCTTCTCTAGATATGTCTGGTCACGTGAGGTGCTCTTAACCAATCTTTGTACTGGATTTTTATAAAGAGGGCTTCATGATTACATTTCCTTGTAAGAGTATGTACATTTAATCTGATAAACCCATTCTGCTTCTCACCCTAACTATTCATTAAACACAACAGAGCCATTTCAAGTTCGTCTTACCAATGGAACCACCGATTCAGAAGGCAGAGTGAAGGTTTTGTATAAGGGAAGCTGGGGAACTATATGTGATGATAACTGGGATCTAAGAGACGCAAGAGTAGTTTGTAAAATGCTTGAATTTGATGGAGCTTTAGCCGCACCTGGTAGAGCTACGTTTGGTGCCGGAAGCGGTAAAATCTTGTTAGATGACGTTGGATGCAGGGGCACAGAAGACGCCCTTGCTGAGTGCTACCACCAAGGGATTGGAGTCAACAACTGTGAACATGACAGTGACGCCGGTG
Source organism: Strongylocentrotus purpuratus (assembly GCF_000002235.5). Classification (NCBI taxonomy): domain Eukaryota; kingdom Metazoa; phylum Echinodermata; class Echinoidea; order Camarodonta; family Strongylocentrotidae; genus Strongylocentrotus; species Strongylocentrotus purpuratus. The sequence goes on from NW_022145609.1 coordinate 12,816,940, forward strand.
TCATTTGTTTTACAGGAGGTAGGATAATATGGTTGTTTTATTAGTTCACGAAGGCTTTGAAAATCAAAAATTCGTACAACGGTTGTTAATACAATAATCCGGTTCATAGTTGTAGTCTGAGCATGAGCAGATAAAGGTCATTGCAGACCAAATTGGGAAATACACGGAGACAAAATACTGGATACGTGCTCATGAAAGTAAAGTAATCATTATTCATTTATGCACAAGCATTGCACTCCATGAAAGGGGAAACAAATGCTATTTATGTAGAACCTCCATCGCTGTAGGAGTGATTATTAAAACAACAAACAAGTTTGGAAGATCTGTGGATATTCGGGATCATTTGGGACATGTGCTAACCGCGATCTGGTCTATGCCACCCTCATGGTCTTCCTCGTGTTGGTCTCGCTGTTTCCACGTGAACAATGGGGGTGTTTTAAGTGTCGTTTGTTCGATGAAACTTTTATATCAGTATCTATAGGTCATTACAGTGGGCTTCCATCGCTATCACGAACGGGAACTAAGTTGAATCTCAACGCACACCGCACACATGTTATAATGATTTTTAGGGATTCAGTATTTACTAGCTGTTGTTGGCTCCTTTACAGAGAGAAGTCCAAAAATGAACTGATTGCATATATCCTTTTCTGTATTCCTCCGACAGCCCCATTTCTAGTTCAGCTCGTGAATGGAGCTAACGACCTTGAAGGACGAGTAGAGGTCTTGTATGATGGTTTTTGGGGAACCGTTTGTGATCATGAGTGGGATCTGAGAGATGCTAGGGTCGTGTGTAAAATGCTGGGGTTTGATGGAGCCTTAGCCGCACCAGGCTCTGCTGCGTTTGGCCAAGGTTCAGGAGATATACTACTTGATGGTATATCCTGTGAAAGTACACACGATAACCTGGCAGACTGTTACCATCGAGGGATTGGCGTCTCCAATTGCGAACACGAAGAGGATTCTGGAGCCATTTGTTTCAGAGGAGGTATGGGATGATACTTAGAGTCTAACATACTCATAATTAAAAACTCAGCTTTTTGAAGAACATGATAACAAATGTAGGTCTTTTTCAACCTGTTTTGGGTTTGATAGTATTACCCTTACGTCCACGCTCTTGTGACATGATCACAAAGACAGTAATTTTTTTTTGTACAGCCTTGTCTATCAGCTTCTTGGAAGTATGAAAATTGGGACGAGTAATGTATAACGTAATATACAATGAGTATACAATAGTTTATTGACTGCTCTTGAGTTGATTTCTAAGAAGCTCTACCGATCGCGTTTTGTTCACTTTCCACAAACACATTTTTCTCTCCTGATACTTGAAATTGTTATTTTAATTAATATTTTTGAAACTTCACAGACCCATTCAAGGTTCGTCTCACCGATGGGGCGAATGATTCAGAGGGTCGAGTAGAGGTTATGTACAATGGATCATGGGGAACTGTCTGTGACAATGGCTGGGATCTGAACGATGCGAGAGTTGTTTGCAGAATGTTAGGGTTTGATGGAGCTTTGGCAGCAACAGTTTCTGCACGGTTTGGTCAGGATAATGGTAACATTCTGCTTGTTGATGTCCAGTGTTACGGAACAGAAAAGAACATAGCAGATTGTTATCACAGAGGAATAGGAGTTCACAACTGTAGCCATGCCAGAGATTCGGGTGCCATTTGTTTCTCAGGAGGTATGACTCTGTCCTATAGTACATTAGAGTTGTTCATGTGAGCATGATTTTTAGCTTTCTCGACAAAAGCTGCAATAGAACGATATACATCTTCCTGAACTTAGGTTTCAAACTTTGGGATACAAAAATACGAAATAGTGCAGAAGTTGTCAAATACATTTATTTATGTTGCTATTAATTTTGAAATAGCTGTCGAAATATATGAATTACAGCTGCATAACAAAAAGAGGACAAACCACTACCTTAAAAAAAACTTGACGTCTGAAAATGTCTTGCAAGATTTCTTACTCAGAGGAAATCTATTTATTTCGATTAGTTAAATATACACCGCATTACTTTCATAGTCCGTCTGATTGGAGGAGCTAATGACGTTGAGGGTAGAGTAGAGATTCTACACGATGGCTCGTGGGGAACGATCTGTGACGATTCCTGGGATCTCAAGGACGCCGAGGTTGTTTGCAGAATGTTAGGCTTTGGTCGAGCTTTGGACGCTCCATCTGATGCTCGATTTGGTAAAGGATCTGGGAGTATCTTTCTGGATGAAGTTCAGTGCCGGGGGACAGAAATTGACATTGAACGTTGCGGTCATGACGGCATTGGTGTGCACAACTGCGCACATAACGAAGATGCCAGCGTTATTTGCACTCCGAAAGGTAAACATTTCAATAATATGACAATTCTGATTCTCCTGGAGGTTGGGTTTTGTTAATTTATATGGTTTCAATTGTGTTCGTAGCAAAATGTTCACTAAAAAGGCCACCGTTTATCCCTCCCAAACTGTCTCGATAAATCCCCCCAAACACAGAATCCGTTTTACCGGTTTTAATTATGCTTGTTAGGGTGTTGCAGACACAATAAAGTAGTTTCTGGGGTTATTAGATTAATTGTCAATATACATTATTTAAAATAATTTTTAAATAATGCAGAATGAGATAATTCAGGAAGCTAATTTTCCAGGCTGAATCAAACAGTGCATACACTTTTTATAGCTATAATTTCTCTAAACATTTTTCATCAATATTTTTATATAGAGCTCTTTAAAATCACATTAAAAATCATCCGTAACATGTTTTGCAATATTTGAACAATTTTTAATACGATTTTTTTATTAGGCGGAACACCATTCAATCTGACGTTGGCCATAATTATCGGGATTTGTGTATTTCTGTCAAGCGTCTTTTTCGTGGCAACACTAGCATATTGTGTACGTAGGGCTATAACATCATGGGCAAGTAGGACATTGGAAAGTGATATTTATATGGATACAGGGTTTACACATGACACGAGTGTAGTCTCTACTTATCAGGATCTGAATGCTGCTCCAAAACTACCAGAACGACGTTTAACGATATTGAGTGAAAATAAGCTGTTTGAGGACGAAGGGGAGCAATCTGTACCGAAGACCCAAAAAGGTGAAAACACACACGACTATATGGAAACGATATTTATTAGCAAGACTGCCTCATCGGCCAAGGATGGAAGTACTGATGCTATAAGCCACCGTGTTGGAAATAAAGACACGTTGCCAAATGATATACCGTCAGGATCCAGAGCAATATGCCATGATGAAACGTGTGATCCGGTAGATACTGTGCAAATTATTGGACAAAATAATCCACACACGTATATGGTTATGAACACTGTATACAAAAAGCTTACAATGGAAAAAGATGTAGATGTTGACGGATATCTTCTTCCAAGTAAAACTAAAAGTGGAAAAAAAGAGCTGCTAAATAAAGCACAAACTACTGAACGAACTGACACCCATGGATATATAGATATTACGAATGTTAACAAAAATCTTTTGAAGGGAAGCGATGTAGACCTTGACGGTTATATTTTGCCAAGTGCATCTGGTTTGAATTCCGGAGATAAACCAAATGTTGAAAATGCAGAACAAAGTTGTTTGTCCCAAAACGATAGAGACATATTTCTCACGAGTGTTTGTGAAAGAAGTAGCTCAAATGAACAGACTGCTACACTTCAACAGGAATGTACGAAACAAGATTCAATTCACAAGCACATGGACGTAAAAACCATTAGCCAACGATCCTCAACGCTTGAAGATGAAGACATAGATGGATATCTTCTGCCAAGTGATGCAGGCGACGATACGATTGAATTACCATGCAATATCATGCAGCATGTTGAAGAAAAGACTGACAATACGCATGAATTCCTCATGCTGTGTATCGAAGGTAGTAATGAGTTTACAGAGGGATCATCAGAAAAAAACGAATATGATATTCCAGATTAGGAAGAGATTCAACACATGATTTGGCCGTCATATTGCATATTCACGGACGAAATTAGAGGAAGTGACATTAATCTTCAGAAAGAATATTGCGCAAAATTCTTTCTGAAGATAAATTGAAATAAATTGAAAACATACGTTTTTAATAGAAATGCTTGCATGGTTCTATGCTTTTAAAGAACATGTTTGCCAGTTTCTAATAATGGGCCTTATATCCACCCCATATATATCTATAAAGATGGAGTTCTTGATTTGCGTTTAATATTTCCTTCATCAAAAAAATTATGAAAAAGTTTGCAAACATTTTGATGAATATCTTGTTTAAAAATGTAAGAATTATAATCTGACAATGTTCTGAGATATAATACGTTATTACTGAAAACCATGTAATGTCATCTTTCGAAATGTTAGCTTCTTTATCTTTTTAAATTTAGGGTGGAATATTTCTTCTGGAAGTAATTTTAGACATCGTACCCTTTTTGGGAATTTGTTTGACCTCACTGATGTAAATTTACTCTCAAGTGCTGAGCATAGCATGCAGTGAGGATATAAACTAGTTGTCAATCGAATTGCTCGTAGATGATCTCATGCATGAGCGCGCAGACAAAGGCGAATCTTATTCGACTTGAAAACTTAATCTATTAGACCAGAATTATGGTTTATGGATATCAAATTGTAATTGTTTTCATAGTCTAGTTTTAAATATAAAAGTTTTGTATTCGGTTTTAAAGTTTTAAAGTCTCTTGGACTTTAAAAAAAGAAGTATAAGAAATTAAGAGAGGTAGTTTATATTCTTATGAATGTGATTGAAATAAATTTGTCCTCTAATAGCTTCTTAAGTTTAAAGGTTTTACTGTTCGTGGAGGGTGCTTGAGGTAGGTTTCTCGAAGTTTGACTTGATATGATTTCAATATTCTTTTAAATTTAGATATTACGGTATTATATTTCATGAAGTGAAGAAAAAATATATGATTGGTGTTTTCAGCCACAAATCTGCATGTTTAAAAAAGGATAAACGAAACAATAATGTCGTGTTTACCTTTTTTAATTTTCTTAGTGTTAGATGTACATGATCTTAATGAGGAAACACTTGAAACAAATAAATGTAGGTAGATGTGTTATTAACACCACTTCATTAAAACAAGGTTTCTACTCATCAATATATACAAATGTTCTTTTTCACTAATTGTTGAATGATGACAAATTATCACTACACGGTATAACTCAGACAACAGAGAATCTTCTGCGCACCTCTCTTCCCTGCATATACTCCATTGTTTGAGCAGCGCGCATAAGCTGGTCTCCAAGGGAGCAATGCATGAGATCGAAAATACCCTCAATTTTATATAACAAATATTGCATGTATTGCGTTCTTCAGTATAACATATTCACTATCTAACTCGGAATGTCCCTCGAGCCAATATATCCTAACCTTGGCAGGGTTATCCTTCCTGCAGCCTTGGTAAAATATAACATCACTCAGGAAATTCTAAAGTTGTCGGCTCACACTTTTCGTTTTACTGGTACACCGGAGCATGCAATATTTCTATATGTGCCACGAACGAGCAACGTACTTACTACTTTTTTGCACTGTATAACGCGTACTAAAGTTCATTAGACTGTGCACCTCTCAGCCCTGCGCGTGCCCATTGTTTGCAATGTCTTAGCTTGGCGGATGTAATTAAGGGACGTCATTCAAAAGGATTACAAATGTACCCTGAATTTTATTTAACAGACATTGCATGCATATCGTTGTTTCCTATAACATATCTACACCTCCAAATTCAGAATTTTCCTCGAGCCATAATATTTCAACTTGAAATATACTTTTAAATATTTGTTTATATATATTGTTATATTGATCGACGAAATATGTAATATTTGTATAATATATATACCTGAGTCCCTTGAAAATCCACGGGCAGCTTGTGCAAATGAAAAATACATTTTGAAATATCAAACTTGACGCTACCATATATGTGGTAATAATATAGTGCATCAGGAAGAAAAGCTGCGAGATAACTTGAACGCAATGGAAAGAGCGTTTATTTTAAAGCAGGGCTCTCACTTAGCCGAGTTGGAACCTCGAGTTGTGGCGAGCTGGCGCGATCTTATGGCAAGCCGTTTTATTGTTTATTGATATCAAGAAATAATTTTACGTTGTAAAGCAATGGTAATTCTTGATATCAAGAATTCGATTTCGTGATATCAGGAATTCGATTTCGTGATATCAAGAATTGAATACTTGATATCAAGAAATATGTTTTCATGATAAAATTGCTTGCCATAAGATCGCGCCTGCTCGCCACAACTCGAGGTTCCCACTCGGCTAAGTGGGAGCCCTGCTTTAGACGTGCTTCCCCGGAGTCGGGGATACCGACAACTACAAAAAATAATAATCGTCGTTTTCATGTTACCAAACATAGCATTTCTAGAAATAAAAGAAACTTTTGAGGCACAGCTCGTGACTGATTTCAGTCATTTTTCACAAAAAACAGGTTCAAAGAGGCGGAAGGAAACAGTTTTAAGCTGCGTTGAACATCCCCCCCCAAAAAAAAAAAAATCACGCCCCTATCATATATGCTAAATTGATAATATGTATAAATACAAAGTTTGAGAGGAAGCATGAAAGGAAAGAACTAGTTTTCACTTAAAATACAGATGTAAAAAGCTACCTGAGGTGTTTATGTTGAATCATATCCAACAGTAGTTACGTTATAAAAAAACAACGAGGTTATTATCAAAAAGAAGGAAAGTCTATTAAAGACTTCACAGTTTCGAGGAGAGAGAGAAGAGCACATTGTTTTACGTTTGCCGATACCTCTAGCAAAACATTATCGTCTTGGTCGTGCATGGAAACCTTGATCAATTTGCACAAACCTTACTCACCTAGTTGTCAATTAATTATCTAGGCTATTGTACCATGAGTACAAAGTTAGTTGCCAACTAGGAGTAGTAAGGTTTTTACGAATGTAGGACCTGGACACTACAGCGACCCCGTCAGCTGGTGGCGAGTCCAGCCCCACATCAACCTTTACAGATCTTACATTGGCGATTCATACTCTACCGGATGAACGTAGCTACTTGCAGCCCTTGGTAATACCCGGCAGGCAAGCTCTGCAAGAGTGTTTTACTATGTTCTTTAATAGGTACAAGAAATTGCACCGTCTCTTTACTATAAAATGTCTAAAGGTATCCTGGTCCTGCTGATTGTAGCCAGATGAAGTGGTCCTGATTACACTTTTGTCCATACGTTCCTCGTAAAGTAGGAAATTCTCGTTGGACAAAATTAATGTCGACAGTCTGAGATTTGGCTAAAGCCCCCCTAATAGTTATCACAGTTAAACGATCAAAACAATCTAATTTGTGGTTATCACATTTTTCAAATAAATCGAGGGGCAATGGATCCTTCTGCTCGTTTTGCGTCACGCTGATTCACTTGGGATGAAATACAATGAAATACAGATCTGAGGAAACTCATCGACAGTACTCTTCGTAGGGGTACATCTTAGTAATGGCTCCAACAATTCTGAAGGAAGAGTGGAGGTCTTGTACGGTGGATCATGGCAGACTATTTGCGATCGTTACTGGTATTTGTTCCAAGCGATGATTGTTTGCAAGATGCTAGAGAACGACGGTGCCTTGGACGCGCCACGATCGGCTAGGTTTGGTCAGGGTTCTGGTAATATTCTTCGTGTCGAATGTTACGGAACAGAAGAGAACTTGGCGGACTGTCCACGTATATGGACCACCTCTTCATGTGGGCATCGCTGGGATGCGGGCGCCGTGTGTTACTCAGGAGGTACGAAGTCTTTTTGACATGAGGAAAGGATCAATCGTAATTCTATTCTATTCTGTTTGAATCGCATAAAGGGGGACAAATATTCTTAGTTTGCTTTGGGTCATACATTTTTCCTTATTAATGTAGTCCACTTAAATCCATTCGAGGTTCGTCTGATTGGTGCCAGCACCATGACAATTTTCTTTCTTCATAAAGTCTTTCGCTGAAAATAAATTGTCGTTCATTCATATAGGTATATATATATATACATATGTATATTTAATGAAATAACGTGTGTCCTTTGTTGCCCACAGTTGCCATTCATTTACACGGCGAAATTTCTCCGGTGGTTTGCCGCGCCAAGTCTGAACAATCTTTCAGGGAAATTTGTTACGTTTGTCGAATGATTTGCAAGCAATAATGTGAATTTCGGTCAAACTGTTTTAAAAGCAAATCTTATTTTGCACAAACCCGGTGCATATTATTTTTTTTATTAACAAACTACCACTTCGATACAAACAAATGTGAGTTCCAGTAAAATGTGAAAGATTTTAACATGAAATTTTTTTTCTCCTTAGCCCATCCTCAGCCATTTAAAGTTCGTCTTGTCAATGGATCTAACGATGCTGAAGGTAGAGTAGAGGTCATGTATGAGGGATCCTGGGGAACTATCTGTGATAATGGCTGGTGGGATCTGAGAGACGCGAGGGTGGTTTGTAGAATGCTGGGGTTTGATGGAGCATTGGACGCACCGGGATCTGCTAGGTTTGGTCAGAGCTCTGGTCGTATTCTGCTAATTTTTGTCGGGTGTGAGGGAACAGAAGATAACCTTGCAGACTGTGCTCATCCAGAGATTGGAAATTACTGTGGTCATAGTCGCGATGCCGGCGCCATTTGTTATTCAGAAGGTATGTTTTTTTAAAGCCATATATTTTTAATCAACCTCTATGAAATGGTTCCAGTATTATTTGCTAATACATTATATATATATATATATATATATATGGGTGTTGTAGTCGAGACCCAAACATTAAATAAAAGGGCTTTTACAATGTATACTAGCAAGGTCAAGACTTCAAGCTCTAACACCAAGACTAAGGACGAATCATTAACAACGTAGGTCGTATGCTGCTAAAGTATGTCAATTGTCACGGACTGAAGACAGCGTAGCAGACTTTATTCATTCAGGGATTAGACGTTATTTATGCAGTCATAGAAGGGATGCAGGATCCATTTGCTACTTAGGAAGTACGTTTTTGGCAATTGAACCTAGTAGTACAGCTACCCGACAATGATGTTCTTTGATTGATCATTGGATGACCACAAACATCTCCATTGCTCGGGATGCCACCTCCTCAGCCCCCCCCCCGATACAATCCGAATACGACAGTGTACTTTAATAATCCCCTCGCTATTTGTATATACACAAAATGCATCAACTTGTGCTTTAAAGACACTAAGACAAACATTTCTATTCATATCTCCTATAAAAAGACATGGAAATAACAATAATGAAGTAAACGAAGACACACTGTAGCTTCATTAGTATCAAGACATCCGAATAGAGAAATGTGTTGCTTATAATGACTCGCTATTACCTTTCAGAATCTACTATTACTATTACATTCCAGACTACCGATGTTTGATGAGCGCTGTTATTTGTTTTATACTAAATATTTCTCCATTCTTTATTATTTCAGAATCTACTATTACTATTGAATTCGAGACTGCTGATCCTTCTTTGTCAAGTTCCACCCGAGAAGAACTATCAACGGAACTTGGTAACACATCTCCGTATTCAAATACTCCAAACATGCTTGGACACTTCAGTCTAGATGAACCTGAAAATGTACAATCTAACGAAGTCCCCCGCAATCTTTTCCTATTGCTCGGAATAAGTGTTCCCGTTCCGAGCATTATTCTTATCGCAGCGTTTGTATATTGCCTATGTCGATCCCGGAAGAGAGGAGCAAAACAGAATCTTAATACAACTGTGTACATGGATTTGATGCATTCTAGGTCTGTAGAACTTCAGAACCTAGACTCAATCTATCAGGATCTGAGTTCCCCACCTAAATTACCAGAACGCCTGTCAACGGTTGTACCATCTCGGAAAAATAAATTGCGGGTTGCCTTAACAGAAAGTAAAAATACAACAGGTGAGCAGGTGCATATCAGGGGCGATAGCGGACAAAAAGCATCCCATGAATACATGGACATGAATACTATCCATGACAGATCTCCTAGTTCTAATGATGCAGACATTGATGGTTATCTTTTACCAACTGCTACAACGCCGGAAAAAAGAGTTTACATGGAAATAGGAACGACCACTGCCGATGAAGAAGTTTCTGACAATGAGATAAAAATGTCAAGAGCAAAAGACAGCAATAAACAAGACGCGATTCATAAATACATGGACATGAAGCCTATTGGTAAAAAATCCGCAACTGGCCCCGATGTAGGTCTTGATGGATACCTTTTTCCATCTTTCACAGCTTTGAGGTCTGAATTAACTCCCAAGGTAGCTACGAGAGACGCATGTATATCAGGTTCTGACAATGACAAAAGAATGACACGAACAAGGCATAGCGATAAACAAGAGGCAATTCATGAATACATGGATATGAAGCATGTTAATCACAAGTCCTCAACAGACACAGACACATATCATGATGGCTATCTTTCAACTAGGAGGGCAACGAAATCTGGATTAAAGTCTGAATTTCGCATGATGTCGCGAATAAATACTATTAACCAAACGCCTCCAATTGACACACACAGAGACATTGACGGTTATCTTCTTCCAACTTCAACAGCTTCAAAGTCTGAATTTACATCAACAATAGTATCGACGGCTGCCAATATAACAGAGAATGATGTCAAAATGACGAGAGCAACACACACCAATATACAAGATATAGATCATAAGTACATGGACATGAATGTTGTTTATCAAAAGCCTTCATCCGGTTTGGACTTTGATGTTGACGGTTATCTCCTACCTGGTGTGACATCAGTAGACGCCGACAAGGATGTTAATAACCATCTTCTCCCAGCGTTACATCCTCCAAAAACGAAGTCACCCCGAATTTGAGAGCTATATCAACTTGCTTACCCGATATTGACAATAAAGGAAGTTTGAAAGGGACACTACAATCCAGCGGACAAGGTGGGATTCATGAATACATGGACATCAAGTCTGTTTATCAAGAGCCTCAAGGAGTTACATACACGGACACTGACGGGTATCTCCTACCTGGCGTTACAGGTTCAGGAAACGAAATTTCTTTAAATGTAACTAATGTCCAACGGTGTTACAAGAAAGCAAGTGTCAGCAGAGAACCGAAACATACTCGAGGAAATTACCCTCACGAGTATATGGATATCAACTCAGATACGGATGTAGGCATAGACAGGGATCCATCTGTAACTCAAGGATCCCGGACAAACTGTCCATATGCGAAAGATGTAGGACATGCCTTCGTAACAAAAGGCAGTACAGCTACTGAGCTGCATGAATACATGGACATGACAACTGTTTATGAAGAGCCTTCTGCAGATAAAGACAATTATCCTGACTTTAATCATGATTCTACAATCTCAACACACCAGGCTAGAGTTCCGACGAATGCTAAAATGGCAGTAACTGGCGTCTCACTTGGTGATGATAAAGTCAAAGTGGCAAGGTCATCGCAAGATAGGCAATACGATACTATTCCTAATTACACTAACATCACAATCGCCTAAGACTTGGTCAGATATCGCGCGGTAAACCGATGCAAAAAATATAATAGCTGCATATTTGTCACGTGTTAGAGTGTAAAAGTACGGCTCTTTACGTCATTATATCAAAACAATAATGCTTTGTCACTTCATATTTGAACGTGCCTTTATTAAAAAAGGGACAACAATGGGGGACATAGTTCTTGATATTGAACTTTCTTTTAGATACCAAACATTACGAAGTTTAACAATTATTTCGTCCAAACCGAATGTTGGACAGACGTTGATAATTGAGATGAAATTTAGATGGACGAGGATCATCAATCGGTCTACATAGAAAATATGGAACTTTAGACGAATACTCACAAAGGAAAGACCAGTAAAGATGTATTTTGAAAATATGGTAATCAGATACTATGATAGTGAGGCACTCACTATGATGTACTAAACGAAGTGTCATTTTTTTGACGATGTAAACGTGCCTGTAAATACTGTTTGAAATCCAAGGATATTACAATCGTCAGTTTATTGACACTTTATTGTAACGCCTGTAGAGTTAATTACTGATAATCTCGAACTAAATAATTTGATCATTTCGAGACCGCACTAGAACAGAGCGATGTATAGTTATCACCAGCTTGTCTGTGAGGTTATATAAATGGAGTGGTACACTTCAACACGAAATATATATATGTATTATGTTAACCAATTGATTTTCCAAAAAAGACTTCCATGTTTTTCAATCTCTGTCCCACAATCAATTTATTATTTCGGCATATAAAAAAAAAAATGCATGGAAATACATATGTGACCCGGCACCACAAAACCAACAAAAAGTCGCAACCAGCGATTCTCCGTAATCAGCTAAAATGTCAATTTAGGTGAAAAAAAATAGATTTTTGTTTTTTTGCATTTTCTGAAAGAGTGGTCTTTTCTGTACCTAGTATCAAAATTTGGAAGTCTAAAACATAGTAGAAGATGTGTTTTAAACGGTTTTTCTAGACCAGTTTTTTTCGCACAGCCTTCGGTCTCTTCCAAAATTTGATCACTTTTCCCGAGCGAAATTATCGTAGTCCGGAAATGGTCGGTCGTTGCTAACGGGTCGTGCTACGCGGGCTGTGATTGGTCCGTTATAGCAATCAGTGCGGCGCGCCATTTTGTTTGTATCCGCTTTCACATCCGAGTTCCAGCAGTGTTATGTAAGGGGGAACAAAAAGACTCCGGGTCCACCATGAATAGGCATTGTCTAGTGCAGGTGTCTCGGCACTATGTTGCAGTTCGCTTAATCTGTCCAATTACAACTCTATACATTTACAACATAATAACTTTTGAAAGACTTAAGTCCACACATTGAAACCTCAGAAACATAATGAACAGACTATGTTTGACCATCATGCCAAATTTCAGCCTAATCTGAAAATCTCTTCATAGTGGTTGCTATGGCCTTTTGATTCACCCTTCTATTGATTTCCCTGTGTTTTGCTTGCTCCGCATGCTTGAATAGCCCCAAACTTTAAAGCTCTCTTTCTCACAATTTAATACCAGTAACCTCCCTCACCAGCTCTTTTCATTCACTAAATTGAAAGGGTTAGGAAGCTTCAATTTGGACAAGTAATATACCATTTTAATGAGGAGAACTTCTTCTTTCATAATCAGATGAAATCAGGAAAATATTTTTTTTGCGACTTTTTGGTGGTTTTGTGGTGCCGGGTCACATATACTATGTCATAGGTTCTCATTCGGACGATAGTGTACACTCATTTTCCCCAAATAAATGAAAAGGGTATATTCATGCATTGATTTTGCGGAAATATCTTGTGTAGGTGTGTATTGGAGAGTATATGCGTGCGTGTGTGTGCATGCATGTGTATATGTGTTTGTGTGTTGGGGGGGGGGGGTGTGTGTGTGCGTGTGCGTAAAACTCTTTTTGAAATGTTCATCCAGTGCATAACATGTTATATTGTTATAGATGAGTAATAACTTCCTACTGTACATGATTCTGTGCTAATTAGTAACTGATCGTATATATGATTTCTTGAGCATTTGTAATAGTTTGATAACGAGAAGACGGAAAGGTGCGAATTGTTATCATATATTTCTTTTATGTTGGGGTAATGGAGCTGTATTATCTTGTAATACTATATTAATTCTGTTATGTTTATGTGATAATAAGTGACCACAAGTATATATGCTTTTTTATGCATTTGTAAGTTTGATGACGAGATGTAAAAATGGTGCGATTTGATATATGTTTCATTTATAAACTTGAATTGAATTGAATTGAATTTATGTCGGAGTAATGTGACTTTAATATCTTGTAATGTTATGTTAAATTATACATTATCAATCTGTTATTATTTTTTTGTAAATTGAATGAACAATAAAATATCTTTTAAAAAACAAACCTCTATTCATGTTTGTGAAAGTAAAAACATAAAGAAAGTTAAAATGATTTCTTACACTTTTAGTGTTGAATATGAATATATTAGATACATTTCACCAATAGGCGTGAACACAAATGTAGGACATTTTTTTCCGGAATAATTTTCTTTTAAATACAGAACAAATGTACTCGCGACGTATGTCGAATTAGTAATACGCGTTTGATCGCCGCAGCTTTAATACATTTAACCTTTAACATTTGTCGAATTTTCTCTGAAATGTGTGGATCTATATTTTAAGTAAATATCTGCTTTCCACTAATATTCACCAGCTTAAGGACAAGACAGTGGCCGTCTTTGTATGTCATAATGGGGTTTTACATAAACATTGTTGTTTATTTAGCCGTACAATTGGAAATAGACGTGAACCACTTTCTAACTGGAGGAAAAAGAGTTATCCTTGTTATAGCTTTATAACTTTTTTTTTTTTTAAAGAATCGGAGTTTATTCCTCCAAAAACTCTTAAGAATATTTCTCAAACCTTTGTAGTATAACAAGAAAATCTGCTTTTCCATATTCCGTCCTTTCTGATAGCAGTCCGGCTTTTGGGGAAAACGAACCTGTCTCCAAGAACATTGTTCTAAATTGACATTTTCAAGGATATACCAAGGAGTACGATACCATACACTGACGGTTGAACAATATCACTCGTCAAAAATTAATCCACTATTCAATTTAAAAGAGGGAGAATCGGAGCTGTTTCTGATTTCAGAGACATATTAAAACGCTTTATCTAACCAAGCTAACTTTTCTTGCTAAATTGGTAGCGGATACAAATAGCACCTTAGACACTTTTCCACCATAATATCGTCTCGTGAATGGCTCCAATGATGCTGAAGGAAGAATGTAGTTCTTGTATAGTGAATTCTGGCGCACTGTCTGTGGTGCCTCGTGGGATCTAAGATATGCAAGAGTGGTTTGCAAGATGCTGTGGTTCGACGGTGCCCTGGCTGCGTCACGATCAGCAAGGTTTGGTCAAGGTGCTGGTGATGTTCTTCGTGTCGACTGCTGGGGAACAGAAGACAGGCTGACCGACTGTCCATACTTTGGGGCCAGCATTCCGTGCGGACATCACATGGACGCATGTGCCGTATGTTATTTAGGAGGTATGGACTCGAGGCTTTTTTAGTAAACGTTTGCAAAATTTGGTACGCGCGTAATGTTCTCAGAATTGTCACACTCTTCTTACTTTAATTACGTTCATAAAATATTTCCGAAAATCTCCCCCTTCAATAAAAAAATGAATAAATGAAATGAAACGTAGGAATATCCTATTGAGATTGACAATTTTTTTTTGTCCATACCATTCCAAATTCACGAAGAATATGTATTCGAATCACGTAAACAAAAACATGAACTGATGTTCGTTTTAACATATTTTCATTATATAGCCCATCCGAACCCATTCCAAGTTCGGCTTGTCAATGGATCTGAGAGTGCTAAGGGCAGGGTAGAGGTCTTGCAAAACGGATCATGGGGAACTGTTTGTGGTGTTGGCTGGGATCTGAGAGACGCGAGGGTGGTCTGCAGAATGCTGGGGTTTGATGGAGCCTTGGACGCACCGGGATCTGCTAGGTTTGGTCAGGGCTCTGGTCGTATTCTTCTAGATAGGGTCAACTGTGATGGAACAGAAGACAACCTTGCAGAATGTGGTTATTCCGGGAATGCACGTTACTCATGCAGTCATACAAGTGATGCAGGAGCCATGTGTTACTCAGGAGGTATGATTGCTAGACATTATAAACTAGTAGTACACCTATCCGAGAACAAGTTTTAATGAGAGCGAACATCAGAATATCTTTTTATAAGTGACTTTAAAAATCTCCTTTTTGCCTCTTAATGAATTTATTTATAACTAAAGAAACCATTTTGCTAAGGGGATGAATCTTTCACAAAAGAGATAATTATTATCATTGTACAATATGTTTTCATTTGGTCGATTTATAAGAAGGCAGGTATTGTAACAGATCGTGCATAGTAATCGTGTTAGAATAAGATGTTTCCGACTTCTATAAATCATTGGATTAAGGCACAATGGTGTTGCTTTTCTTTACGTCTACACACCAATTCGAATATGGAGTTAATAAATAGGTAGTATTGTTAGGATACCTATATGCAATCAATAGCAGAAAGATGGCTCGATTTTAAATCCGTTTTACTTTTCATCTAACATATGTCGAAATTTGTGAAGATATCATCTATAAAAAAACAATTTAGTTCTTACTCCCTTGTAGTCCATCCAGACCCCTTTAAAGTTCGTCTTGTCGATGGGTCTAACGATGCTGAAGGCAGAGTAGAACTTATGCACGATGGATCCTGGGGAACTATCTGTGATGACAGCTGGGATCTGAGAGACGCGAGGGTGGTTTGTACAATGCTGGGGTTCGATGGAGCCTTGGACGCACCGGGATCTGCTAGGTTTGGTCAGGGCTCTGGTCGTATAATTCTAGATGTCGTCGGATGTGACGGAACAGAAGTAAACGTAGCAGAATGTATTCATCGAGGGATTGGAGTACATTACTGTGGACATGATGAAGATGCGGGCGCTATTTGTTACAATAGAGGTATGTTTAACCGTCACATGCAGTCCTGATATGTCATTATATTAAAAGTTTACTTATTATCCATTAATGTCAGTCGTGAAAGATCTTGAGAGAATGAAATGTTCAAAAAATAACATGTTTATAATAAGTCTACTGATTCCACCATTTTGCTCCCGGCTTAATCAATGAAGAGACCAATACTTCAGCTTAAGAATCATATTATAACCATCCAAACTTTCTACTGCAATAACTTCACAAATAACATATACATAACTGCCTTGTGCCATCTATTTCATTTTGTGTGCTATTTCACATTTCCTTGGTTTTGATTGCATTATTAATTACTGACTTCCTTTGCCTCAGCCCATCCAAATCCTTTCGAAATAAGGCTCGTCGATGGATCCAGCAAAGCTGAAGGAAGAGTGGAGGTCTTCTACGATGGATCCTGGGGAACCATCTGTGAAAATGGCTGGGATCTTAGAGACGCGAGGGTCGTCTGCAGAATGCTGGGGTTTGAGGGAGCCTTGGACGCACCGACATCTGCAAGGTTCGGTCAGGGATCTGGGGATATAATTCTCAATCTTGTTGGTTGTGACGGAACGGAGGCAAATCTTGCGGACTGTGCACATCTTGGGTTAGGTGTCAATTTCTGCGGACATGAAGAGGATGTTGGTGCCATCTGTTACTCGGGAGGTATTTTTTAATACTTTCAGTAAAATGATATTGTGTTCACACCTTTTTATGGTATAGTCAGGCGCAAGAGTAGATTCCTAATCACCCGGTAAAGATTGTTTGGCTGTTTTAAGGCGTCCCCCAGTCATGCTAATTTTAGGCGTCCCACTGACATTCTCACCGAAAAGACACTGTTTGCACAAGGTAAAGAAGGTGCAAGTATGAGTGGCTACAATTTTTAAAAAATGGCACTAGTGTAGTAATGGTCCTTAAAATATGCGTTTTACAGTCATGATTGGCACAATGGACATTTTCACTAAATGCCGACACGTCTCCCCTATTACGGCAAAGGCTAGTAGGGATGTCTCCGATAGGAGATTAAACATATATATATATATATATATATATATATAGTAGATGATACGATTATTAAAAAAACTCCGCAACTCTAATAAAAGATTGACTGACTTTGAAACCATACCCAAGTGATTATATGAACTAGAAAAGGAAATGGAATGACAATTGTGGCTATACTAAAAGTAATCAATTTTGTTTTCGTTTTAGCCCATCCAAACTCTGTTGGAGTACGGCTCGTGGGTGGATCCAACAGTTCTGAAGGCAGAGTGGAGATCAGATATAACGGCACCTGGGGAACAGTTTGCGACGATCGTTGGGATTTGCGAGATGCAAAGGTCGTATGCAGAATGCTAGGATTCAGCAACGCCTCGACTGCCCCAGGTTCAGCCCAGTTTGGCGAGGGGTACGAAGAAATTCTCCTGTCACATGTCGGGTGCAATGGAATGGAAAACAATCTTGCGGACTGCGCACATCTAGGATTTGGAGTGCACAACTGCCAACATAACGAAGACGCTGGGGTCACGTGTCTCATAGGAGGTACAATATTACTATTTTACGCACATTGCATCCAGTCATCATTTTTCATTTAACCTTTCAAAGTGACCTTACTAATTTTGACACGTTTTGAATCCAATTATGAATGAATTGCTTACAAGGAAAAAGGTAATTAATTATTTAAGAAATTCATTATAAAGATAAATATTCGTATACAGGGCAACGGAATCGTATGCACTATTTTAAGCAGCTACGATTCAAGTTGGAATGAGCGCAAAGACGAGAAATAAAGGATTTAATTACTTCAAAAAGTTACTAACTTTCTCTTAACTTCATTCACAACTTTATACACACCTTCGCTTTCATATCTTTATAATAATAATTATCATAGCCCATGTTATTATTTTTTTCCCGTATATATTTTGAAAATATGAATTGTCTTTATGTGAATTGTTTATTTATGATATTTATCTGATGTTCCACTTTTGTCATAGATATGGCTGCCTATTCCCATTTAGTCGCGCCTGATGTTACGACACCTACAACTGACGATCCGATGACAGCTGCTGACGACATTACAGTAGTATCGTTAAGTACGCAGAACATTTCCCGCAATCAGGAAATCCCGACTAATATTGAAGATCTGAACTTGAATACAAGACCTAGTCTGTTATCAGATCTTCCAAAGATATTTCTACTTGGGCTTTGCGTTTTATTGTTTACCATCATTCTGATATTGTCCTGCTTGTACTGTCTTCATAGAATAAGAAAAAGAAGGGCTGCGAAAAATGTAAACGCCGATATTTATATGGATGTAACGAATATTGGCTCACTGCAAGCTATTTCGCTTAACCCAGTTTATCAAGATCTGAACGCCCCACCTCGGTTACCGGATAGACGAAAATCAGATATGCTTCATCACGATTATGAATCAAAAATAGCAACTGATGATGACGTGAAAGCAGATCTGAATCTCTCGCAATACATCGCAAAAGGAGAAGCACATAAATACATGGACATGAATACCGTTTATGAAACACCTGACAATGAAAAAGACTTTGATCTCGATGGATATATCCTTCCGACCAGGGATGCATTATCGGATGATAGAGTGACAGCAACGGCTGATCAATTTCGTGACGATAAATCGAATAATCATGAGTACATCGACATGAAAACTGTCTACCAAACGCCTTCAGCGGGGAAACATGTGGACATTGATGGATATCTTCTCCCGTGAGAGGACAACACCGACATAGCCTCGAGCGAAAACGATGGAAAAACACTATCTAGTGTGCACATAAATAAAACTGCACCTCAAAAAACTCCTGAAGTTTCTAAGAGTTTAAGTAAAAGACTGGAGGCTGCCGTGAAACAAAAACATATCACAGGATTATTACCATGAATATATGGACATGACAACTGTGGGTAAAATAGACATAAGATAAACGATATAATTAGACACTTATGAGAAGGGGTTCAGTTGTTGATAATGCACTTATCCGTCATTCGTAAGGATGTACACAAGTGTGCTGAAATAAAAGATTATCGAATGAGAGCCGTATTTTTAGTGGTAACAAATCACCACGTTCGAAAAGGATTCTCCCGCTTCAGTACGATGGAAAACTGAAAGTGATGTAAAATTTAATTATTAATGGCGGTCATAACTTCTGCAAGTAAATTAAAATGCTCTATAGTTCCATACGATCTCAGGTCAATGACGATTAATGCCGATTCTATAACCATTCAAACGCAACTGTTTTTCTAAACCATTTTTTAATTCAATGGACATGTCCTATGATTAAACTTATCTTCAAACCACTGATCTCAATCAACTTGTAGATTAGACACTGTAAGACATATATCGGTTTTTTCTCCATTTTTAGGTCATCTTTTTTAGGTCATCAATCAACACTCAAAAAAAGGGGGGGGGGGGGGGTTTCCAGAAAAACATACACATAAAAAAAAACTCAAGAGGGGGGGGGGGGGGGGGGGGGGTAAAATATCATTTAAGACAAAATGTATGACAATAATGCAGACTTACATGTAAATATTAGGTTAAACGACAATAATTACGTCATCAGTGTTGAAATAATGAATAAAACAATAAGGATTTGGGTACAAAAATGAAAGTATCATGTGTTCTGTAAATTTACTCTGTAACATTTTAAATAAATTATATAAAATAACGCATACAAAAGAGAATTATCGGCGCACCTCTCTTCCTTACATATTGTTGTTGTTGTTGGTAGGTGTTTTATGGCGTTTATTCAGTATTGAATATATACGCCATTAATATCTTCAACTTTATAAGAAAATCAGTTATAGTCTTCATAAGAAAACTGAGAATAAAGATTTGTAATGAAATAATTAATTAATAAGTAACGCAATTTATTAGGAGTCTCTGTATGGTTTGCAACTTTAGTTGCAAACTTCCTTGCATATTATACTCCATTTTTTGAGCAGCGCGCATGGCTCGGCTCCAAGGGAGCAAGGGAAGAGGTCGAAAATACCCTCAATTTAATATTGAAAATACTGCATGCATTTAGTATAACATATTATAATCACCTTAAAATATAAAATGTCCCTCGTGCCATTATATTAACCATTAACCTCAGCAGACGGCCTCTGTGAAATATAGCATCACTCAGGCAGTTGTCGGTTCACATATTTTCTTATACTTGAACGCCGTATGGGATATTTCTATATGTGCACGAGCGTGCAACGTAACCCCGTTTTGGGCACTGTATAACGCGTGCTAAAGTTAGTTAGACTGCGCACCCCTCAGCCCTGTGCGTACTCATTGTTTGCAATAGCGAGTTTTCGCTCAGCGACGGACAGACCTTCTACTCAGACCTTCTGCTCAGGAGCACTCAGGATTACGGCCATCGGACACAGACCGCCCTCGTTACAAGACGCGGTTTCGCTTTTCGGTGAACGGGTACGGCACTGTGAACATGACGGACAAAGAAAGAGGACAAAATATACAGTTCCTCATTCTACCCTCAACAAATACTGTGTTAGACAAAGGAACATCCCTTCACTGCTATTACGTAAAAATGTGTAGAACAGGTGTCACATGCATATTCACCTGTTCTGCACATGTTTACATAATAGCAGTAAAGGGATGTTCCTTTGTCTACCACATCAATTGTTGAGGGTAGAATGAGGAACTTTATATTTTGTACTGTTTCTTTGTCCGTCGTGTTTATAGTGCGTATAGTACGTAGGTATTGCATTTGCAATGCCAAGAGGCAATTTTCGTTATGTAACCAAATTCAATGCATATGTCTTTGTGAAGTGCCTCGATAGAAACTATTTCAATCTCCTGGTAAGAATAATAGTATTTCAATAGACGGAATCCAAACTGCATACATTAGTTGTTGCCAGTTCGACAAACATTAGGGGTATTTCGAAAGCTCATTGCGGACGGGGAGAATCTGCGGTTCGTGTGCAAAATCGAGAAGCTACTATAGTAACAGCGCGGTGACCGCTGAGGTACTGAAATCCAGAACGGTTTTTGGCCAAATCTACGGGCGTTCTCAATGACGCACCAAGTAAATCAAGTGCCTCGATACAAACTATTTCATTCACCTGATAAGAATAAGAGTATTTAAATAGACAGAATCCAATCTGCATACATTAGTAAATAAAAAGCCGATCAGCGAGCTTGTATTAAAAATGGTTTTAGGAATTTCAACGCGCAGGGGCGGATCTAGCTTTTTGCTACGGGGGGGGGGGGGGGGTTAGGAGGAAAGGGGGGGTAGGGGGCAGTAAGCACGTAATTGTTTTCATTTGAAAAAAGTGCCAACCAATATTTCGGGGGGGGGGGGGGGTAGAAGGCACACACAAAAAAAGTTTTCCTTTTTTTTGGGGGGGGGGGGGCAGCCCAAGGGGGATTTAAACCCCCTAATCCCCCCCCCCTACATTTGCCTCTGACGCGAACGGCTCTTCGGTGAGTTTTTTGTCTTTCGTTTATTGATTCTGAACTATAACAACATGAATATGGGCAGGCCTATAACATGAATTGTTTTAAAACTTGATGATAAATTGTTGAAATTTGATAAAGAGCCGTTTTGTGGCTTATACCCCATTCACAGTGGTTTTGAAATTTGTAGCGGCGTTGTAGCGGAGCGGCGACACCGCCATAACACCGCTACAAATGCATTCACAGTAGAAAAGTTATCCCGCTGCAGCAGCGGGATAAATATCATGTACCCATTCACGCTGCAGCGGGTGATTTTTATTACCTCCGTAACAAACACGTGTATGCATGGCTCATGACCCGCGAGTGACCCCGATATGACCGGAAATACTTGCTTGAAATTGCGCGGTAAACATGTCAAGTTGCTTTTTGTATCCTCGATCATATTACTTTTTAAAAAACTAGCATTTTTATTGCTTCCAGTCAGAATATTTTAATTTTTTGAAGTGTGAAATATTTTTATTTGGATAATTATAATACCTACATAATAATAAAATCAATTTGAATCCACTGGTTACTTTATTTCTATTTCACTTTATGTTCCCCATTGCTGTAGAAAAGAGGTCAGTGATAGGTAAGTAAACAAATCACACGTGTTTGTCGCGGTGTTATAGCGGAGAGCCTTCACACTGAGTAAACACCGCGACAGCAGCGGGACTGTCCCGCTGCTGTAGCTAGGCGTCCCTAGCGATAGTTTGTGTCGGCGTTCTCGCTAGGCGGTGTTATCCCGCGATAGTTTATAACGGGTCCGAGCCTTCACACTGAAGACAACACCGCGACAGCAGCGGGACAGTCCCGCTGCTGTCGCGGTGTTTGAGGCCACTGTGAATGGGGTATGAGTCGAGACAAGTTGTGCTAGTCGTGTAATCCCGCCTGTACTGTATTGCGTGGCAGGGAATAGGCCATTTTCGTAATGTAATCAAATTGATTACATGAGTCTTTGTGAAGTTCCCCGATACAAATTGTTTCATTCACCTGTCTACTATTCGCAATAGTCAGAATGCAAACTGCATGTTTTAAGTGTGGCAACAACTAATGTATGCAGATTGAATTCTGTCTATTTAAATACTCTTATTCTTATCAGGTGAATGAAATAGTTTGTATCGAGGCACTTGATTTACTTGGTGCGTCATTGAGAACGCCCGTAGATTTGGCCAAAACCCGTTCTGGATTTCAGTACCTCAACGGTCACTCCGCTGTTACTATAGTAGCTTCTCGATTTTGCACACGAACCGCAGAATCTCCGTCCGCAATGAGTTTGTGAAAACTCCCTAATGTCTTAGCTTGGCGCATGTAATCGGGAGGGCCTCATTCCAATGGATTACAAATGTACCCAGAATTTTATTTAACATACAGAACATGCATTTTGTTGCTCCCTATAACATATATTCACCTTTAAAATTCAAAATTTTGCTCGTGCCATGATATTTCAAATTGAAATATACTTTTAAATACGTGGTTAATACAATTATTGTGATATATTGAACATCGAAATATGTAATATTTTTGTACTATACATGTAAACCCATAAATTAGTGTCGTGAAAATTCACGGGCAGCTTGTGCATATGAGAAATATATTTAAATATAGTAAACTTGACGCTACCATATATTGTCGTTATAAAATAGTTTCATCAGGCAGAAAAGCTGCGAGCTAACTTGAGAGAAATGGAAAGAGCGTGAGAGGGGAAAGAGAAGGGGGTGAGACAACCTTACAATTGGCAATTGAATTGTATGCTAGACATTGCATTTCATGACGGTCCTAGGCTCAATAGGCCTATATTTGATATATTTATATAGTTGCCTTTACTGTACACGTGGAATATTCACCAAATTAGGCAAGTCGCTACCAGAGGCCGTCGATATAAAATTCATATGATGATCAGATGTGATAGGAATAAAATATAGTTTCTGCTAGACTTCCTGTCCTATAACACATCTTGCTACGGGTTATGACGGGCATGACAAGCCATCTCCATTCAATGTATATCGATGCGATGGATTCCTTCGTTCAGGCTGCTGTGATTATCTAAGACGCCATTTCTGCGGGTCGGGGTTATCGATAACTACCAAAAGCACAAAAACCATCATTTTCTGCCAAGTCAGCTTTAATAGTTTCTGTTCAAAGTTTCAAGAGGCGGCATGAAAAAGTTAACTGCGTTGAACACCAAAACAAAAACAAAAACTCAAGCCACTATCATACAAGCAGGAAAGAGAAGAGTTGGTTTTTCCCCTAAAATACAGATGTAATACTGAAGAATAGTATGCATACACGTTATCTACCTAAAACGGTTGAGCATGAGAGGGATATTACCTGTGGTTTTATACAGACGTATTAATGGTTAAAATAAATAATTTACATGAATCACAACCTTTATTCATTTCAAGTACAAATTATCTATGTTAGATTGTTTACATTGAACCATATACAACAGTAGTTACGCTATGACAAAAAGACAACGAAACAACGAGGCTATTTAAAATACGAATAATCTAAGGCAGCGCAGTTTTCGGGTGTTAAGCAGGGCTCCCACTTAGCCGAGTTGGAACCTCGAGTTGTGGCGAGCTGGCGCAATCTTATGGCAAGCCGTTTTATCATTAAAACATATTTTTTGATATCAAGAGTTCAATTCTTGATATCACGAAATCGAATTATTGATATCAAGAATTACCATTGCTTTACAACATAAAATTATTTCTTGATAACAAGAATTGATTTATTGCTATCAATTAATAATAAAACGGCTTGCTATAAGATCGCGCCAGCTCGCCACAACTCGAGGTTCCAACTCGGCTAAGTGGGAGCCCTGCTTAACGTGTTAGTAACGACCTGTTAACGTGTTGTTACGAATAGTTACGAGTTAGTTACGCGTATTTGCGAGTCCTTACGATTTTTAACCAAAAAATAACAACTGAAAATGAAAAGTTCAAATTTGCAGCTTTTATAAATTTACCCCAAAACGTAAGCGAAACGTAAGAATACTTAAAGTATACGTATCTATTTGTAAAGTACTCGTAACTACACGTAAAGTGCTCGCAATAACTCATAACTAGCCATTGTAACACGACCCGAATGGAATCGTACACAGTAAAAACGCTGTTTAAAAAAGTGATGTTCACTTACAGTTGTACACTATCTTAAACAACAGTTGATCAAATTGTAAACAATGTTGCTCGAAACAGAAGTAATTTTGTTAAACATTCGTTGTTTAAAATTTAATGACTGCTATATTTACTATACGAGAGCTTTTAGACAGTGTTGTTTACATATGACGTCATGTGTCTCGTGCCAGTAAAGTGCGTGTTGGCTAAAGGCTTTATTTCACATTGTTATGTTTAGAAACAGGTTCCTTGAAACTAACATGCAATTGAAATTGACATGCCACTTAGAAATGCAGTGCAGCTGTTAAAACACAGCTCATTGTTATTCATATTAGATGCATACACACAATGCAAGTGTATGCAAGGGTCTTCTGTTGACTACACAGATTGATACATATGTAAAAGCACATGGACATTGAGTCTGGATTAATCTACCAAAGCAACCACACGTGTTTCTACAGGCTCCATTTTGTTTGTCTCTATACTTACATTTATTTAGCTTAATAGTTATTACTTTCCAACCCACAACACAACACACATCATGGCCGACCAAGCTACCGACGCGCTTCTAAGTGACTGGGGATTCAATGGCTTAATTGAAATCACTTTTCTATTAACCAATTTGAAGTTTTTAACTTATAGCGTAAGTTCACATTTAAAATTTTCGGTATCTGTACGCAAATGTCAGAATATAGGTAGACTTAAAATCGTCGCGTCATGCAGTGCGGCGCTGATCGCGCACTTGGTTATAACGTGTGCTAAATTCATTGCCATAGAGATTGCATGCATCCCCATATATGCAGTTTATACGTGCGTGCATGCGCGCTCATGCAAAATGGGCACTGTTTTGGCGCTAATTCATGAATTGCAGAATTACCCTAGTCTTCATATACCTATATAGAGACCCAGAAGTAGTGGTGCACTTATTCAGAGTATCAAACCCAAATTATACCCCATTATACAACCCTTTTGTTGTAAACAACCCCCACTGAACAACAGCTCCTTTTTAAACAACTTTCTTTAAACAACCCAGTTGGTTTAAACAACCCCCACTGAACAACAGCTCCATTTTAAACAACTTTCTTTAAGCAACCCAGTTGGTGTAAACAACCCCCACTGAACAACAGCTCCTTTTGAAACAACTTTCTTTAAACAACCCAGTTGGTGTAAACAACCCCCACTGAACAACAGCTCCGTTTTAAACAACTTTCTTTAAACAACCCAGTTGGTGTAAACAACCCCCACTGAACAACAGCTCCTTTTTAAACAACTTTCTTTAAACAACCCAGTTGGTGTAAACAACCTCCACTGAACAACAGCTCCGTTTTAAACAACCGTCTTTAAACAACACCGGTTGTTTAAATTGTGATTTTAAACAAGTTGTTCAAAATGTTGATCAACTAAGTGTTTAAACTTTAAACAACTCAAGTTGCTTAACATTTTAAACAACTCTTAGATCAGGTCACCCGTTAATCAAGAGTTGTTTAAAATTTTAAACAACTTGTTCACAAAAATTTTAACTGTGTAAACAACACGTAAGCACTCGTAATAATCCGTAAGGGGAGCCTTCCAAAGTTGCGACTGTGCCGCGACGCGTCGGGGCGCAGAGCAGGATATGAGAACAAAGGAGGCGCCTTTATGCGCCCATTAGCGCCTTTTTGCGTCGGATAGGAGAGGACTTCAGTTGGTTGCCAGCTCATTAAAATCTGGCTATTGTTTGGAGTCTCATTGTTACGAAATTACCCCGCCGGGGCGCGCCCCGGTGAAGCACTTGACATTTGTGAATGGGAGCTTAAACTTTGAATAGCTTTCGCGCCCTTTCGCGCCCGGTCCGGCGCATTAGTTATTCAAGAAGTGCCCGCTTGTGTGTCGCTCTCGTCTTGCGAGATTTGACTCTGAAAAGCATTACTTTGGCTACTGATTTGTTTTAATATTATTTTACATACATGACATTGGTTACAATGTTTGTTCTGATTGTTTATTTTCCTCTCAAAATCGGAGTTCTGTAGGCGTTAACGTTGGCATGATTGTTCATTTTTTTCACCTCCTCCTGTTCTGTTCATGATTGTGTTCAATATACTGTATCAATTTTAATACAAATTGATTTGTTCACGAAAAAAACAAATTTATTTTATACTTACCCCACTCTCTCTGACATTGTTTTCCTCGTGCATGTTTTGACACTTTAATTGTAATTTTATATTTCCTTATAGCGATGTTATCGCATTTTTCGATTTTCTTGTTTTTTTTAAAACAATTTTTGTTGCATCTTGTAAACAGTTCTGTCGTATGATCATTATAAATCATATAATTATATCATCAGTCTGTTATTTCATAGATCCTTTGAATCTTCTTAAAATTAGAGAACGTATTTTTAAATCCGTGATGTTGAAAATGATACTTAATCCAGAATGTCGTAGTTTCTCCATGAATTAGATTTAAAAAGCGTTTTATCTGTATTACGATGTTTTTTTAATGCAAATGATATCCGTATTGTCGGGAACATCATCAATATGTTTCGTTAGAAGGAAGACGCTCATTTTCAGAATGTTCTTTCTTTGCAAAACACTAATGTTACGAACAAAATTAAATACACTGTGCCCGTATCAAAGAATTTTATCGAATATTTCTTTGCGACGAAGGGGGGGGGGGGGGTTACATCCGCGGCCAGTTTTAGATCTAGGTCATTGTTAAGAATAACTAAAATACGTATATATTGTGCTGAATAGGGGCCACGTGTTATCGAAAGAGCGTACTGCGTTCTAGAACAAATACAAGCCATGGCAATTCGTTGAATTGCTTCTCGTAACAGAACTGTCTCACCGTCTAAATAAGGATCCATCCGGGGGATCCATCATGCACGTGTTAGTATCAAGTAGTAAACGGAATTAATAATGATTGCGTTGTTTTGGGACATTTTTTTTCGGGGGGGGGGGGCAATCCCTTTAGCGCCGAGGGTAGAAAAGCCTTTAGAAAAGTCAGCTGGACAATAGCAATTTAATGTTGGTCAAACAATCAGCGAGAAATACTGGGCAAACAGATATTAGCCCACGTCTTCAATATAACCAGGGAATCCCTATATAACTAAGCACATGCTCACAATATGAATATCAAATCTGGCTATTGTTTGGAGACTCTTTGTTACTGTCTGGTAAAGGGGTACTTTTCACGCACCAAAGTCCGGCTCGTCTAGTACACACAAATCCGGCCCGTATTGACTTTACACACCGGACTTAGGGGACTGTTTTCAAAAGGAGGGAAAATGCATATGCGTACCCTACATAACACTCATTCGGGGTGGGGGGGGGGGGGGGGGGGGTGCGCTTAAAGGCGAAGCGCTTTTTGTGAATTGTGAATTTGTGAATTTGAAAAGCTTTCGCGCCCATTCCTACGCATTAGTTATTCATGTAATCCTCGCGTGTGTGTCCGCTCTCGTCTTGAAAGATTTGACTCTAAAATTTTCACGTTGGCTACTGATATGTTTTATTATTATTTTACGTACAAGACATTGATTTAGATTGTTGTTCTGATTGTTATATTCCTCCCAAACATCGAAGTTGTGTAGGCGTTGACGTTGTTATGATTGTTCATTTCTGTTCATTAATGTGTTCAATACTTGTATTATATTAATTTCTTCACGAACAAAACAAAAACGATATGTATAATTGTATTCCTTTTGTATGTTTTGACACATTATTTGGTTCATATTACATTTATTTTTTTCTGTCATCCGATCAAAATAGGTCATATATCTATATCATCACTCTGTTCTTTCTCATGCAAGATCGATTTAAAGAATAGAAACGTAGGTTCTCTAAATCTTCGCAAAATCAGCTATTGTATTTAAATACCCGTGATTTAAAAAATGATACTTATAATCAAAGAGATTGAAAGATTCTGCTTGAAATAAGATTATAGGGCGTTTATAAATATGTCATACAAAACAAACAAACATCTGCAAATTAAAGATATTACAAAAATGATAGTCGTATTGTCGGGAGCCTGCATCATCAAAACGTTTCGGTAGATGGAACAATTCAAAATCGCCTATCTGTTCCAAACATGAAATTCGATCGAATATTTCTTCGCGAAGAAACTTTATTGGTGGTGTCATTTGTCTTAAAGTAGATATTCATTGATTTTAAATCTAGCTTTATTTTCTTTATTGCAAAGTTGAAACTTTGATTCGACAAGGTTATCAAAATTCAATGCTTGGAAACATTCGAAGTAATGATTATTATAAATTACAAAACGCTTAAATACAGCCCCGGCATAGCACCTGAATAGCTCTCCGAAGGCTGCTGAGATGTGTGAGATCACAGCAGGGACATGATTTGCACAAGCAGACGATGTCCCATGACATCTCACACATTTTCAGTGCCTGTGTTTTCATCTTCTCTTGAGTTCTTTCTCTTACTTCACTACCGTCAGGCTAAATGTGTAATCTATTGCCTCACTCTAAACCCCGCGCATGTTTTTATTTTGATGACAAATGCAGCGATACAAAAATAAAGGAATCTGTCGCTTGTAAACAAAATAAGACGCCATTGTATATTCAGCTGCAGACACCGCGGTATGTTCGGCGTTTTAAGAGGGAACAAATGCCGCCCTTAATATCAATCCGGGGGCTTTTCAATTTGAAAGTTTGGTTTCTTTGATTGTTAATTAACCCCTATCCTGTGTATTTAAAAGCAAAAGATTTTAGTTATCAGAATCGGGTCAGGTCCCCTTTTGATCGGTTTGACGTGCCAGTACATTTATATACACTAAACTCATTATAATTTGACAAATAATAGCTTTGCAATTATGTTCATTCTTTATGGGATGTCGTCTGCTTGGGCAGTATTGGTCCCTGTTGTGACGTCATTAAAACATCGTTATTTTTCTGGCGAATCTCTCGTATATCCCAGCTGCTATGGAGGTGGTTGTATTTTTATTTTTATAAATCACCCGATATGTAGCTGACCTCAAACTTTTACGATGGCCATCTGTTAGCTTACCAGTTTCTAGTGATACATTAGTTGACATATTTGTGATTTTCTTTGAATTTCACCTTTAACAATTTGTTATCTTCAATGTTCGTGACGTTTTGACGTTGCATATTTGTTAGCTAGCGCTAGTAAAGTCTTTTGTTTTAACGTGCACTGTATATAGTTATAAGGCCTGAACACGTCATGTTCACATTGGGTGTTATATAACATACGGATATTATAGTACATGTAACTTTTAAAAGCACTTTGTTTTTGCAACGCAATGACAAAAGACAGCTCTTTGAGCAGCTAATAGTTGTTGCGCTCATAGGCGGCTATTCCCAATTACCGGGCATTATTTGTTATTGTATCATTAGTTAAGTTTATTAATCTATTCATGTTTTCTATTTATTTATTTAGTTTTGGGGAGGGGGATGTCGTATTACGAATTCATGACCCTTATACATAATGACCATGTTCTCAAATTACGAATAGCGGTCTTCATGAATAGTTGTCCAATGAATAGCGGTCCTTATAACTAGCGAGCAACCTTAATGTGTAGCTAAACAAGAATCTATAGCAAGTCGGACAATTATAGCGATCAAACAATAGTCTTGCTCGGCCGCGTGAAATCCTGCCACGGCATTCTATGTCTTTACCTTTAGAGCGAACTTTTCTTTTGTATTCGCTCCATAGAACTCTACTTTATCTTACAGCGAGGTGAAATGAAAAGAGCGTCATCATGAGTAGATCTATTGTTTGATGTTATCCTTCTTCTCCCTAGTTAAGCCAAACCTTCAATTTAGGCCTATCCATAAAAGGTAGCTTCCTGTACCGTTCGCTTTTTTTTCCTGACTGCTATATGAAGCATGTGTATGCTCTGAATTAGGCAAACAGGGGACCGGCGGGTTTAAGATCCTCTCCGAACGAAATGTAATGTTGAGTTATGCCTTACAATAGCATATCGACTTGGTTTCTAACCAGGGAGCTCCCGGTTACGAGCTGCTCTGCTCTACCACTGGGCTATAGCGCCCCCCTCCTTTTAAAAAGATCTTTTAAAATTTGCCGGTTTTTTTTTTTAGAATAAGAATCAAAACATGTTTGGTATGTTTTTTGTATCTGTGCATTAAGATTTCAAAATTTCACTTTCGCCACTTAATTATACAAATCTACGAATAAATGATTCGAATGTTAGAGCAGAAATCAATGTTTGCATTTGTGTCGAATGATTAATTATCATCATGAACTGATTAATGTTTTGTATTGCATTTCCAATTGCTGCTCAACTTTATCACCATCAGGCTACGCTTTTTTGTTTACATCTTCATGACACACGTGTTTTATAATCTCGATATAGTTCCCGGACTCTTTTTTCTATTTATTGCACTTTTAAAAAGAGCTATGGAATTATTATGATTTAAAACGCCTTTTGGACGGGCAATTTTCGAAGGCAAATCTCGGGCGTGAAATCCTGCCATGGCATTTTATGTTTTTTTTTTTCCCTGAGGCCACTTAACAAAATATACATGTTTAGCGTCCCCGCCTGCTTCCTTTTTGGGGGCCGCCTCCTATTTTTTATTTTTGGGGAAATTTGTTTTAATTTTTTTTTTTATTTAATTAAAAAAAAAAAAAAAAAAATGAAAAAAAAACACATGAAAAACAATACTAAAATGGATCTATTACTGATTTTTTTTAAAAGTTAAAAGATTTCGGCGGCCATCTTGAAAAATAGCCCGACTGTCAGGGAGAATGTACCGAGCGGCCATTTTGAGCGGCCATTTTGAAAGAAAAAAAAAAGAAAAGAGAGGGCCTCCTCCTTCCTAGTTTTCGAAAAAAACAGGACACTAATAATCATTTTTTTATTTGGCCTTAGAGCGAACTTTTCTTTTGTATTCGCTCCGTAAAACTCTACTTTATCAAACAGCGAGGTGAAATGAAAAGAGCGTCATCTTGAGTAAATCGTTTGTTTGATGTTATCCTTCTTATCCCTAATAAGCAAACCTTTAATTTATTAGAACCAAGTCATGGGAGGAGAAAAAAAAAGGATTTGACTGACAAAATATAAATTCTTCCAAGCTCAGGCTGTGGCGATGTGCAACGCGTAGCGTGAATATTAATGACGGGAGAGAAAGATAATTCCTTTGTCCATTATACGACGCTAGAATCATATCGCGATGTGGGAATTATACAAATATGTTGATAAGCATTCAAATTACAAACATACACAAGCGACCCAAACAGTAATCAATTTGCCGACTATAACCGCATACATGTGGTCATTCACATCATTCGTCTTTTATTTTTTGTTGTTGGGGACAATTAAGCTCGCAATTAAACAACCATTAATCGTACATAGTCATCTTTATTTCACATTTCATACAGTCGTCACAAAAATTAAAAGGAGGCGTATTAAACCCAACAAAAATAAATCATAATGTATTCTGATCAAGATGAACGAGTGTGTTGATTGCCCCCCCCCCAAAAAAAAACAAAGACGATCCCACCAGAGAAGTTCATGCTGTGCTGTAGTAATGTACATCGCAAAGCTTCGCCACAATGATTGGAAAGGTAATACCCCGCCCGTTACGACGCAAAACGGCGCGAGAAGAATAGATCGCGACGCGAGAAGAATACATCATTTTTGTACAAACAATGGAAAGTTTTTCAGAACGAAAACCGGAGGAGGGGAAGTCAGGCTTTGGCCGACAAATACTTTCTGTATATCAAGTTTAAGCTGTACCGCGCATCACGAGCGAGAACAATGACGGGAGAGATAATCTTCCATCGCCTGGTGGGGCGCAAAAGGGCGCAAGAAGAATAGAGCGGGTTTATACTAACAATAGACGGTTTCTTTTCATATGCAAGAATCAGGTGAGGGTGACTATTGCGCCCCTTCGCGCCCCTTTGCGCCTCAATGCGTCTCTTGGGACGCGACTGTTCTATTCATCGCGCCCCGACGCGTCCGGGCACAGTCGCAACTTTGGAAGGCTCCCCTAAGTAATCCGTAAATAATCTGTAAACAAATCGTTAACCAACGGAAACAAATTGTGAAAGGAGTCTTTACGAGTCATTTACGGATTCCTGCGAGCAGTTAACTGAAGGGAAAGTGCTGATCCGAGCGGTTTACGATACTTACGGATCGTTAGGACCTATTTACGAGTTATTTACGGACAAATAAATCTGTGGACAATCGTAAGAAAATTTTTGACATGTCAACGGATCCTTACGAGTGTCTGCGAGTTGTTGCGAGTTGTGACGAGCTATTTACGGAAACCAGCGAGTTACTTACGGATTCTCGCTATTGACTATGAGTTGGCGATCCGCAAGGACTCGTAAGGAAAATTCGTGTATGTAAAGGGGGTATAAGTTATCACAGTTTTACGATCAGAATAACCTGATTTTTTTGTTATCATATTTTCGAATGAAAACGAGAGGCAACGGATCCGTTTCAGAAAAAGGTTAATTCTTACTTTCGTTCTGCATCACAATAAACCACTTTGGATAATATTCAATTAAATGCAGTTTTTCGGAAAATCATCGACAGTATTCTACCTAGATATACGTCTTATAAATTGCTCCAACAATGCTTAATACCCCCTTCACATACACAGATTTTCCTTACGAGTCCTTATGAATCACCAAGTCGTAGTCAATTGCAAGCATCCGTAAATAACTCGCTAGTATCCGTAAATAACTCGTCACAGCTCGCAACAACTCGCAAAAACTCTTAAGGACCCGTGAAAGGAGGGGCAAATTTGTTGACATGTCAAAAATCTTCTTACGATTGTCCACGGATTTTTTTTCCGTAAATAGCTCGTAACGATCCGTAAGTATCGCAAATCGCTTGCAACAACACGTAACGATCCGTAAACTGCTCGCAAGAATCCGTGAATGACTCGTAAGACAAAATGTTAACGATTTGTTAGGGTTAGTTTACGATTTGTTTACGGATTATTTACGGATTATTGCGAGTGCTAACGTGTTATTTACGATTTCATTCAGGTCCTGATACGATGGCTTTATGCATTGTTACGATTATTACGAGCACTTAAAGTATAGTTACTAGTACTTTCCGAATAGATACGTATAATTTACGTATACTTGCGAATTGTTTACGATTTGGGGAAAAGTATAAAAGCTGCAAATTCGAACACTTCATTTCCAGTTGTTAATATTTGGTTAAAAATCGTAAGGACTTGTAATACTCGTAACTAACTCGTAACTATTCGTAACAACACGTAAACAGGTCGTATCTAACACGTTAGTTGCTCGTAGTTATCCGTGACGTACAACTCGTAACAAATCGTGGAATTTTGCCGTAACAACTCGTAACAACTCTTCAATCGGTTGTAAATCGTAAGGATCCGTGAAAGATTAGTGAATTTGTGTGATCCGTAAGGACTCGTAAGAAAAATCTGTGTATGTGAAGGGGGCAAAAGGAAGAGTGGAAGTCTTGTACGGTGGATCGTGGATGACCGTATGTGGTGATGTCAACTGGGATCTATTCGAAGCAAGGGTAATATGTAGAATGCTGGGGTTCGACAGTGCCCTGGACGCGCCACGATCGGCTAGATTTGGTCAAGGTTCTGGTGATATTCTTCGTGTCGGATGCTGGGGAACAGAAGACAGCCTGGTAGATTGTTACAGTGTGGGGCTTGCTTCATGTAGGCATCACAGGGATGCGAGCGCCGTGTGTTACTCAGGAAGTACGAACTCTTTTGAACATGAGCAAACGTCTAGTCGTAATTTAACAACAATTTTCTTTGAGCTAATACGGCCTGCATTTAGTTCTTCCTATCATTTCCACAAAATAAATTACTAAAATCTAACGTTTCCGTTTGAGAAAGTGATAGTGAAGGTCTTATCACATATTATGACGGCGATTGACATTGACACCTTTTTTTATGCATTTCGTGAATGTTGACTAATATGCAGTCATATTGCTTTCAAGAACCCTACACATAATAATATATGTATATTAGTTCGCTTTAGTTTATACACGTTTTTTTAAATTAAGCCCGCCCAATCCATTTGGCGAACGTCTCATCGGTGGCACCACAAACAAAAATTATCTTTCACTGACCATAAACGCTCGTTCAAGCATAGACTATGGTTCAAGCAAGACGCGACAAAATCGCGGCGGTTTTCTCAAATGAATGTATAACGTAAGATGTATCCCTTGTTGAGCGCCATTGCTCATTTACATGCCATGTCTGAACAGGCCTTTAGGGATCTTCTTACGTTTCATGAACGATTTTTAAGCAACAATGCTATTACTTTTGTCTCAAGTATTTTAAAAGTATATTAATTTTTTGCAAAAAGACCGTGAGGAAATTTTGTATTACCAACTCCTTTTTTTTCAGATAATGTTGGTTCTATTAAAACGCACTCTTTTTCTCTTCAAAGCTGACGAAGCAATAAACGAGTGAGATAAGGAAAATAATCTAATTCACTGGTTTTGGTTTGTATCAAGTTTGTCATTATCTTGTTTTATATCCTAATCAATATATTACGCGGTAGATATCTAATAAAAACAGCTTTAACTGAAAATTATCTATCTCTAAGAGATAAAGAACCTCTAAAACCTGAACGAATTCATCCGTAATTGAAGAAATTTCCGGTTTATATAATATCTGTAGAGTTTTTCTCTTCTTAAGAAAGAAATGTAGGCTGTATAGGCTTACTTCTTTGTCACTTATCTCGGGTCTCTTAGACATCTCCTTTTGTGAATATTGGGCTAACAAAAAAAAACTTGTATGTGTTTTAACCATAATTTTTGGTATTTGTTTTAACCATAAAGTGTGCACTCTTTTGGTCTAAATGTGACAGATCCCTTTCAAGTTCGTGTTGTCGGTGGATTTAACGATGCTGTACGATGGATCCTGGGGAACTATCTGTGATCGCTTGTGGGATCTTAGAGACGCGAAGGTGGTTTGCAGAATGCTGGGGTTTAATGGAGCCTTGGACACACCGATATCTGCAAGATTTAGTCAGGGCTCTGGTCGTATTCTTTTAGATTATGTCGAGTGTGAAGGAACAGAATATAACATAGCAGACTGTGCCCATGGAGGGATTGGAGATTATACTTCATGCGGACATTCCAGGGATGCAGGCGTCATTTGTTATTCCGGAGGTAGGTTTCTCTGGTCCGTATTCTTTAGAGATAAGATTATTAGTCGATCTATGAAGACAAAATGGAGCAGTTATTCTAAAACACCTAATTTGATATTATTGCATTTTATTTCGAATAGTTTAAATAAGTCGAGGGCTTTTCATTTTCTTTTTTCCGACAATGGAATAACAAAACTCTACAACTGATAAAGTTTTATTTTCGACCAGATCTCCAGTGAAATGACTTTGAAGTTCATGCCCTGTTTCTCTGTGGATATCTTAGCAAATTATTTCCAATGAAATGATAGAGAAGAATTACAACTTTATTGTATTTTTTTCATGCATACAATATATAGAGAAAACATCAAATTGTTGGCACTTTACACCTGAATTCATTTCCATGAGTAGTTCAGACAAATGATAAGGTTTATTTCATAAAGATTGGCAAAATGTGAAAATTGTAGAAAAATAATAATAATTTTTTTCCTTAGCCCATACTCAGCAATTTGAAGTTCGTCTTGTCGGTGGGTCTAACGAAGCTGAAGGTAGAGTAGAGGTACTGAACGATGGATCCTGGGGAACTATTTGTGATGACAGCTGGGATCTGAGAGACGCGAGGGTGGTTTGTAGAATGCTGGGATTTGGTGGAGCGTTGGACGCACCGGGATCTGCTAGGTTTGGTGAAGGTTTAGGGAATACTCTTCTAGATGATGTGGATTGTTCGGGTACAGAAGACAACCTAGCAGAATGTCCACATAGAGGGGTTGAAGTTCATGACTGTGGACACAGCGAAGATGCTGTTTTATCGAGGATTGTAGGATTAAAACAGCCTCACATGACTTTTAACCAAACATTATACAAATGTCAGTTGGCAAAACTTTTCATATATTTTAACCACCCTGATTCTCCTTCACAGATCCATTCCAAGTTCGTCTTGGCGATGGGTCTAACGATGCTAAGGGCAGAGTAGAGGTACTGTACGATGGATCCTGGGGAACTATCTGTGATGGCGGCTGGGATCTGAGAGACGCGAGGGTGGTTTGTAGAATGCTTGGGTATGATGGAGCCTTGGACGCACCGATATCTGCTAGGTTTGGTCAGGGCTCTGGTCGTATTCTTCTAGCGAATGTCAACTGTAAGGGAATAGAAGACAACCTGGCAGACTGTGCTCATGCAGGTATTGGAGATTATACTTCATGCGGACATGCAAAGGATGCAGGTGTCATTTGTTATTCCGGAGGTAGGTTTCTCTGGTCCATATTCTACAGATAAAAAGTTTTAAGTCGATCTATCAAGACAAAATGGAACCTTAATTCCAAAACATTTTGACTTGATATTATTGATTTTTATTTTGAATAGTTAAGTCAAAAATTCCTACTGCTGGTATATGCAATGTAAATATAGAGCAGATATCCAGTGAAATTCACATTGCGTAGTTTCCCTCTGGAAATATTGCCAATTACTTTCTAACAAAATGATAGAAAAGAATGACAAATGTATTGTTTGACCCCTACAGTACATAGGGAAAACATCGAATCTTTGGCATGTTAACCATTAATTTATTTTCGTTATTACTTCAGGCAAATGATCTGGTTGATTTCCTTATGATTCGCAAAATTTGAAAAATATAAGAGAGAACAAAACTATTTTTCTCTTTAGCCCATCCTCAGCCATTTCAAGTTCGTCTTGTCGGTGGGTCTAACGATGCTGAAGGCAGAGTAGAGGTACTGCATGAAGGATCCTGGGGAACCATCTGTGATTCATGGTGGGATCTGAGAGACGCGAGGGTGGTTTGTAGAATGCTGGGGTTTGATGGAGCCTTGGACGCACCGGGATATGCTAGGTTTGGTCAAGGATCAGGGGACATTCTTCTAGATGATGTCGGGTGTGACGGAACAGAAGATAACCTTGCAGACTGTGCTCATTTAGGGATTCGAGTTCACAACTGTGGACATATTGAAGATGCAGGCACTATTTGTTACTTAGGGAGTAAGTTACCTTCCCGTTTTAAGCTAGTGTGTACAGAAAATGTTTAATATAAAGAAAAAGTGTTTTCTCTGTCGGTAAATGATCTTACATATTTGTCCAACAAATTCCTTTTATCGGGAAGCCAAATTATAGGAGGAACTACTACAGTTTCTGTAAGCTATATATGTATTTAGGTATTATAGTTTATAAGAGTTTTTAAGGCATATAACGTATTAAAGAAATAATTTTTCTTCTTCACATCTGATTTCATTCTACTCAAACATGGACTACTTTTACTTGTACCAATATCATGTTGACTGTTTCGTAGCAATTGAACGCAGTTAAATCCTATCTCTGGATTCTATGTCAAAACCTATTTTCTTCAATTGTTACTCAATCTACACTGTGTTATCTTAGGTGTCTTTGGTCCGTATTCTACAGAGAAAGGTTTTGAGTAGATCTATAAAGACTAAATAGAGCAGTTATTCTAAAACACTCACTTTGATATTAATCGCTTTTTATTTCGAATAGTAAACTCGACTGCTGTTATTTTTTTTCCCGACAGTGGAATAGGAAAACTCTTACTGCTGACATACGAAGTTTTAATTTCGACTAGATCTCCAGTGAAATAACATTGAAGTTGCTGCTTAGTTTTTTTCCTAGGGATATATTAGCGATTTCTTTCAAATGAAATGATAGAGAAGAATGACAACTATGTTTTATATTTGTTTCACCCCAACGGTACATAAAGAAAACATCGAAGTGTTTAGGCTTATTTCACAAACATTCAACAAATTTGAAAAAGGTAAAATAGAACAAAACAATTTTCTCCTCAGCCCATCCTCAGCCATTTCAAGTTCGACTTGCCAATGGGTCTAACGATGCTGAAGGCAGAGTTGAGGTCATGCATGAAGGATCCCGGGGAACTGTTTGTGGTGTTGGCTGGGATCTGAGAGACGCGAGGGTGGTCTGCAGAATGCTAGGATTTGATGGAGCCTTAGACGCACCGGGATCTGCTAGGTTCGGTCGGGGCTCTGGCCGTATTCTTCTAGCGAATGTCAACTGTAAGGGAATAGAAGACAACCTGGCAGACTGTGCTCATCCATGGATTGGATATTACTGTGGTCATAGTGGCGATGCCGGCGCCATTTGTTATTTAGGAGGTATATGTTTAAAAAAAAACATATTTTCAATCAATCTCTATGATATGCTTCCAGAATCATTTGCTTAAACATGATATAAATATGAGTGTTGTGGTCAACGCCCAAACCTTAAAGACCAAGGCATTGACTATTGTTTTTGTTATCATTATTAAGTATTTGGCGTCACCTGTGACGCGGGAGTCGAAAAATGAATTGAATCACTGTATTTAACCCTCTGGTAACTCCTCCCGTATAATTGGGGTGTGCAGGTGAACCATTACATCGGTGTGTGCCCCTACTCTTATACGAATAGTGCAGTGGGTTCTTAACGTACAAAGGTGCTAACTCTCCTGTACACTTAGCATACTATCCGAGGAATAGTGTTTTCCAATTAACATTAGACGCCTCTACTTGCTCCTGCCCATCACACATCTAAATATCTTATTTCTAGTATGGTTAACAGTATTTGTATGCGTTGTTTGTAATGATCCACTCTTGAAATCGCTTGAAAATCGTGATAAATGATTGTGATTACAGTTAGAAAAGAAAATACACACACAAATACACATAATTAATGCCGGCATACACAGCGCAGCCATGCGGGAACTTAAACCAGAAGCGACTTTGTCACCGAACTATCCCAGAGTGTATTTGAAATGGTGAAGGAACGTAACATACGGGAATTTTTTTAAATATATTAAATTAGCGATAGCAAGAATAACGCTTTTGTTTACCCTGTCATAGCGACTGAACGTAGCTAAATCATCATATCTTTTGATTGTATGCCCAAACCTTGTTTTTCTTTAATTCTTACTGCACA
This sequence comes from Strongylocentrotus purpuratus, assembly GCF_000002235.5. Taxonomy (NCBI): domain Eukaryota; kingdom Metazoa; phylum Echinodermata; class Echinoidea; order Camarodonta; family Strongylocentrotidae; genus Strongylocentrotus; species Strongylocentrotus purpuratus. Next base: position 12,856,990 of record NW_022145609.1, read on the forward strand.
GTCTGCGAAGTGATATTTTTTCAGCCTTCTAAATATTGATTGTGTCGATATGATAACATGGGCTCCTTAGACAATTTGAATTCGAATTCGTATTTATTGATTATTCTGTCATACGACATGAATTTTGTTCAATTGGTTGAACCATAAACAGCAGAATTATACATAACAAAGAAGTGTAAGGAAGTGTATAATGACATTTTTTAATAAACATTATAAGATCACCAAACGGAAGAAAATACCAAAGACGTTTTGAGGAAGTTGAAGAAACCAATGTGTGTCATAAAATAGTACAGGTAAAGGTAAATTCCACTTATTGACTCTTATACGTGAACAAAAAAGGAATTTATATTTTCTTCAGATCACAGCCTACCTCAGAACTGTACCCAATTTCGTCATCAGTTAAAAGGATAGTTGACCTTTGTTGCAGAGGGCGCTACAACAAATATATGTTTGTGAGATAATGAAAAACTGAGTATGAAATTTGAAAGAATATACAACTTAAATGATCAAAATCGGTTCAAGGACGGCTGAAATATCCATAAATATAACAATTTCTAATATTTGTGGTGTTATACAAATATTCAGTAATTTTGAACCAGCCATTGTAAAAACTTGATTAGAGCCTTAAACGTTTTATTCCAGCCAATGCCAATCTTGGCTTTTTGTTGGCTGTTTCGTGTTTGTTATAATAAGCAGAACCAGCCGGCCCGTGTATTGTTATAAATTAGTTAATTTATTAGTTGACTGTCATCGTATTTTTTTGGAAAGTGGAGATGGATTGGTATGAATGTATTCAATCTAAATTCACACATTTTGGGGTCTAAAATTACCTTCATAGCAATTGTAGGTTTTAAAAGGGCACTATAAATATCATAAATAACAATAAGAGCAATAACCATGCACTTTGAAGGCATTTGCGGTCTTAAACAAGAACTCAATTATCCCTTTAACTAACCTGATATCACAGTTTCATCAGCATATTTTAGAATGCTACATATAGATGTCGAGCAAAGAATCAATGGTAACAGACAAATAGCTAGTTCATTTTTCAGCTGCCAAAAAGTTTGTATTCGCCGTTAATATTCTTAAAACTTAATGAAGCTACTATCATGCAATTGCTGTCTTGTAGCCCATCCGAATCCATTTCAAATTCGTCTTGCCAATGGATCGAATGATGCTGAAGGAAGAGTAGAGGTACTGTACGATGGATCCTGGGGAACTATATGTAATTCATGGTGGGATCTGAGAGACGCGAGGGTGGTTTGTAGAATGCTGGGATTTGATGGAGCCTTGGACGCACCGAGATCTGCTAGGTTTGGTCAAGGCTCTGGTCGTGTTCTTCTTTCCTATGTCGGGTGTGATGGAACTGAAGACAACCTAGCAGACTGTGCTCATGCAGGGATTGAACGTTACCTATGCAGACAAACAAGGGATGCAGGAGCCATTTGCTACTCAGGAAGTATGTTTTCTCTGCATTTTAACCTATAGTAATCCAACTACCCGACAGTGATTTTTTGAGTGCTTATTGGATGAGCACGAGCGCCGGAAGAGTTAGTTATTAGTGACTTAAAAGTCTCCAATAACCTCTTGAACAAAGAATTTCGATGTACAAACAAAAACATTTTGGAACCAAGAAGAAGCCAACTCTTTCATAAAATAGAAAAATTAACATACTGGACAATTTGCTTGTACTTGGACGTTTTTTTTTGTATGGGGACAAGTATTGTTCTAACTGATTATACATGATAAGATTCAAATAAGTTTCCCCAAAAAGTATATTCATTTTGTTTTAAAGACGGTTTTGCATGGGAAGCAACGACATACAAAGCATAATCATTTCCCTTATTCTACACATGTATATATTAAGCTGAAAATGCGAATTTCCCTCTCATCATCTACGACCCTCACTGAAATTGAGGTCAATTGTATTGTAGTATTTATAGGATATACAAATGGAATTGCAGATTATTTTTAAGTGCCCTCATTTTTGTTATCGAACGTGGTTTGAAATTTGTGGTGATATCATCTCAAACAAGCGTGTATTTCGTTCTTCTCTAATAGTCCATCCAAAACCATTTCAAGTTCGTCTTGTCGGTGGGTCTAACGATGCTGAGGGCAGAGTAGAACTCAATCACAATGGATCCTGGGGAACTATCTGTGACTATTTATGGGATTTGAGGGACGCGAGGGTGGTTTGCAGAATGGCAGGTTTTGATGGAGCCTTGGACGCACCTGGATCTGCACGGTTTGGTCAGGGATCTGGTCGTATTCTACTAAAGTATGTCACTTGTGACGGAAATGAAGAAAACCTAGTTGACTGTGCTCACGCAGGGATTGAACGTTACTCATGCAGTCATACAAGGGATTCAGGAGTCATTTGCTACTCTGGAAGTATGTTTTCTCTCTATTTTAACCTTGCTGGTAGTCCATCTACCCGACTATACATTTCCTTGAGTGCTTATTGAATGAGCAAGAACGTCAGCTCAGTTATTTATTAGTGACTTTCATAATCTCCATTTACCTCTTAAACCGTAAATTTCGATATATTACCAAGAAACTTTTGGTTTCAAGAAGCCCACTCTGGCAATAATATAAAAATAAACATACTGACCAATTAACTTGTATTTAGACGTTCTTTTCTTCACGGGGGCAAGTATTTATCTACCAGAATATCCATGATAATGTTCAATTAAGTTTCCCCCAAAACTGTATTTTTATTTCGTTTTAACGACGGTTTTGCATGAGAAGCAAAGACATCAAAAGCATAATAATTTCCATTATTCCACACATGGATATATCAAGCCGAAAATGCGATTTTCCATCTCATCATCTGTGGCCCTCACTGAGATTGGGGATAATTGTTCGTTAGTACTTATAGGATATACAAAATGCAAACAATGGTAAAATATTTGTAAGTGCCCTCATAATTTTGTTATCGATCGTGAAATGTTTGGTGATATCATCTCAAACAAGCATGTATTACGTTCTTCTCTAATAGTCCATCCAAAACCATTTCAAGTTCGTCTTGTCGGTGGGTCTAACGATGCTGAGGGCAGAGTAGAACTCAAGCACAATGGATCCTGGGGAACTATCTGCGACGATTTATGGGATTTGAGGGACGCGAGGGTGGTTTGCAAAATGGGAGGGTTTGATGGAGCCTTGGACGCACCGAGATCTGCACGGTTTGGTCAGGGCTCTGGTCGTAGTCTGCTAAAGTATGTCAATTGTGACGGAACTGAAGACAACCTAGCAGACTGTGCTCATGCAGGGATTGGACGTTACATATGTAGTCATACGAGGGATGCAGGCGCTGTTTGTTATTCGGGAGGTAGGTGTTCTGTTTAAAAAAATGTTTGTATAGAATAGCCATTTGAATAAATAATTCTTACTTATTCGCTTGCATATACACCTGCATGTATATCTTGCATTTCCCTAATTCAGTAATTGAGGTTGAACGCACGAAACTGAATTCTGCACACAAGCGAGAATTATAACTTTTCTCACTCCAACGTCTCACCTCAATTTTGTTGTTATAATAGCGGATTGCTCTTCTCTAGATATTTCTGGTCATGTGAGGTGCTCCTAACCAATCTATGTACTGGATTTTTATAAAGAGGGGTTCATGATTACATTTCCTTGTAAGAGTATGTACTTTTAATCTGATAAACCTATTCTGCTTTTCATCCTGACCACTCATTAAACATAACAGAGCCATTTCAAGTTCGTCTTACCAATGGAACTACCGATTCAGAAGGCAGAGTGAAGGTTTTGTATAAGGGAAGCTGGGGAACTATTTGTGATGATAACTGGGATCTAAGAGACGCAAGAGTAGTTTGTAAAATGCTAGAATTTGACGGAGCTCTAGCTGCACCTGGTAGTGCTAGGTTTGGTGCCGGAAGCGGTGAAATCTTGTTTGATGACGTTGGATGCAAGGGCACAGAAGATGCACTTGCTGAGTGCTACCATCGAGGGCTTGGAATCAACAACTGTGAACATGATAGGGACGCTGGTGTCATTTGTTTTACAGGAGGTAGGTTAATAGGATTATATATATATTAGTTCTCGAAGGCTTTGAAAATCTAAAATTTTTACAACGGTTGTTACAATTGTCAACCTCATGGTCTTCTTCGTGTTGGTCTTGCTGTTTTCACGTGACCAATGGGGTGTTTTAAGTTTTAAGTCCCGTTTGTCCTATGTCCTTCTACAGGGGACGATGATAACGTATAGTTTGACTTGAGAACAGCTGACAATAGGGGCATTTACATATACATTAAGTAATGGAACGTTATTACCAATTATCGTTTTGTCTAAAAATCCTTTATTGCCAATTGAAAACATGATTTTAAGATCTTTAGGAATTTAGCATTTACTAGCTATTGTTGGCTCCTTTACAGAGAGAAGTCCGAAATCAACTGATTGCATACATACATTTTTTTAAAATTCCTCCAACCCCCCCTCCCCCACAGCACCATTTCTAGTTAAGCTCGTTAACGGATCTACCGACCTTGAAGGACGAGTAGAGGTCTTGTATGATGGTTTTTGGGGAACCGTTTGTGATCATGAGTGGGATCTAAGAGACGCAAGGGTCGTGTGTAAAATGCTGGGGTTTGATGGAGCCTTAACCGCACCAGGCTCTGCTGCGTTTGGCCAAGGTTCAGGAGATATACTACTTGATGATATATCCTGTGAAAGTACACACGATAACCTGGCAGACTGTTATCATCGAGGGATTGGCGTCTCCGATTGCAAACACGAAGAGGATTCCGGAGCCATTTGTTTCAGAGGAGGTATGGGATGATACTTGTAGTCTAACATAATCACAACTCCAAATTCCGATTTTTAAAGAATATGATTAAACACAAATCTATCTTTCTTCTATCTGTTTGTAGTTCATTAGTATACCCGTACACCCATGCACTTGTGACATGATCGCATAGACAGTAAAACAATGGCCGATGCATTACGTAATAAACAAAAAGTATACAATAGGGTATTGACACTGCTCTTGAGTTGATGTCTGAGAAGACCTACCGATCACGTTTCTTCTACTTTCCACAAACACATTTTCCTCTCCTGATACTTAAAATTGCTATTTCATCTGATATTTGTAAAACTTCACAGACCCATTCAAGGTTCGTCTCACCGATGGAGCGAATGATTCAGAGGGTAGAGTAGAGGTGATGTACAATGGATCATGGGGAACTGTCTGTGACAATGGCTGGGATACGAACGACGCGAGAGTTGTTTGCAGAATGTTGGGGTTTGATGGAGCTTTGGCAGCAACAGTTTCTGCACGGTTTGGTCAGGGCAATGGCAATATTCTGCTTAGTGATGTTCAGTGTTACGGAACAGAAAAGAACATAGCAGATTGTTATCACAGAGGAATAAGAGTTCATAACTGTACCCATGCCAGTGATTCGGGTGCGATTTGTTTCTCAGGAGGTATGATTCTGTTCCATAGTACAGTAGAGTTTTTCATGTAAATAAGTTTAGCTTTCTCGCCAAAAGTTGCAAAAGAACGATGTACATCTTTTTGATATATTGTTTTTCAAACATTGTGAAACAAAAAAAAAGGAAAAAGTAAAGTTGTACAAAAAAGTATTTATCAACTTTGAAACATACCTGTATGAATTCCGGCAGGATAAAAGAACGTAGGCACACCTTTACCTACTAAATAACGTTGACGTTTAAAAGTGCTTGCAAAAAAGCTTACTCAGAGGGAATCTTGTTGTATTTCAATCTGTTAAAAATATACGGTTATTACCTTTCTAGTTCGTCTGATCGGTGGAACTAATGACGCTGAAGGTAGAGTAGAGATTCTACACGATGGATCATGGGGGACTGTCTGCGACGATTCGTGGGATCTCAAGGACGCCGAGGTTGTTTGCAGAATGTTAAGCTTTGAAGGAGCTTTGGACGCTCCACTTGGAGCTCGATTTGGTAAAGGATCTGGGAGCATCTTTCTTGATGAAGTTCAGTGCCACGGGACAGAAACTGACATTGAACGTTGCGATCATGACGGCATTGGTATAAACAACTGCGCCCACAACGAGGATGCCAGCGTTATTTGCATCCAAAAAGGTATGGTATACTACATCATAAATGTAGTTCTCGGTATCAAGTGAAACATTTACGACAACGAATTAACAAATTGTGTTCATGTGTATCGTGAAGTATTTACCACGAGTTGCAAAGGTAAATGATAGGTTTTTAAAGTTGCTGACTTTACCACTACGGTGGATTTTTTTGTGTTGTTTTGCAAAAATGGTTGAAAACAAATTTCGGGGCTGAATTTTACAGTATTGCGTTCCTGTTGTGGAGAAGATTTTGGAAGTCCAGCTCCTTAAATCCATTTTCATTCAAACTTTGCTTTATATTCGTGTTCCGATCCTCATTTAGATCGCACGACGCAATCTGAAATCGGTGAAACAAGCAGAACAATAACAACACATGAATCTGGTCCAACACCAACCTCGGAAAGCCCTCTACAAAATCTACAAGTGACAATTGTTACCGGGATTTGCATACTGCTTTCGATCATCTTCATCGGGGTAACACTTGCATATTGTGTACGTAGGGCCATCAAGTCAAGGGCAAGACGGAACTTAGAAAATGATATTTACATGGATTTTAACGACACAGGAATAAACCAGGACACGTTTGTAGCCTCTACATATCAGGATTTAAATGCTCCTCCCAAACTCCCAGAGCGACGCTTAACGAGGTTGAGTAAAGGTAGTACGATCATAGAGTCCTGTCAGAACCAGCGGTTTTATACGGTTGAGGAGCAGATTTTGGCACAACAGCCAAGAATTAGTGACAACACCCACGACTATATGGACATGACTCCTATGAACAAGACAGCTTCAACGAACAAGGATGCACATATTTATGCTTATAGCCTCCGCGTTGGAAATAAAGACACAGATACGTTACCACATGATAATACAGCGACAGTATCCAGAGCAATCTGCCATGATGAAACGTGTGAGCCGGTAGATACTGTGCAAATCAAGGGACAAAATAATCTACACAAGTATATGGTTATGAATACTGTATACAAACAACTTACAATGGGAAAGGATGTAGATCTTGACGGATATCTCCTCCCAAGTAAAACTGAAAGTGGAAAAAAAGAGCCGCTAGATAACGCACAAACTACTAAACGAACTGACACCCATGAATATATAGATATGACGAATAATAACAAACAGCTTTTGGAGGGAAGCGATGTAGACCTTGACGGTTATATTTTGCCAAGTAAATCTGGTTTAAATTCCGAAGATAAACCGAATGTTGAAAATGCAGAACAGAGTTGTTTGTCTCAAAACGATAGAGATATATTTCTCACCAGTGTTTGTGAAAGGAGTAGCTCACATCAACAGACTCCTACACTGCAACATGAATGTACGAAACACGATTCAATTCACAAGCACATGGACGTAAAGACTATTTCCAAACGATCCTCAACGCTTGAAGATGAAGACAAAGATGGATATCTTCTGCCAAGTGCTGCAGGCGACGATAGGATTGAATTACCATGCGATATCATGCAGCATGTTGAAGAAAAGCCTGATAATACGCATGAATTCCTCATGCTGTGTATCGAAGATAGTAATGAGTTTACAGAGGGATCATCAGAAAACAACGATTATGATATTCCAGATTAGGAAGAGATTCAACACATGATTTGGCCGTCACATTGAATATTCACGGACGAAATTAGAGGAAGGGACATTAATCTTCAGAAAGAATATTGCGCAAAATTGGGAAAAAAATTAAAAACATGTTTTTAATAGAAATGTTTGCATGGTTCTATGCATTTAAAGAAGGTGTTTGCCATTTTCTAATAATGGGCCTTATATCCACCTCATATATATATCTATAAAGAGGGAGTTCTTGATTAGTGTTTGATATTTCCTTTATAAAAAAATGATGAAAACGTTTGAAAACATTTCGATGAATATCTTATTTAAAAATGTAAGAATTATAATCTGACAATGATCTGTGATATTATTCATTATTTCTGAAAACCATGTAATGTCATCTTTTGAAATGTGTGCTTCTTTATCTTTTCAAAATTTAGTGTAGAATATTTCTTTTGGAAATAATTTTGGACATCGTACCCTTTCTTTTGGAAATGTTTTGACCTCACTGATGTAAATTTACTCTCAAGTGCTGAGCATAGCATGCAGTCATATTGTCTAATTTTATGCAAATGAATTAGATTATCTCTAGAATAAATTGACCTCATGTGTCAACGTTTCGGTAGATATCCTAATAAGGAAACTCCATCACTAGATTTCTAGTAATTAAATTGTAAATCCTTTTTAAGGCTTAAAAATACTTTTTAAACATTAATTGTTTAAAGATCTATTTCACTGAATAAACGTTTACGAGTTTTAAAGAAATTGACTTCTGCGAATAAAGCTGTGATGAAATTAAACTACTTGTCAATCGGATTGCACGTAGATGATCTCATGCATCAGCGCGCATACAAAAATGGATCTTATTCGACTTAAAAACTTAATCCATTAGACCAGAATTGTGTTTTATGGATTTCAAATTTGAAGTATCTTTATAGTCTTGTTTTAAATAGGAAAGTTTTGTACTCGGATTCTGACTTAAAGAAGTAAATTCCTCGGACTTAAAAACAAGTATAAGAAATTAAGGGGGTCGTTTCTATTCTCATGAATGTGATAGAAATGAATATGTCTTCTAATAGTTTCTCAAGATTAAAGCTTTTACTGTTTGTAGAGGGTGCTTAAGGTAAGTTTCTCGATGTTTTACTTGATATAAATTCAACACTCCTTTAAATTTATTTATTACGGTATCATATTTTATGAAGTGGTGAAAATATATAATTGGTGTTTGCACCCACAAATCTGCATGTATAAAGAAGGATAAATAAGAGAATTATGTCGTGTTTACATTTTGTTCAGTCTTTTATTGTTAGATATACATGATCTTAAAGTGGAAACACTTAAAACAAATGAATGTAGGTAGATGTGTTATTAACACCACCTCATTAAAACAAGGTTTCTTCTCATCAATATATACAAAATGTTCTTTTGACTATTTTTTGAATGATGACAAATTATCACTATTGCCTATTCAACGTTCTTTGCTACACTTTAATATAATATACTTTAAAAATTGCTTTAATGATTTATTTTAACCCCTCAAAAAAATGTGGATACGCCAGTATGATCGATTATATTTCCCTTGACATGGCATAATCATCGCTTTGTTTAGTATCATTAAACAGTATGTTTATCCTTCTTTAAGACCATATGTTATGATTTGTCAGTCATAGCATGTGTGCAGTACATTAAAACAAGGGGCAAGGTCAAAATTGACAAGTTGCAAAATGCACTGTTCTAGTTCGGCTGTACATGCCTCTTTTTGTTAAGAGTGTGGGGCTGCTGTGTTTTCAGATGATATATGTACACGCTGTACTGACACAGACATGCATGAAAAGGAACAAACATGCAGACACTAAAAAGACAATGCCTTGTCATTGAAATAAACTTTCGAAATACACAATTTATTTCATTGCACATGAGTTCATCTCTGGAAGAAAATAAACACGCTGCAACTTTTTTTAAGGAGAACTCCAGCCTCCACTTGTTCGATCTCATATTCCTTTTCAACAAATTGTTTACCCCTAGGGGCATGCGGCTGCGGAAAGTTGACGCCCAAACATTAAAAATTGTTACCCCAAATGTCACACCCTGACCAAAGAGCGTGAATTTCATTTTTAGGTTACTTAACATCTGGCATTCATGAATAATCAGTTGGGAACACACAGCCCCAATCATTTACAAGAATCACCCCTCTTATGTCAAAGAAATAAAGGTGCTGTGCATAACAATAACGGTGCTTACTAATGCATTTTTCAACTTTTCACTTTTGACCCTGCCCCTTATTCTGATGTACTATTCATTTCATGGTATAATAGATTAAAAAACACACTTTTCAAATTAAAACAAAGTAAAGATTATGAAATGAAATAAGAAATATGATCAATCAAAACCGGAGTGTTGGCTCAGTCAGTAGAGCGTCCGCCTCACAACCGGGTGGTCGTGGGTTCGAACCCCGGCCACGTCATACCAAAAGATGTAAAAAGATGGGAGTTGTTGCTACCTTGTTTGGCGTTCAACAATAAGGGATAGAGCAACGTCAATCTGCCGCTGCTCTGTGGCTGCCGGGCTCACGATCAATTGGGAAAAAAGAATTTCCGTTTCGGTTTAATAAAATTTGGAGTGGACTATTAGGCTATTATTAGGTGGTCTGTTATCAACAGACCACCTATTGATTTCGTCAGAATTTTCTTTATTTATTATTTATTTTTATTTCTTCCCGTTTTTTGTGCCCAGGATAACTCACAGTTTGGTTTGGTCAATTTGATTCAATTTTAGCACAGTCATAGGTCATTGTCATTACCTATGACCTTGAAGATTTTCAAGGTCATCAAGTCATCGTGACGTCATCCAGGCGCCATTTTGTGAAATCACATTATCCATCATATCTTCATGATGCATCAGCAAAGGTCATTCATATTCACATCACATATACTTCAGGTCAAGGGTCAACAGGTAATGTCATCAAAGGTCACATAAAGGTCATGACGCGCGCGTACGTGTGCGTCAAAATTTTAAAAAGCTCAAAATTACTTAACTACTAAAGGAGAGTACGAATCAGGTCATTTTAAGCATTTCAAAATTTTCCGTCCGTACATGTCCCCGCGCGCGTTGCGCGCGCTCATGACGCGCGGAAAAGGTCAAATTCAAAATGTTTACATGATTTGGATTCCTCTTAACGTAATTGACAATTAACATTAATTTCAGTCACTCTTCATATTTCATAAGGCCGTGAGCGTGCGTCAAAGTTCAAAATCCGCGCGTACTGCTATGGGCGATATAATGCAAATTTGATCAAAAACATGCCATTTTAAAAATCGAAATAGCTCTTCAGATAGTCCATTGACCCCCAATTTTTATATCATGGTTGGAGAAAGCATGAGTTGTAGATATGATTTCATACCACCCTGACTCGTACAAAGTGAAACAAAGTCATCATATTGGCATCTAAACTCAAACAAATGTTTTTTGTTGATGACGTCATTTTTGTCTTTGTTTAATTGAGATTATCTCACTTATCGGTGATCGATTTTCTCCCAGAATTTAATATGTTGTAGCTGAGATAATTCTCTATCAAAAATATACCATTCATTTTTCATTTCGATGACGTCATCATAGTTAAATATTCCATTAAAGGCGACAATGCATAATTTGTCATATTTACGTGTTATGTCTATTGGAGGTCACTTTTTTCAAAACATGAATCTGCATGACAAGGTGCTTTGACCAGTATCTCGGTTGTTATTCAACAGTTTTCTCCCAAATTTTAGTATGTTGTAGCTGAGACTATTTGCTATTTAAATATTTCCTTATTTTTTCAATCAGATGTCAGGATCATGCTTGTGCTCATCATCATCATTAACATTATCGTTTTTATCATCATATAACATTATCATTATCATCATCATCACCTTTACTATCATGATCATCATCATGGTCATCATGATCATCATTGTTTACATGTCTATATAACTTCTCCCATTCTCAATTCTATCATAAGACTTAGACAGACCACCTTATTCGTCTTCGTGACGAATTAAATTTCTAGTTATAATTATCATTATTATTATTAGTATTATTATTATTCAAAACTTTTTGGTGAGGCCCAAATTCTGGAAGGTAATGCCTTTTGTAAATACAGTTCGTGGAAGTGGAATAAGACAAATCAAAAGAACCCAATGTCATTCTGCACACATGCTGTTTAAATAGAATGAGAAGATCAGTTACGACTAAATTTTTCAAAGACACTTGTAGGTAAAATGTCAAGAGCTACAGCATATAATTCTGTCAAAGCAAATACATCTTGTAACCCTTAACACACTTTACCTACAATAATAGTTTTCTAGCTAGTCGGATTCAACTTTAAAATCAAAATTTTAGATCAATCGTTTGATGCAATTGTGAAATATGTAGGCAGTCTGAATTGGAATGTACCAACTGAAGTAATTCATATACTACAATATAAATGCAATGTTTATCTTTAAAAGTTCGTCGTGTCCACTGTGTTTCATTTTGTTATGACTATGAGTATGCCATTCAAAAGGCAAACATTTGAACATTTGAACTGGAGTATTTCGTCCGGTTTCAAGTCGGAGACATATTATAACCTCATACAAAATTTAAGGTCACCAAGCACAATATACACACGCACAATAAATCTAGGTCCTGGTCTGTAATTATGTAGAAGATTATTCATTTATTTTGTAAATACATATATATTTTTAGCCGTACAAGTGTTCATATAAAATCTTCGTTTAACAAAATGTATAAGTGAATTTGGACATTACAAACTGTTTACTTCTCTCAACGAGAATTCCGCTCAGTCATGTACCTTGTTTGGTGATAAACACGATCCCGATGGGTAACCTGATTATTTTACCCCACTTGATTCGTCGAATATGATTAAGTAAGAGAAGGACATAACCAATTGTCTGTAAACTATTTTTCCAAAAAAAGAAGGATTCGAATGTATTAATGATTCGTTAATATTACATTTTCGACGAATAGTAGACGGTGGTGGATGTTAATATTAGTATTACACTGTCGCTCATAAAAGTGGACTAGTTTTACCACAATTTATGGAATTATTAAAAAAATTATTTAAAAATAATAGATCTTTATAATAGTATACATTCTCAGAATTTATTGAATAATAATTTGCCAATGTGTGTTTTGCGTGAATGCTAAAGCATGTGTATGCTACTATGCTTATTAACTAGGGGACCTATGACCTCAAGTCATAAATGACAGTAATGAGGATTAATGCCCCACAAAAGGACACTAATATTGCACATCGACACGGTTTTGATCCTGGGGCCTCACAGTTACGAGGCCATTGTTTTGTCACTGAACCATGACTGTACGCAGTGGGGGCTAGAGTAGGGGGCAGTTTCCATAAATTAAAACAAAACACAGAAAATGCAATAAATTTTCAATAATTTATTGCATTTTCTCCCGATCCCCAAACATAAAAAAAATCCTCTGGACGGCCATGCATCATGGCTCAAGGCATGGGCACACAGAAGATTTTTTATGTTGGGAATCGGGGGAAAATGCAATAAATTATTGAAAATTTATTGCATTTTCTGTTTTTTTTAAAAAATTTATGGAAACTGCCCCCTACCCTAGCCCCCGCTGCGTACAGTCATGGTTCAGTGAAAAAGCAATGGCCTCGTAACTATGAGGCCCCAGGATCAAAACCGTGTCGATGTGCTATATTAGTGCCCTTTTGTGGGGCATTAATCCTCATTACTGTCATTTATGACTTAAGGGCATAGGTCCCCTAGTTGATAAGCAGAGTAGCATACACATGCTTTAGCAGTCACGTAAAACACACATTGGCAAATTATTATTCAATAAAATCTGAGAATGTATACTATTATCTAGATCTGTTATTTTTAAATTATTTTTAAAATAATTCCATAAATTGGGATAAAAAAATATTACACCTTAATGAGCGACAGCGTATGATGAATTTAATTTTAATAGGCACGAGACGAAAGTGCATCTGTTATGATTTACATCAGTCTTTTTTAATAAAAAGTAGAAGAGTAATCTTTCCATAATTTATCACATTATATAGTCTGACAGCATAAACTACTTTTGAATCAGGTAACCTCCCCCCTTCCGTGTCACTTGTAAAAAGATCTATCAAAGATATATTTGTTCGAATCATGAACCATTTCCCAACTAATCTACAGTTCAAAAAAGCTGAAACAGCAAAACTTTGTCTTTCTGTAAGCTGCTTATGGTATATTCCGTACACATGGAAAACTAAATTAAAAGTAGGTACTCGAATGTACCAACAACAGACAAAGCACTGTCCCTTTCTTAAGGCGCGGATCCGGGGGGAGGGGGTGAGGGGGGGAGCGGGCCTTGCTTAAAGCACATCAAAATCTTATTCGAAGTAATCTCGATGGCGATCAAATGATGCTGAAGGTAGAGTAGAGGTGCTGTACGATGGATCCTGGGGAACTATAGGTCTGCTAGGTTTGGTCAGGGCTCTGGTCGTATTTTTCTCAATTGGGTCGCGTGTGTTGGAACAGAAGACAACCTAGCAGACTGTAGTCATCGAGGAGTTGGAGACTTTAGTTACTGTGGACATGCGAGGGACGCTGGAGCCATATGTTATTCAGGGGGTATGTTTCCATTTCAGAAGAATGTTAATTTTTGGGTTCTAACAATAATTCTAATACAACAAAAGTTTAAAGACTCTCTTATGCTCCACTGAGATTAAAGGTACTATTTCTCTTTTCAGGCCAAAAAAATGAACAAGTTTAATTAAAACGGCATTTGAAAGACAATACTAGTTTAGAACTTCCCTCAAAACGAAAGGGCTTACAAATGTTTTTTTTTAGTGGGAAAATAATGACTAGTAGTTGTCGAATCGACTTAAGTGATTGCAATCACCTAAGTAATAGTCTGATTTTCAGACCCTTTTACCGAATAGGTGTATACTTTTTGTCCTGCACAAAGATTCAATCAGTGTAATTTTGGCCATTAAAAGTACTGGGTTATTTTTGTAAACACATGCCCATGTACCTGTTACAGCTTATGTTATGTATATATGTTATTACGAAAGAAATAAAGATTTCATTCATTCAATTAATGGTGTATTATGGGTCTGTAAACGGGTTTCCTTACATGACTTGAATACTAGGACACTGCTAATGTTTACATTTCACACATAGGACATACATGACATATTCATAATTTCTGCAAAGTTCTATTGAATTTGATGTTGGCAGCAAAAAGGGCATTGTATCTTTAAGGGATTTTTTTAAAAAACGTTTCTTTATTGTAAGCAATGATGATGTTTACTGCCGTTAAGCCTTTTTGAAAATAATTTAGTACAAATCCCGCGCCGAATCTTTTTTTTTATGCCCAACAACCATTTCATTAAAAAAAAAACTTTATCCAACTGTTTGATACGTAGTTTCTTAGATTAACTTATTTCCTAATCTAAACTGACAAAAATCAACGAACAAGAGACAGAAAAAGTTAATTCACGATCATAACTTATATTTACTTTTGTCATGTTTCTAAAAAGTCCTTGCATAATTCGTTTAACCCAACTACCACTGTTTTAAAGACATATTTGCTGTTATAAAACTGTATCATACGCATAATTCTGAGTTTCCTCGATCAACTCTCTCTCTCTCGTGTTATTTGAAAAGAAAAAGAATAAACGAACGAGTGATGGAATATAATAAATAATAGCTTGACTTAATTTTACTTTGTCATGCCTGTTTTATTCCACTTTTTATATTCCAAATCAATATGTAACGCTGTGGATATTAAGTAAACAGCTTCGACTCGAAATTATCTATATCTAATTAAAAAGATAAAGAACTGTTCCAACCTGAAAAGGGGTGTTTTAAAATCCAGTTAATACATGGCTGCAGAGTATTTCTCGTTACAGTAAAACTACGCTGTAGTACTCTCTTCGTGGTCAATATCTACATTTTTGTCAAAACTCTTTTGCAGTTTTATCGAGGATTGTGGGATTAAAGAAGCCTCACATGACTTTTAACCAAACATTCTACAAATGTCACTTGGCAAAACTTGTCATATATTTCTAGAAAAAAAATCGTTAACCACCTGGTTCTCATCCACAGATCCATTCCAAGTTCGTCTTGTCGGTGGGTCTAACGATGCCTAAGGCAGAGTAGAGGTCATGTACGATGGATCCTGGGGAACTATCTGTGATGGTGACTGGGATCTGAGGGACGCGAGGGTGGTTTGTAGAATGCTGGGGTTTGATGGAGCCTTGGACGCACCGAGATCTGCTAGGTTTGGTCAGGGCTCTGGGCGTATTCTTTTCAATTGGGTCACGTGTGGTGGAACAGAAGACCAATTAGCAGACTGTGGTCATCAAGGAATAGGAGACTTTAGTTCCTGTGGTCATGCGAGGGACGCTGGAGCTATATGTTATTCAGAGGGTAGGTTTCCATTTCAGACGAATGTTAATTTTCGGGTTTAAACAATAATTCCATTACAAAAGAAGTTTTAAAGATTCTCTTATTGCCCACCGATATTAATAGATTAAAAAAAAACGTTTCTTTAATGATTTATAAGCAATGATGATGTTAACTGCCGTCAAACCATTTGAAAAAGATTTAGTACAAATTCCGTTCCAAATCTTTTGTAAACCCAACAACCATTTCGGATTTTTTTAAAAAACATTATAAAACGGTTTTATACGCAAAAATCTGAGTTTCTTCGACTAACTTATTTTTTTCTATTATGAAGAAAAAAAAAACAACGAGAGAAAGAAAAAAGTTAGTTCACGGTCTTAACTTATATTTACTTTTGTCACGTTTCTAAAAAGCCCGTGCACAATTTTTTAAATACAAAACTACCATTTTTTTTTAGATGTATTTTCTGTTATAAAACTGTATCATTCGCACAAATCTGAGTTTCTTCGATCAACTCTCTTTTTCTTGCAAACTAACAAAGAAAAAAAAAAGATAAACCAACGACAGATTGAAAATAATAAGTAAGAGCTTGACTTATATTATATTTTGCCATGATTGTTTTATTTAATTTTTATATTCCAAATCAACGCAGTGGATATAAAGTTGACACATAGCTGCAGAGTTTTTCTCTTCACACTACAGTAAACATACGCTATGGAACTATCTTCGTGATCATTATCTACCCTTTTTTTAAGAAACTCTTTTGCAGTTTTATCGAGGATTGTGGGATTAAAACAGCCTCACATGACTTTTAACCAAACATTATACAAATGTCAGTTGGCAAAACTTTTCATATATTTCAACCACCCTGATTCTCCTTCACAGATCCATTCCAAGTTCGTCTTGGCGATGGGTCTAACGATGCTAAGGGCAGAGTAGAGGTACTGTACGATGGATCCTGGGGAACTATCTGTGATGGCGGCTGGGATCTGAGAGACGCGAGGGTGGTTTGTAGAATGCTTGGGTATGATGGAGTCTTGGACGCACCGATATCTGCTAGGTTTGGTCAGGGCTCTGGTCGTATTCTTCTAGCGAATGTCAACTGTAAGGGAATAGAAGACAACCTGGCAGACTGTGCTCATGCAGGTATTGGAGATTATACTTCATGCGGACATGCAAAGGATGCAGGTGTCATTTGTTATTCCGGAGGTAGGTTTCTCTGGTCCATATTCTACAGATAAAAAGTTTTAAGTCGATCTATCAAGACAAAATGGAACCTTAATTCCAAAACATTTTGACTTGATATTATTGATTTTTATTTTGAATAGTTAAGTCAAAAACTCCTACTGCTGGTATATGCAATGTAAATATAGAGCAGATATCCAGTGAAATTCACATTGCGTTGTTTCCCTCTGGAAATATTGCCGATTACTTTTTAACGAAATGATAGAAAAGAATGACAAATGTATTGTTTGACCCCTACAGTACATAGGGAAAACATCGAATCTTTGGCATGTTAACCATTAATTTATTTTCGTTATTACTTCAGGCAAATGATCTGGTTGATTTCCTTATGATTCGCAAAATTTGAAAAATATAAGAGAGAACAAAACTACTTTTCTCTTTAGCCCATCCTCAGCCATTTCAAGTTCGTCTTGTCGGTGGGTCTAACGATGCTGAAGGCAGAGTAGAGGTACTGCATGAAGGATCCTGGGGAACAATCTGTGATGACTGGTGGGATCTGAGAGACGCGAGGGTGGTTTGTAGAATGCTGGGGTTTGATGGAACCTTGGAAGCCAAGGGATCTGCTAGGTTTGGTCAAGGATCAGGGGACATTCTTCTAGATGATGTTGGGTGTGACGGAACAGAAGATAACCTTGCAGACTGTGCACATTTAGGGATTCGAGTTCACAACTGTGGACATGGTGAAGATGCAGGCACTATTTGTTACTCAGGAAGTAAGTTTCCTCTTCGTTTTAAGCTAGTGTGTAAAGAAAATATTTTAGAAAAAAATGGATTTAATCTGTAGCTTATTGATTTTTCATATTTTTCCAACAAAATTCCTTTATCAGGAATTCAAATAATAGGAGGAATTATAATAGTTGCTCTAAACCGTAAATGTACTTAATTAGTATTGTAAATATGAGTTTTTTAAATATTTTAATGTTGATTCTGTATTTAAGAAATTAGTTTTTTTTCTTGACATTAACAGATTTAATTATAGTCACATAAATCAATTACTTTTTCATGTCCCAATATCAAATTCTAATTTATTTTTGTACTGTTTCATAGCAAATGAACACAAGACCTCGGAATGAATAACTTTGTCGCTTACTATGACGATGACTGTTTTAACAAGAATTTTAAAGGGAAAATACTTGGTAATATTTGAGACACTTAGGAAAACGATGAGCGTTGTCGTTGTTCTTTACTAACAAATTCTCAATTCTTTATTCTCTTTCAGAATCTACTAGTACTTCTGAATTCGAGACCACTGATCCTTCTTTGCCAAGCACCACCCTAGAAGGGCTATCGACGGATTTTAAAAGTACATCTCTGTATTCAAATACTCCAAACATGTTTGGAAATTTCAGTCCAGATGAACCTGAAAATGTACAATCTAATGAAGTCCCACACAATCTTGTCCTATTGCTTGTAATAAGTATTCCCGTTTCGAGCATTATTCTTATCGCAGCCTTCGTTTATTGCCTATGTCGATCCCGGAAGAGAATGGCTAAAAAGAATCTTGATACAACTGTATACATGGATTTGATGCATTCTAGGTCTTTAGACCTTCAGAACGTAGACTCAATCTATCAGGATATTAATTCCCCACCTAAATTATCAGAACGCTTGTCAGCTGTTGTATCATCTCGGAAACAAAAATCGCAGGTGGCCTTGACAGTGAATAAAAATACAACAGGTGAGCAGGTGCACATCAGGGGCGACAGCGGACAAAATGCAACCCATGAATACATGGACATGAATACTATCCGTGAAAGACTTCCTAGTTCTAAAGATGAAGACATTGATGGTTATCTTTTACCAACTGCTACAACTCCGGAACCAAGAGTATACATGGAAATAGGAACGACAACTGCAGATGAAGTAGGTTCTGACAATGAGATAAGAATGTCAAGAGCAAGACACAGCAATAAACAAGATGCGATTCATAAATACATGGACATGAAGCCTATTGGTAAAATACCCACGACTGGCACAGACGTAGATCTTGATGGTTACCTACTTACATCTTCCACAGCTTTGAGGTCTGAATTTACTCCCATGGTAGCTACGAGAGCTGCATGTGTATCAGGTTCTTGCAACGACAAAAGAATGACAAGAACAAGGCATAGCGATAAACAAGAGGCAATTCATAAAGACATGCACATGAAGCATGCAAATCAAAAGTCCCCAACAGACAAAGACACATATCTTGATGGCTTTCTTCCAAATAGGAGGGCAACGAAATCTGGATCAAAGTCTGAATTTCGCATGATGTCGCGAATGAATACTATTAATCAAACGCCTCCAATTGACACACACAGAGACATTGACGGTTATCTTCTTCCAACTTCAACAGCTTCAAAGTCTGAATTTACATCAACAACAGTATCGACGGCTGCCAATGTAACAGAGAATGACGTCAAAATGACGAGAGCAACACACACCAATATACAAGATATAGATCATAAGTACATGGACATAGACGTTGTTTATCAAAAACCTTCATCCGGTTTGGACTTTGATGTTGACTGTTATCTTCTTCCTAGTGTGACATCAGTAGACGCCGACAAAGATGTAAATAACTATCTTCTCCCAAGCGTTACACCCTCCAAAACCGAAGTGACCCCGAATTTGAGAGCTATATCAACTTGTTTACCCGATATTGACAATAAAGGAAGTTTGAAAGGGACACTACAATCCAGCGGACAAGGTGGATATCATGAATACATGGACATCAAGTCTGTTTATCAAGAGCCCCCAGGAGTTACAGACATGGACACTGATGGGTATCTTCTGTCTGGCGTTACAGGTTTAGGAAACGAAATCTCTTTGAATGTAACTAATGTCCAACGGTGTTACAAGAAAGCAAGTGTCAGCAGAGAACCGAAACATACTCGAGGAAATTACCCTCACGAGTATATGGATATCAACTCAGATACGGATGTAGGCATAGTCATGGATCCATCTGTAACTCAAGGATCCCGCACAAACTGTCCATATGCGAAAGATGTAGGACATGCCTTCGTAACAAAAGGCAGTACAGCTACTGAGCTGCATGAATACATGGACATGACAACTGTTTATGAAGAGCCTTCTGCAGATAAAGACAATTATCCTGACTTTAATCATGATTCTACAATCTCAACACACCAGGCTAGAGTTCAGACGAATGCTAAAATGGCAGTAACTGGCGTCTCACTTGGTGATGACAAAGTCAAAGTGGCAAGGTCATCGCCAGATATGCAATACGATATTATTCCTGATTACACCAACATCACAACTGCTTAAGACTTGGTCAGATATCGCGCGGTAAACCGATGCAAAATTGAAGTACCTTCAGTTCTTATGGTATTGCACTTTGCGTCTACATTACAAAAAACGTCGCGGTTTTTTCACGTCATATCTGAACGTGCCTTTGAAAAGAAAGCCACATCAATGAGGGACATAGTTCTTGATATTAGACTTTCTTTTAGATACCAAACATTAAATATAACGTTGAGTTCTGGTCACGCGATTGCATTGAGAAAGAAACGTTGTGAATTCGATCGGAAAAAGGTTGATCATCTAGCATATATGTATTGGTGTGTACTGCAAGGTTCTGGAATCTTCAAAATGATAAGAAATTTTGCCCAGTCTTGGTAAAATTACAAGCACTGTACACAGAAAGATGTATATGGGACTACACGAACATGTGGCGTAAAATTCCGTTCCGATTTTATAATGCTACATGCTATATTTAGAATATTAAGGCATTTGAAGAGCCATGCTTTTCAGGGAACATTCTTAATCTGATGTCCTTCCACACTTGCATAATACAATGATATAAACGCTCACAAAATACTTGTCACCTCTTCCCAGAACTCAACCTTCTCCTTAAGAACTTTGAAAATGATTACGTCCAAACTCGAATGTTGGATGGACATTCATATGAGATGAAATTTAAATGGACGAGGATCATTGAGAAGTTTACATAGAAATTATGGAACTTTAGAAGAACACTCACAAAAGATAGACAAGATAGATGTATTCTGAAAATATGGATGATCGGATACTGATGTAGTGATGCACTCAATATGATACACACAACGAAGTGTTATTTTTCACTTAACAATGTAAATATGCTGAACATTCTGTTAGAAATTACGTTAGTCCAATGAAATTACTATCGTCAGACTGTTACTTTATTGTAACGCCTATATGTTAATTGCTGATAATATCGAATTGAATAATTTGATCATTTCGAGACGGCACTTAAAAGGTGCGATGTATAATCATCACCAGCTGCTCTACGAGGTTATGGTCGGAAATGGAGCGGTCCACTTCGATACGAAATAGATATGTATTATTTTAACTTATCGATTTTCATTTTTTTTCTTCAATTTCTGTCCCACAATCAATTTATTATTTCGGCATGTAAACAAAATAAACAATGCATGGAAATACACCAACTATGTTATAGGTGCTCAATCGGATGAAAGTGTAATTTTTGGTCAAACTATTTGGTATACTCATTATCCCCAAATAAATGAAAAAGGGTAGTATTTGTGAGTGGGTATGTGTTTGCGTGTGTATTGTGTGTTTATGTGTTGGGAGGGTGCATGAGCGTGTGTATATTTTTTGTGTGCGTGGGTAGGAGGGTGAATGTGTGTGTGTGTGTGTGTCCGCGCGCACGCGATGTTAACATATATGCTCACCTTCGTTAAATCATTCCTGGCGTTCTCCCGATGTAAACATTAGTAATACTCACTCGATTGTGGGTGAAGAGATTAATGATCGCGAATTGGCAATTTTTTTTGTCCCTATAAAGGACCCTTGTTTTCTCTCAAATGTTTTCAGAGTATAGAGCATGTAACAGTGATACCATTGTGAATGATATTCTGTCTACATTGCTTCTTCCCTAGAAGGGATTAGATGGATACCTGATGGGATAATTGTTATGCTGGAGCTAGAGATAAAACCGTTATCACTGCGCACTAAATAATTTCATGCCCGGTTTTGTATACCTTAAATAGATCTGTAAACATTTTATGAATCTTAATAAATAATTATATCATATAGATTCAATTCATATAGGTATGTAGGGCTGAAGACATTCAAGTACTTAGTTAAAGACATCACCTGGAAAAGGGATGTAAAAGAAAAACTGTTTTATAGCCTCCATGATATTATATGCAAGATAAGTCCAAAACTGCAGCCTTGTATTAAAGTGTACTAAAAAATAGACTATGTTACTTTTATAAACTTCATCGAGATATTGACTATTTATCTTGATCAGTAACCGATGAATAATCGATAATATAATGATTAGTAGATAATATATGAATAAAAGCACGATACTATACTCAACAACGAATCTCCTGACTGTCCCTACCACATCAACCCAAACATATGGTTCTCGTGTCTTTTCAACGGCAGCGCCTGTTGTCAAGATTTTTCAAAGATACAACAAAATAGCCAAGAAGACTCTGATAAATGAGTTTTAAAGACTGTTTAATGAAACTAAATCAGCATCTAAATTCAACAGTGTGTTCTCTTGATTACAGTTGAACGATTTAACTTTGACGTCAAATACACATCTTTATTCATAGAAATCTGTTGTTACACAAATATGTAAATATACGTGCTGTCAATTAATTACTCCATTAACACCGAGTGGAGTCCCATCTTAAGTTAACTTCCCGTTTTACGTTCAGTAATTATCTGAAGTTATCATAAGTGTCCGAAATTAGGACAATTGTCCGAATTACGCGAAAGGCCTTTTGTTTGGTTTTTGTGAATAGTTGTTGCTATATCAGAAGATCAAATACCGACATGGTTTCTACGACGATTCGATGCTTGGAGACTTGTGAAGGTTGATGTCCCGTAATCACTCATTACGGCAATCGGTCATGTGACGTTGTCTTCAAGATCCCGGATGTAATGACTCAGCGATTCTTGAATGCTAATTAGACGAAGCTCAGCGTGCCACTAGTTTTGTAGTTTAGAACGTTCTTGTCCCTCGTTACACGGCTATAAATGAAATTATCAATATATCCTTCAAAATACATATTTAATTTATACGTTTTCAACACTTATTTCTATTAATTATTTTCGAATAAACCAAACGATGGAATAATAAAGATTACTTCACCAGACTTTCTTTATCCGGTTATAACAAAACCAACATGGTTTCTTTCCACTACACTTTCTTTTCATTATTAACTAGGGTCACCAATATAACTGACCCGGGCAAAAAGTAAGATTTAATTGCTATATCAGAAGATCCAATACCGACATGGTTTCTACCCTGGAGACTTGTGTCGGAAGGATGATGACCCATAAAATTAATTAATCATTATAAGAATTTCGTTATGTCAACAAAAATTCGTTAGAGAAATTAAGTCATTTCTAGCACAACTATTTCAATAATAATTTGTTTCTCAACATTACTACTAGGTTGTTATGCGTTAATTCATTAACACAAAATAAAATGTTTTTTTACATATAATTTCAGAATTTATGCATGAAGTGTTAAAGCATTTATATTAATAAACGTATAATTATCCCTATCGAGCGACACTCAGGAGAACGATAGTTCATGAACGGCCTTTTCGTCACGTGTTCGTGAATAATTACTTTTGATACACATACGAGCTAATTTGCTCTAACGTGGTTCTTCTTGCACACTGTAAATATTTAAATTATCTGAATCTCATTATCACACATAGGTTATGTATAGAAAGCTACTTACAGTTATGTTGACAAGGTTTTGCCAATGGCAGGAAAATTGAGGTTCTGGGCTACATGGAGTATACCTCTCGTACCGGTGTCGCCTGAGGAAAAAGACTGCTTGCGCCGAATACAATATTAAGGCTCTGGTAGCAACTTCCACAACACACATAAGGGTACATGTACAAGACCTCTCACACGTCCAGCTACAACCTCCGTCTTCTAGTCAACTGCACTGATTTAAATCCACACGTACACACTTTAGCATTCTCGGCACCACACCCTAATTTGCATATATTCAGACAAGCGAAATATTTTCTATTACAAACGCCCTCTAATGTCTAGATGACCTTGAAAATAGGAATACGAATAAAATAAGAATAAATTCCCCATTTTACTCTGACACCTGTCTTGTGGAACCAGCTTCCTGACCAGCTTCGAGTTGTTGTGAGCATTGACGGCTTTGGAAGAGCCCTGAAAACCTATTCGTTTTCAAGGCTCTTCTCCTAGAGCTGCTTTGTCCGTTTCTGGTTGGGAGGCTGATTCGGCATGATGAGTGTCTGTCTGTTTGTTGAATTTGTTATATGTAATGTCAATTAATTTTGTAGGTGTAATTATAGGTGCGTTAATTGGTTTACTTTCTCATTAATATTTTTTTGTCATTCTCCTATCTATTTTGTTATTTATTGTTGTTTTAATGTTGTTTATATATTCAAATTTGTTTTGATTGTACAAAACTGTAAAGCGCATAGAGAAATTCACAATTTATTATGCGCTTTATAAATATACTCTATTTTTATATTATTTTTCGTGAAACGACGTATCTTTATTCGAGTTGTATATACATTACCTACAAGCAGGTCGATAACTCCACCCCCTCAACACCATGTCTATATTAATAGAAAGTGGCCCAATTGGAATTTGGCGAACTTTTACGATATTAGTATTTAGTGGCTAGTAATCATGGAAACCTGGTAAATATACAATCGGGAAACAAAGAATGTATTATTTTAAATGATATGAATTTCATTGCCGGGATACAGGAACATTTCAAAGTTGGTATTTCCTTTTGAGATATCAAGTTATTTATACGATTTGGGAACGCCGATCAATCGCATGGAACAAATTTTCAAGTACTGATACTTGCTAAGTCCTCTGGCAAATTTATAGGGAATTAAATGGCTTTAAACGAGAATTATGCTTCTATACAGTATTTAGTTTATCATTTGAAAATGTGATTAAATACAACTTTTTTTTATTAAATGCAATCTTCTACCAAGATGTACGTCTCGTCAAAAGCTCCAACAATGCTAAAGGAAGAGTGGAGGTCTTGTACGGTGGATCGTGGATGACCGTTTGTGATAATTACTGGAATCTGTGGAAAGCAAGGATGGTCTGCAAAATGCTGGGGTTCGACGGAGCTCTGAAAGCACCTGGTTTGGCTAGGTTTGGGCAGGGAACCGGCGATATTATTGGTGTTCAATGTTACGGGACAGAAGAGAGCTTGACGGACTGTCCATACCTGTGGACCACCACTTCCTGTAGGCATAACGAGGATGCGGGTACCGTATGTTATTCAGGGGGTATGAACTCATTTAATATCAAAGAATAATTTTCCAATGGTACTTACAGATGCCATACTATTTAGGACAGAAAAATACAAGAACATTGACATTCTTAATCCAAGTTTTCCCTGTTTCAGGTGATGTCACTTTGATAAAGGAGAAAATAGGGGTTTCGTTCAGAAAAAAACACTTACTATAACATTTTTCATAGTCTTTTTCATGTTTACAAATTCAAAAGAAATATCTGGCGATATAGTAAAATTATGATCAATATTTTTTTTATATCGGCTATTTGTTATAATCCTTCAGAAAGACATTTCCAAATGATTGAGTAGCAAGCACGATCAAACATTTGGAATGATATACGTCACAGCACTATAAAGATACCCTATCGTATTTAAACAGTTAATTTTATTTCTGATTATGTTTGATTTTTGCATATTCTCCGGGACCAAGTAGAGGTTTTAAGTAATATTTTGTCCCTTTTAAAGTTCCTTTAAAACACTTTTTATTCATTCAGCCCATCCGAATCCATTTGAAGTTCGTCTTGTCGGAGGGTCTAATGATGCTGAAGGCAGAGTAGAGATCATGCACGATGGATCCTCGGGAACTATCTGTGATTATTCATGGGACCTGAGAGACGCGAGGGTGGTTTGCAGAATGCTGGGGTTTGATGGAGCCTTGGACGCACCGGGATCTGCTAGGTTTGGTCAGGGCTCTGGTCGTATTCTGCTGGTGTATGTCAATTGTGACGGAAATGAAGACAACCTAGCTGATTGCGCTCATGCAGGGATTGAACGTTACCCATGCGCTCATACAAGGGATGCAGGAGCAATTTGCTACTCAGGAAGTATGTTTCCCTCTCCCGCATAACCAAGTATTTGTAACTGACCATTCTGTTAATTGCATGATTATTAGAAGAACATGAACAACTCGAGATAAGTGACTTAATAATCAATATTTTACAAAATATTTCAACAAATTAAATCGTATCAATCATATTGCGTTCCTTCTTTGGTTATAAACGTGTCATATCAAACTACTTAGATATTGAATGTACTCGATAGCCTCTATCATCACTTTAGATTTGGCTTAATTCATTAAGTAATAGAGAAGAAACAGAGATTATTCATAATCATATGTAAGTCCCTTCTATTTATCCAAATAATCTATTTTCACAATATATATTTATCCTAACGATAATAAAAGAGATAACTAGTCAGGCTTAACATCGCAGCTAATTGTACCTATCTTGCTTTCAAAATAATAGTTCTGGCTCCTCAGCAGTATGTTTCTTCCTTTTGTTTGTTTGTATTTGTTAGTGAGTATCCTTTTGGCTATAAAGGGGTTACGTGACACTCGATATATTGTTATAATGTGCACGACTTTGCAAAATATAACAACCCTTTTAACACGGTATAACGCATACAAAAGAGAATCATCTGCGCACCTCTCTTCCTTGCATATTATACTCCATTGTTTGAGCAGCGCGCATGGCTCGACTCCAAGGGAGCAAGGCAAGAGGTCGCAAATACCCTCAATTTTATATTACAAATACTGCATGCATTCAGTATAACATATAATCACTTAACAATTTTGAATGTACCTCGAGCCAGTATATCTTAACATCAGCCTGCTGCCTCGGTGAAATATAACCTCACTCTGGAAGTTGTAGGTTAACATATTTTGTTGTATTTGAACGCCGGAGCATGGGATATTTCTATATGTGCGCGAGTGTGCAACGTTACCACGCTTCGGGCACTGTATAACGCGTGCTAAAGTTAGTTAGACTGTGCACCTCTCAGCCCTGCTCGTGCCCATTGTTTGCAATATCTTAGCTTGGCGCATGTAAATTGATTGATTGATTTTATTCGTCAAGTATAGTACAATGAATGCATACATAAAGCAAAATGAAACGAGAAGATACATTGACAGGATAACCCATGAAAGCCGGAAAAGGCTTATTTCCAACGGGGTCCTATAAAGTACGTGTACAGTACGGCATGAGAATAAAATATCACAACTAATAACTACTAAAGCCCCCGTCACACCAAACTAGTTCTCACTACGTTCTCGAAAATGTTGCCAAACGGGCTCAAACTGTGTGCGAACGGAGTGGAACGTAATAGCAACCGTTTGCGACCTGTTTAAGAACTTTATGGACGGGCTCGGACTGGACTAATGTCTCTAATACGATCCTAGCTCGTTCATTAACAGTCCACAATACGTCCAACTCGTCTGTACCCGTCCACGGTCAGTTCATATCAAGTTCAGATCGGATAAATTTGATATTTCCAAGTAGTCCAAGCCATTTTCACTAGTTCGGAACTTGTTCTTACTAGTTTATAACCCAATCACCCGTTCAGAGACAGTTCATCTCGTCATCATCTCGATCTTAGTGCGTTCGATCGCGCTTCTATCGTGCTTTGCAATCCCGTCCTGGTTCGAGCGCTATACAAACCCAGCGCGTTCTTCCTCATTGATGCTCGACCACATCACGTGGTAACACGTTCCTATTAGGATCGAAGTACGGCAATTCCGTTCGTAGTACGTTAATCTCGTTTTAAGTACGTTGTCACTCTGTCCAATTGCAGGACGGGGAGAATTTGGAACAGTCTCAAAGTTCTAGACCACCCTTCCCGTCCAAGCCAGTCCGAGCCCGTCCATGAAGTCCTTAAAAAGTTCGTAAATAGTTGCTAATACGTTCAATCCGTTCACACACAGTTCGAGCCCGTTCGGCAACATTTTCCAGATCGTAGTGAGAACTAGTTTGGTGTGATAGGTGCTTGACTTAAACTTCTTGATCTGCAAAGCCTAAAGCGTTTAAGTTGAACGGGAATGAGGAATGGCGAGAACCCGCTGGGTTTTTATAACTCCCGAGTCAGGACGGGATTGCACACGCTCTAGGAACGCACTCAGAACGAGATGAGGAAGAGATAAACTGCCTCTGAACGGGGTGGTCGAGTTAAAAACTAGTTAGAACAAGTGGCGAACTAGTTAGAATAGGTTTGGACGTATTGGGATCGAGGTAGAACTAGTTAATAATGGGTTTAAACTGACTACGGACTGGCTTGGACTGCCTAATCTACCCGATCTCAACTTATATCACAACTCACGTCGGTTCATGACTTGCGTGGCAATCCATTTGAAACTCGTATACGTCGATGCGATGACTTTCCTTCGTTCAGGCTGATGCGTTTATCTAAGAAGTGTTTTCCCGGAGTCGGGGATACCGAGAAGTACAGAAAGTCTCAAAATCGTCGTTAAAAAAAACAGAGCATTTTTCGAAACAAAAGAACCTTTTGTGGCACAGCTCGTGGCTGATCTCAGCCGTTTCTCACAAGAACAGGTATCAAGAGGCCGCTGGAAAAAAGTAAACTGCGTTGAAAACTCCCCTCAAAATCACGCCGATATCATATGCTAATACATATATCATATACAAACAAAAATCAAAGAGGAAGCATGAAAGGGAAGAACTAGTTTCCACTTAAAATACAGATGTAATGTTGAAGAAAATATGCAAACAAGTACATTGTCAGTATGGAAGGAATATCCCATGTGGATTAGCACAGACTGAAACGGTTACAATACATAATCTGATTCATAATCTGTGTTCATTTTCCTATGATGCTTAATCCAAAAAAGAGCTACTTAAGGTGTTTACGTTGAACCATATTCATAACCATGAAAACAACAAGGTTATTATCAAAAGAGTGAAATGCTAAGACTTCACAGTTTCGAGGAGAATGAGAAGAGTACATGATTTTACGTATGCCCAAACATCGAGCAAAACATTATCATCTTGGTCGTGCATGGAAACCTTGACCAATATGCACAAACATTACTAACCTAGCTGTCAATTAATTACCCAGGCTATTGTACCATGAGTACATAGTTGCAGTTGCCAGCTAGGCGTTGTAAGTTTTTTTGATAATTTTTGTTGTAACTGTTTTGTCTCTTATTTGCAATGCCATTAATTTTTGTCTCAAAGAGAGAACTCTCCTATTTAGTGTATAAAGAAATATTCAAAATTTCTATGGTATGTTTTGAAAAGAAAAGATTGTGGATACAATACTTTGAAAATGTTTTCCCGCGAAAAATGGTGCTTCCACCATGAAACATAGGAAATGGTCATTCTTGATGTAGGTCTTTAGAAACTCGATAGTTATCAATTATGCATATTCTTTCGACAGGTCCTCACCTGTAAGGAAGAATTCATTCGCATGTAAAAGAAAAACAGTCTCACAGAAGAAAAAAAAAGCTTGTTGGACAATGTCAGCAGTATAACAAAATTAGTATTACCCCTGCCCCCACCCCCCAAGTCTAGCAACACACCTGTTAGTTATATGACAACTTCACAATGAAAATAATCTGATTTGTAGTTATGATATTATTATATATAAAACGAGGGCAACGTATCCGTTTCAGAAAAAGTTTAATTCTGGGTCACACTTAATCACTTTGGATAAAATACAATTACACGCAGTTTTGCAGAAACTAATCGACATCTACCTATAAGTACGTCTTATAAATTGCTCCAACAATGCTGAAGGAAAGGTGGAGGTCTTGTCCAGTGGATCGTGGATGACCGTTTGTGGTTATGGCGGCTGGAATCAGTTAAACGCAAGGGTAATATGTAGAATGCTGGGGTACGACGGTGCCCTGGCTGCACCACGATCGGCTAGGTTTGGTCAGGGTTCTGGTGACATTCTTTACGTCAAATGTTTTGGGACAGAAGACAGCCTGGCAGACTGTATCACTGTAGTTAGTTCTTCGTGTGGGCATCAATGGGATGTGGGCGCCGTGTGTTATTCAGGAGGTACGAACTCTTTTGGACATGAGGAATCGACTAGTCGTAATTGTAAATGGCATACTGTTAAAATCGCGACAAAACAAAAAGAATTGAGCTTAAAAGGTCATAAATATTGACCAACATGCAGTCTTATTGCTTTTAAAAACCCGAACACATAATAATATATATATATATATATATTTAGGTAGCTTTAGTTCATACATTAAACAAAAAATTATTCATGGTACGTCTGATGATTGGCACTGACAGTGAATGCTCGTTCAGACAAGACGAGGCAAGACCGTGGCTGTAAATATATATATATATATATATATATATATATTACGTTAGTTGTGTCCCTTGGTGCGCGCAGTTCCTATTCATTTACACGTCATGTCTGAACTAGCCTTTAGGAATCTTTCTTACCTTTCATGAATGATTTGCTAGTGATTCTTTTCCTTGTAAACTTGGGGTGAAGGAAAAGCCGTGTTTTGGTTAATGAGCAAGACATTTAATTGCAAAAGATCAAGACTAGTATAGTGTAAGATGTATGGTTTTCATTATGAACGAAAGTTGTTTTAGCCGGGAGTATTGTTCTATAATCCTCAGCAGTTGTCTAGCAGCTTCTGTGACATATACAGATACATTTTTAAACAAAATTATAAGGTAACAGTTACATAGAACACAAGTAAACTTAATGAAAGAGAGAGAGGCAGAGAGAGTCGCCTGTCTAGCGCACACCTCTATGCAATTTAAAATAAAATATTGGTATTCGGGTGCAATGACATTTGCTATCTGTATTACCCCAAACAGCCCCCCTGTAAAATTGAAGGGTTGGGTTACGTGCTATGACCTTCAATTCTATTTTCTTCATTTAAGAAGAGTTATACATGTTCAAATTATCTTTGAAATTCATATTAAACTTTAAAGGCATCGCTTAACAAAGTTAAATCTGAGATGCATGGCCCTACGTGATATCAGTATTTGTGATATGGTGTAATATTGAAGCCCCAATAATACAAATTGCGCTTCAAAATGATCACGAAGTGCCTCACTGTAAACGGGGTCTTAATTTCATTAATAATAAAAATAATAATAACAATATTTATAAAGCGCAACATATCTATCTCTAGAGATGCTCAAGGCGCATACAAATTACTGGCTTAAAATCATTCTGAACCGTAACTATGCAGTAGAGACGTTCCTTGGACAAACAAAGTGTAATTAAAAATGTGCAGGAGAAGATATTCACTTAATCCACCGCATAGTCAAATATTCGCCAGGTTAGATATCTACCTTTATTTTTCTAATTTTTCTATGCTCACTTCTCAGCTATTATAAACTTTTCACTGCATTTATATAGCTGTTGTACAATATTTGTAGTCTGAAATGTTCAGGACAGTGTTGAGTTTAAATACGTTAGATGTTATGTCTTAGTCATTCCCGACACTCTCAGGATTCCCTTAGAACTGGTATGAATGATGGCATCTGCAGGGCTTGATATATTCTTTCGTATATTTAATTGGCTATTAACATACAAAAAAGTAGGATAAGATATGAAGCCAACCCAGCTAACATCATTTTTCCCTCTCTTTTGGTCCAGATACCAATGAGTGTTCGAGCAACCCCTGTATGAATGGAGGGAACTGCATGGACTTGGTCAATGGATACACATGTTCATGTCTAGATGGATTCAACGGAACTCACTGTGAATTTGGTAACATATCATTTCCTATACACGGCGAACTTTCACTTTCGGGGTGACAGTTGGCCGCGCATTTAGACTACCTCCAGAGCAGGGCGCAAATGCGCGGCCAGTTTGGCCTCGCATTTGGCCTTTTGCGCGTTTACAGTGCTAGGCATGGCCGCGGCTCGGCCCGGCCCGGCCCGGCCTTTTTGCTCACTGCAAACGGGGTCTTAATTTCATTATTAATAAAAATAATATTAACAATATTTATAAAGCGCAACATATCTATCTCTAGAAAGGCTCAAGGCGCATACAAATAACTGGCTTAAAATCATTCT
The DNA here is from genome assembly GCF_000002235.5 of Strongylocentrotus purpuratus. Lineage (NCBI taxonomy): Eukaryota > Metazoa > Echinodermata > Echinoidea > Camarodonta > Strongylocentrotidae > Strongylocentrotus > Strongylocentrotus purpuratus. Next base: position 12,889,367 of record NW_022145609.1, read on the forward strand.
GAACAGTAACTAAGCAGTAGAGACGTTCCTTGGACAAACAAAGTGTAATTGAAAATATGCAGGAGAAGATATTCATTAATCCACCGCATGGTCAAATATTCGCCAGGTTAGATATCTACCTTTATTTTTCTAATTTTTCTATGCTCACTTCTCAGCTATTATAAACTTTTTCACTGCATTTATATAGCTTTTGTACAATATTTGTAGTCTGAAATGTTCAGGACAGTGTTGAGTTTTAATGCGTTAGATTTTATGTCTTAGTCATTCCCGGCATTCTCAGGATTCCCTTAGAACTGGTATAAATGATGGCATCTGCAAGGGCTTGATATATTCTTTCGTATATTTAATTGGCTATTAACATACAAACAAGTAGGATAAGATATGAAGCCAACCCAGCTAACATCATTTTCCCCTCTCTTTTGGTCCAGATATCAATGAGTGTTCGAGCAACCCCTGTATGAATGGAGGGAACTGCATGGACTTGGTCAATGGATACACATGTTCATGTCTAGATGGATTTAACGGAACTCACTGTGAATTTGGTAACATATCATTTCCTATACACGGCTAACTTTCACTTCCCGGGTAACAGTTGGCCGCGCATTTAGACTACCTCCAGAGCAGGGCCAAATGCGCGGCCAGTTTGGCCTCGCATTTGGCCTTTTGCGCGTTTACAGTGCTAGGCCTGGCCGCGGCTCGGCCCGGTCCGGCCCGGCCCGGCCTTTTTGCTCACTGTAAACGGGGTCTTAATTTCATTGATAATAAAAATGATAATAACAATATTTATAAAGCGCAACATATCTATCTCTAGAGATGCTCAAGGCGCATACAAATAAGTGGCTTAAAATCATTCTGAACACTAACTAAGCAGTAGAGACGTTCCTTGGACAAACAAAGTGTAATTAAAAATGTGCAGGAGAAGATATTCACTTAATCCACCGCATGGTCAAATATTCGCCAGGTTAGATATCTACCTTTATTTTTTCTAATTTTTCTATGCTCACTTCTCAGCTATTATAAACTTTTTCACTGCATTTATATAGCTTTTGTACAATATTTGTAGTCTGAAATGTTCAGGACAGTGTTGAGTTTAAATGCGTTAGATTTTATGTCTTAGTCATTCCCGGCACTCTCAGGATTCCCTTAGAACTGGTATGAATGATGGCATCTGCAGGGCTTGATATATTCTTTCGTATATTTAATTGGCTATTAACATACAAACAAGTAGGATAAGATATGAAGCCAACCCAGCTAACATCATTTCCCCCTCTCTTTTGGTCCAGATATCAATGAGTGTTCGAGCAACCCCTGTATGAATGGAGGGAACTGCATGGACTTGGTCAATGGATACACATGTTCATGTCCAGATGGATTCAACGGAACTCACTGTGAATTTGGTAACATATCATGCAGCTTAGTTATCCCTTTCAAAAATACACTTCTTCAGAATACCTAAGAGATGAAGACTGTAGTGGAAGCCCTTTTGAAATAAGAGGAATTATTCTTACAGGAGTCCCCCATAAAAAGCATGAAGGAAAAGCAATATACACATGGGTAGATAAAATTTAATAGGACATGTATGTATCAGGTACATATATGTAGGAAACTGAGATATGTATTTATATTTTTATGTACCCTGTTATCTTAATAGAGCAGTGTGGTGACTGATATATTCTTTGACTCATGCATGACTCATGTCGAATTGATTTTTAGTCCGTTCTGCATGAATGTTTGAATTGCTCTGCTTTATTGTATCCCTCGGCAGTATGCCGGTGGGGTACTTTGGATTCAGCAGCGTTACGCCACCGCCGCCGCCGCGTCATATTCTTGTGTGCGCTCTAACTGCCACATTCCTTGACGGATTTCTTTCAAATTGTGTATGGAGATGTATCTTGGTATACTCTACACAGCTTTAACTTTTGGTGATGCTGCCTCCATTGTTCCGTCTTCTATAGAGTAAAAGGCCATATTTTGATAGATGTCTTGAGTGCACTCTAGTGTGCGGTCTCACTGCATCATTTCTTGACAGATTTGTTTCAAATTGAGTATGAAAGTGTATGTTAGTAAACTATATGCCCCTATACTCTTTTTGATAATGCTGCCACCAGTGTGCGCTCTGTAGGTCATATTTCATGACGGATTTCTTTCAAATTTTGTATCGAGGTATGTCTTATTACAGTCTATACAACTATTACTTTTGGGTGATACTGCCCTCATTGTTACGTCTTTTATATGGTCAATGGTCATCTATCTTTTATGCGCTCTAACTGCCACATTTCCTGACAGATTTCTTTCAAATTTTCGGCAAAGATGCATTATACTCTAATCTACACAACTACACTTTTGGGTAATGCTTCCCTCATTGTTCCGTCTGTTATATGGTCAAAAGTCAAGTGTCTTTTATGTGCTCTAACTGCCACATTTCTTGACGGATTTCTTTCTAATGTTGTATGATCGAGGTGTGTCTAAGTACAATCTACTAATTTTTAGTGTTTGTTGATGCTGCCACCTGTGTTTCGTCTACAGAGATGCATTATACTCTAATCTACACAATTTGTCTCAGGGAGGGGAGGGGGAATCTTTGCCCCTCCTTCAAACATAAGGATGACACACAATCGCTGCCACTGCCGGGGGTACATTCGCATTGCGCGGCAATACAGATTGTGATATTTCTAGTTTTTTTGTTTATATTGATCGTATGTTTTTACGTCATAGGTAGAATTATGTTAAAGGAATTGTGTTCAGTATATTATAAACATTCTTAGATTTTGTTCATTTGCTGATCTTGTAGACAGAACTATCACTCTTTAAACTACGAAGTTCGCAGGTTTTAAAAAAAATTCTCAGAGGACTTGTGAGAGCCATGTCATTTTTGTTATCCTTTTTAACTCGAAATTAGGTGAAATATATCTCAGTTGAGCATGACATGAACAATGTATTTGATAAATCTAACCAGAAATTTAACAATTTGTTAAGTTCAAAAGTACAAAATGCTTATATCCGAATGCTGCAAGCGGGTATCTTTCCTCTTCATAACCGTAGGTATAGAAATACTAAAACTGGTGCCAACTTATTGAGATTTCTTATTTAAAAACTATTTGGAGTTACTGACAAAAGTATGAATTATGCAGTTTCAATTTTTGTTAGTGTTGATTTGCATGAATAACACAATGGATCATGTATATTTTGATTCCTCACAAGTATTCCTCTGCCTTGTCTTGGTCCAAAATGAAATTATTTGTGAAGTTTCATAAGTAATACCCAATGAAAAGATATCAAGAGAAAACTAATCATTTATCAAACAGTTAAAATTTATAATAGAAGAGACTTTTAAAAGAAAAAATTCTTAGAGATGAGGTTTTCAGTTTTCATCTACTAAAGCCCCCCCCCCAGCCCCCCCCCCCCAAAATAAAAATGTTCAATTAAAATGCTAATGTTAAGCATATTTGCACACTATTTTGATTTTATATTCATTTTGATACCACCCATTATATTAAGCAAAAACACATTTTGCACAATGATTTATGTAGTCCAATTTGACTAGTGCAAACATATGCAAGAATCCCAATCTACGGGTTTGGCATTATAAGAAGCTAGGCCCAACTTGTAAAACATAAACAAATTGCACTTAACAATATACAAAGCTCGCAGGTAATAGAAAACATTTTAGTTTGCATGATTTTGATTATTTTTTGTTGTATTTTCTTTTGTGGCTGTGATATTGTTTGCCCTGCTCTAAAGACATTAATGCATGTTTCCCTAACCCATGTGTCAATGAAGTGAACTGCACAAACCACTTAATGAATCCCGGTAATGCTACCTACACATATTTCTGCATGCCTGGATGGACAGTGAGAAATTGCGCAGAGGGTTTGTATCAATTCCAGCCCAAATAATAATTCCAAAATCATGATATGGCTGCACTGTTGCCCATATAGTTGGAATATATTGTCCATAACTCCTTTCATGAATTGACTGTGACAATATGGCTTTATCTTGATAGATAAAGTTTATATCTTCTCCGAACTTTATGACTCTTTAGATTAACATATAAAATTCTGCGGAGATGTGAACTTTATCAAGAATAACCTGATTGTCACAGTCATTTTTTTAAAGAGGTAAGACAAACATTATACCAACTCTACAGGCAACCGTGTCATTTTGGGAAATTTTTATAAAGTTCTGTACAGTGCAGATCTTATCAGTATTTGCACACAACTAGTCCTCATTCATGATTATTTTGATACCATCACATATTCAGTAGAAACATTTTTCGTGATGATTTACTAATTCACATCTGACCAGTGCAAAAATATCATCTTTTTTTTTTATTGAAGAATAAAACCTGTGTATCAAATAATAATCATGTATGTATGTGGTAAATTTGAGCAAAGTTTACTTTTAGATAAACACTATGTACTGGGTTTTATACCAGTAAATGACAACGCGTGATTTTAAAGAAACCAAGGCTAAATCTATACTCAATTATTAGTACTTCTATTATTTCACCCAGATAATATTTAATCATCTCTTTCTGTACCACCCTAGAATCTTTGTTAAATGATCCAATTATATTTGTTTAATGGCATTAAAAAGCAGTTCTAAGATGAGCTGTTTGTTTGTACTCTTAACAACAGCATTATAAATTTGATTCACAAAATTTTCAAATTTCAGATGCATGAGGGCTTATGTGGAAAGTAAGAAGTTACCTTCAAAATAGTTCAGGGCCTCGAAGCTTCAATTTTCAATTGTTGTTTTACAGAATATACTTTTTTTATAGTCTTAACAATTTTCTGTTTATTCATTGTAATCATTTAAACAAGGTTTGTTGGAAGTTAAGCTGTAGCAGAAAAATTACTGCTTAAAGATCTTTGAAATTATTGCTAAATGCCCGGCGTTGGAGAATTGTTGTTGTGCTGTTTTAGAATGCTGAAAGGGTTATTCAAATACAAATACGCATAATCCTTTTTGTCAAATGTGTACGGAACCTGCTTTGATGGCACTGACTATTACAACTGCACTTGTCTTCCGGGCTTCATTGGAACATATTGTCAAAATAGTATGTGAACTAGGAAATATAGGGGATGTTGAGTGACATGAGAATGCTTGATCTTTTATTTCTAAACATAAAAAGAGTAGGATTGTTTATACTAAGGTTGCTGAAAGCACATTTGAATTACCATGATAAGTGCATTTGCACATTGATTGATGACTTAAAGTTGCAGTGCAAAAAAAAATCATCAGATCAAATTTGTGACTATAAATCCTGCATTCAAACAAAAGTAGTTCATGATTTGAAAGGAATATTTCAAAGAGTATGCCGGGAGAAAGTATGTAGTTGTATTTTTTGCTATTGTTAATATCTAAGATCTAATCCAATTCTCTTTTATTTCTTTTTAACCCTTTGTGTGCCATGTCATATGGAGGAGAATAACAAAATTAGCATAGTGTGATAGTAAATCTGCATCCTCTCTTTAGGGAAATGAAATGCTAATATCTACAGAGTTTTTAGATAAAGTGTACATAGAATTTTTTGAATTCCTGCTGGCCTTTTCTAAAGAAATGCTTTATGAAACAAATGAAGCAAAGCTGGTAGTATGATATTGCTACTGATTGCATACAGTTTGCTGATGGTATTATTAATATGTTTATTAAGATAAATAACAATCAATATGAAGGTTGTCTGGATCTTTCAGAAGATGTGAAGGGAATGTTTCGTTCAAGGCCATCGTAATTGAGATTGGTAGTCTGATTGTAGAGTAAAAATGCTATTTTAATGATTGTTGTTAGAGTGTGTCAGATGGAGGAAAAAATATTTAGAAACGGGCTGCTGTTTAACTATTCTTATATAATGCATATAATTTCAGTCTGTCCTGCTGGTACTTTTGGAGATTACTGTATGAAGAACTGTACATGTGTGGATGGTGCTAACTGCAGTAACGTTGATGGGAGCTGCAGTTGTGAGCCAGCATTTGAGCGAGCAGTTTGTGACAGAAGTAAGTGAACTCGTTGGTATTGTGATGGCTAAATTCAAAGAGAATTTAGAGAAGTAGATACGCATGATCATGATGAATGTCATAAAAAATATTCAAATGTGAATTAATTGAATTGAATTACACATGTGTGTGTCCTTTTTTCCATTTACATCCAAACTTAACTCTGTATATGTAACACAAATAATCTCCCTGTGCCACATTATATTTAAAATGGTTTGTATTTATAATATGGCATAGATATTCCAAACTGTTTCTAGTACAAGGTTAATCTATACCAGTGTTGAAATGGTTGCCATGGAGGTAATCAAGACCAAAAATGGGTAATTTTGCAAAGCTGTTATTTTTAAAGCTTTCCTTCCGTCAAGTGTTGCCTGTTGTTTTATGCAAAATTGCACATGTGGCAAATGAGCAACTGTGCTGAGAGGCGAAGAAAGTAACCAAGTGTTAATGGTACATCACACTCAAATCCATGCATTATAGGGGAAGTCCAACCTGGTTTTAAGTTGGTTTTGATAGAAGCCGATAAACAAAAGAAACAAGTAAGTGAATGTTCGAGCAAAAAAGTTAATAAAAATAAAAATATAAATGTTTGAAGGTGTGATCAATCAAACACAAATTGGGATCTTACGAGCTCCCCTTTCATCTGCTCTATACTAATACATTCACCCTAAATATAATTTATGCAAATATGTTTTTATACAACCTCTGTATGAAACAAATCTAATCCAACATCAATAACTAAGAAAATTAAAATTCATGAGATTTTCTGTACAGAACAAATTGGAGAGAAGCTCGCAAGATACGTCATAGTGTTGCTAATTTGTGTTTAACTGATGACAACTTCGGATATTCGTACATTTCCTATTATTTAATCAGAATTTGCTCAAACTTTAACTGATTTGTTTCTCTCACATTTCGTTTTTTAATTGAAACCCACTTTAATATGAGGGTAGACTTCCCCTTTAAAGTATACATGTGCATGTACTGTGCATGTAACTACATATGTCCACTGAGTGTTCCTGAATTAAAGTTGCTCACAGAATGCTCACTAGGAATATATTGAACATATAGACCGTTTTGCATACTTTCCTGGCCTAAAATTTCATGCCGTACAAGAAGACCGTAATTTGTAATAAGTACCCTAACCATGACTTGGTACTTTCACTCTTTGCAGGCGAGGTTAAAGTCACAGCCAACCGCCCATCTAACGATACAATATCAAAGGGCGACGACTTTACACTAGCTTGTCAGGTTAATCTCGCAGGGATAGACCTGGATGAGGTTGCCTTGTACAGAGATAGTGACAAACTCCCGGGTACAACTGATGTGGAATACAGGGTAGACAGCAACCCTGACATGGGAATGTACTACATCACCATCCGGGGAGCCGGTGCAGAAGATACAGGGGCGTACCGCTGCACTGCTGTGACAAAAGAAAAGAGGCTGAATGCATCGAGCGAAGCGATTTCAGTTGATGTTGTTGGTGGGTAGCAAAAATAGTTAATAAATGTGTAGAAACAAACTATACATGCATACATGGTAAAGTCTGGATACGACAGTGCAGTTAACCCCCTAGTTATTTATACACAAAATGCAACAACTTGTACTCTAATAACAGTAATACAAATATATATGTACTCATATCTCCTTTAAAAAAGACAACAAAAACAACTATAATGAAGGAATCGAAGACATACCGTATAGCTACAGTAGCTTACATACATCTGAATAGATACATTTGTTACTTTTAATGACTATAAATGTTTTTAAAGGGAAATATTTATTTTAACATTTGAGACACTATGGAAAACTATGAGCGTTGTTGTTGTTCTTTGCTGAAAAATTCTCAATTCTGTATTATCTTTCAGAATCTTCTAGTACTATTGAATTCGAGACTACTGATTCTTCTTTGCCAAGTACAACGTTAAAAGTGCTATTAACGGATCTTGGAAATACATCTCTGGATTCATATACTACAAACATACTATTGCTCGGAATATGTATTCCCGTTACGAGCATTATTCTTATCACAGGGTTCGTATATTGCCTAATATGTCGATCAAGGAAGAGAAGAGCTAAAATCAATCTTGATACAACTGTATACATGGATTTGATGCATTCTAAGTCTGTAGACCTTCAGAACTTAGACTCAATCTATCAGGATATTAATTCCCCACCTAAATTACCAGAACGCTTGTCAGCTGTTGTGTCATCTCGGAAACAAAAATCGCATGTTGCCTGGACAGTGAGTGAAAATACGGCAGGTGAGCAGGTGCACATCAGGGGAGACAGTGGACAAAATGCATCCCATGAATACATGGACATGAAACCTATCCGTGAAGGACCTCGTAGTTCTAAAGATGAAGACATCGATGGTTATCTTTTACCAACTGGTACAACTCCGGAACCAAGAGTATACATGGAAATAGGAACCACAACTGCAGATGAAGTAGGTTCTGACAATGAGATAAGAATGTCAAGAGCAAGACAAATCAATAAACAAGATGCGGTTCATAAATACATGGACATGAAGCCTATCAGTCAAAAGCCCGTAACAGGCACAGATGTAGATCTTGATGGTTACCTACTTCCGTCTTCCACAGCTTCGAGGTCTGAATTAACTCCCATGGTAGCTACGAGAGCCGCATGTGTATCAGGTTCTTGCAACGACAAAAGAATGACAAGATCAAGGCATAGCGATAAACAAGAGGCAATTCATAAAGACATGCACATGAAGCCTGCAAATCAAAAGTCTTCAACACACACAGACACATATCTTGATGGCTATCTTCCAACTAGGAGAGCAACGAAATCGGGATCAAAGTCTGAATTTCGCATGGTGTCGCGAATGAATACTATTAATCAAACGCCTCCAATTGACACACACAGAGACATTGACGGTTATCTTCTTCCAACTTCAGCAGCTTCAAAGTCTGAATTTACATCAACAATGGTAACGACGGCTGCCAATGTAACAGAGACTGACGTCAAAATGACGAGAGCAACACACACAAATATACAAGATATAGATCATAAGTACATGGACATGAACGTTGTTTATCAAAAGCCTTCATCCGGTTTGGACTTCGATGTTGACGGTTATCTTCTTCCTGGTGTGACATCAGTAGACGCCGACCAAGATGCTGATGGCTATCTTCTCCCAAGCGTTACACCCTCCAAAAACGAAGTTACCCCGAATTTGAGAGCAATATCAACTGGTTTACCCAATATTGACAATAAAGGAAATTTGAAAGGAACTCTACAATTCAGCAGACAAGATGGGGTTCATGAATACATGGACATCAAGTCTGTTTATCACGAGCCCCCAGTATTTACAGACATAGACACCGCTGGGTATCTTCTACCTGGCGTTACAGGTTTAGGAAACGAAATTTCTCTGAATTTAACTGATTTCCAACGGTATTACAAAAAAGCAAGTGTCAGCAGAGAACCGAAACATACTCGAGAAAATTACAAACACGAGTATATGGATATCAACTCAGATACGGATGTAGGCATAGACAGGGATCCATCTGTAACTCAAGGATCCCAGACAAACTGTCCATATGTGAAAGATGTAGAACATGCCTCCGTAACAAAAGGCAGTACAGCGCCTGAACTACATGAATACATGGACATGACAACTGTTTATGAAGAGCCTTCTGCAGGTAAAGACGATTATCCTGACTGTAATCGTGATTCAACAATCTCAACACATCAAGCTAGAGTTCCGACAAATGCTAAAATGGCAGTAACTGCCATCCCACTTGGTGATGACAAACACAAAGTGGCAAGGTCATCGTCAGATACGGAATACGATATTATTCCTGATTACACCAACATCACAACTGCTTAAGACTTGGTCAGATATCACGCGGTAAACCGATGCAAAAATTAAATAGCCGCAGATTTTTCACGTTTTAAAGAATCACATAGTTCAGAGTGCAGATATGTTAAGGGTATTGCACTTTACGTCTTTATTAAACAAGAAAAAAGGTCGCGATTTTGTCATGTCATATCTGAACATGCCTTTAAAAAGAAAGCCACATACACGATGGAATTTTGTTGATATTTGACTTTCTTTTAGATACCAAAAATTAAGAAGTTTTAAAAATGAATCCTTCCAAACCCGAATACTGGACAGGCGTTAATAAATGAGAAGATATTTAAATGGACGTGGATCATTAATAGGTCCACATAGAAATTAAGGAACTTTAGAAGACTATTCATTGAGGAAAGACAAGGATAGATGTATTCTGAAAAAAAAGATGTATAATTATCACCAGCTGCTCTGCGAGGTAATGGTCGGAAATGGAGTGGTCCACTTCGACACGACATATATATGTATTATTTTCACTATAAATCGATTTTTGAAAAATGTTTTTCAATCCCTGTCCTACAATCAATTTATTATTTTGGCATATAAACAAAATAAACAATGCATGGAAACATATTACACTATGTAATCTAGGTGCTCAAACGGATGAAGGTGTAATTTTTGGTCAAACTATTTGGTATACCCATTATCCCCAAATAAATGAAAAGGGTAGTATGTGTGTGTGTGTTTTTTGTGTTTGGAGGATGCATTTGTGTGTGTGCGCACGTGTGTGTGAGATTTCAAGCCTGGCACTGATTGTTAACGTATATAAGCTCACCTTCGTTAAATCATTCAAGAAGGTATTATATGGATACCGTTGGGATAATGTTGTTGCTTGAGCTAAAGATATAACCGTTATCAATGCGCACCAAACAATTCATGCCTGATTTTCGTATAAGCCTACCTTAAACAAATCTGTAATAAATTAATGAATCATAAATATATTGTATAGCTTCAATTCGTATATGTATGAGGGGCTGAAGACATTCAAGTGCTTAGTTCGAGAGATCACCTGGAAAAGTGATACTCGAACAAAATTGTTTTATTGCTTTCCATTATATTATATTCAATATTAGTCCAAAACTGCAGCCTTGCAAAGTGTACCCATAGAAAGCAAGAATAGACTCCATCACAACAAATCGCCACACAGCAACAGAGAATATTTGTCTTTATTTAGTTGATTGCCACTGTTTTTCTTACCTTATCTATGTTACTTTTGTATTTTTGCTTTTTCTTCTAATTTAATTCTACGGGTTATAGTCTTCTCTTAATCAGAACACTGTGCGCTTAGAAACATCAGTATTAAGCGCCTAATAAATGTTATGTATTATTATTATTATTAATTAATCATTCCATAAAATATTATCAACATAGTTCATTTTACTTTGATAAACTACAACGAGATAAAGTAACTATCTATCTTGATCTGTACACAGTAAAAACGCTGCTTAAAAAAGTGATGTTCACTTACAGTTGTACACTATCTTAAACAACAGTTGAACAAATTGTAAACAATGTTGCTCGAAACGAAAGTAATTTTGTTAAACATTCGCTTTTTAAAAATTTAATGACTGCTTTATTTACTATACGAGAGCTTTTAGACAGTGTTGTTTACATATGACGTCATGTGTCACGTGCCAGTAAAGTGCGCGTTGGCTAAAAGATTTGTTTCAAATCATGGCCAACCAAGCTGTAGACGTGTCGTGGATGAGTGGAAACGTCGCCGGACTGTCGATCACAAGGTCCACGGTTCGAGTCCCGCCGCGGAACTAATGTCCTATGGCAGCCTAGCATAGCCGGGTAATGTTGGAGCGCCTTGAGGACCTTGCAAGGTCGATACGTGCGCTATATAAGAATCCAATATTATTATTATTATTTAACAACAGCTCCTTTTTAAACAACTTTCTTTAAACAACCCAGTTGGTGTAAACAACCCCCACTGAACAACAGCTCCGTTTTAAACAACCGTCTTTAAACAACACCAGTTGTTTAAATTGTGATTTTAAACAAGTTGTTCAAAATGTTGATCAACTAAGTGTTTAAACTTTAAACAACTCGAGTTGCTTAACATTTTAAACAACTCTTAGATCAGGTCACCCGTTAATCAACAGTTGTTTAAACTTTTAAACAACATGTTCACTAAATTTTTAACTGTATAACCGATGAATAATTTATACTATATGAATAAAAACACGATACCACACTCATAAATACGACTGATTTTTATAATTATTGGAGTACGAAAGGTTTCAATATTTTGCTAAATCATTTTTTATTATGCTAATATAATACATTGTTCTTTTCACACTCGAATAAACCACAGCAATACATGGGGAGAGGGGGAGATCCATGAATATAAAGACATGAAAACGGATTACAAAACGTCTCAACAAAGAAGACTTAGACATCGATGGATATTTCATTCCAAACACGAACATTTCTTCAAATAATGCCTTAATGGGAAGTCGGTTACGGATAAGAGGAACTGTTTTGGCAAAATGAACATGCAAAAGCCTTCTGATGAACGGATTCTTTGTCTCAAGACATAAAAGAAAAAAATAAACATGATTATATGGAAATGGAAACGGTTTACCAAAGGCCGAAATTGGGGACGGATATGAATCACAAGACCTTCGTCAAATGATGGTGATACAATAACATGTGCAATAACACGTTATAAAACAAATCGAAAATGGACATCGGTTGTATTGGAGGGGAAGGAAAATCCCCTCACAGCAAGACTCGACACAGAAAGAGATGGTACATGGGTATGAAAACGGTTCACCAAAAGTTCGCAATAGGAATCGACACAGATCTTGATCGCTATCTTATTCCAAATGCTATGCTGGAGACTGGATCTATCCGAAACAGTTGCAGAGCAGAAGCAGATAGACAGTCTGGTGAAAACAAGGAATTTAATTGTTGATATTTGTTTTACGGTACGAAATGAGGAAGGAATGGTGACGCATGGTAAGAGTGATGTACTAGCAACTTGCAGAGTTGATTGGCGTCCTGCAGGATACATATAATAGACAACATCAAGAATTGGGAGGGTGGAATGAGAGTAGCGAGGGTGAATGCCTCAGAGAGGCTGTGGCATAACATGAACCTTATCTACTCTCAATGCATACATTACATTTTTGTGAAAAGAAATGCTGCAAACAAGGGAGGGTGTAGGTAAGATTGTATGTGTGTGTGTCGTTCCGAGTGGGTGCGTGTGTGTGCATGCGTGTGTGTGCGTGAGGCTCTTTTTTGAAAAACTGTTCATCCAATGTATTACATGTTATAGTGTTAAAGATGAGTAATAACTTCCAACAGTATATGATTATGTTATGATTCTGTGGTAATTAGTACCGGAACGTATATATGCTTTCTTATGCATTTGTAAAAGTTTGAAAACGAAATGTATAAATGAAAAGGTGCTATTCGTTAGATGTTAAATGTTATACATACTATCATTCTGTTGTTATTTTTTGTGAATTGAACGAACAATATAATATCTATTAACAAAATCTATTCATTTTTGTGAAAATTAAAATGAACGGAGTTACATTAATTTCTTATATTTTAATGTTGAATAGGAATATATTAGACACATTTAACCTATAAGCGTGAACAAAATATAGGACACATTGTGAGTACCATGGGTTAAAGCTTATCTGCCATAGTTTACAGGAGGGATTAGACTGCCCTGCAAGGTCACTGGACAGGTGGTTATCTCATCAACTCAGCTCTCAGTTAACATAAGAAAAAGAGGATCATGGGGGACCAATGATCACCGATTAGGCATTGTTTGTTGTAAGAGGGCGCAAGTAGCTACAAGTAGTGCAGTGGGCCTTTAACTATTTTTTTCGAAAGATATTTTTTTTACTCGCGACGTATGTCAACTTACTAAAAACGTATTTGATCGCCGCAGCTTTAAAACATTAAAACCTTTTTCATTTGTCAAATTTTCTTTGGAATTTGTGGATCTATATTTGCCTTTTTTCTGCCTTTCATTAAACCACGTGTTAGAAAGGTTTCGTTCGTTTTTTATTTCGCTTTTCGCAATAAACGACACAATGTGGTAATATACTCTTCAATGCCTTTGTCCAAACTAAGTAAATATCTGCTTCCCACTAATATTCACCAACGGACAAAACAGTGGCATAAAACATTGCTGTTTATTTAGCCGTATAATTTGAAAAAGTCGTGAACAACTTTCTAACTGGACGGAAAGGGGTTATCCTTGCTATAGCTTTATAACATTTTTTTAAAAAGAATCGACCAATATTTTCAAAACCTTTGTAGTATAGCAAGGAAATCTGCTTTTCCATATTCTTTCCTGTCTGATTCTTGGAGAAATTTCGGCTAGCGGTCCGGCGATTTGGGGAAAATGAACCCGTCCCCAAGGAAATTGTTCTAGATTGACATTTTCAAGGATATACTATGGCATACGATACCATACCACCAATTCAGTGACGGATGAAGAATATCACTTGTCAAAAATCAATCCACTCTTTATTTTAAAAGAGGGAGAACCAGAGCTGTTTCTGGTTTCAGAGACATATTCTAACGCTTTATATAACCAAATTAACTATTCTTGATATAAAATGGGTGGCGGAGAAGAAATAGCACCATGTACACTTTTCAACCAGAAGTACGTCTCGCAAATGGCTCCAACCATGCTAAAGGAAGAGTGGAGTTCTTGTATAGTGAATCTTGGCGAACTGTCTGTGGTGCCTCGTGGGATCTAAGAGATGTAAGAGTGGTTTGCAGAATACTGGGGTTCGACGGTGCCCTGGCTGCGACACGATCAGCAAGGTTTGGTCAGGGTGCTGGTGATGTTCTTCGTGTCGATTGCTGGGGAACAGAAGACAGCCTGGCCGACTGTCCATACTTTGGGGCCAGCATTCCGTGTGGACATCACATGGACGCAGGTGCCGTATGTTATTTAGGAGGTATGGACTTAAGGCTTTATTTAGTAAACGATTGTAAAGTTTGGAACGCGCATGTTTTCAGAATTGTATTAATTTTTGTTAAAACTTTAATTACGCTCATAAAATATTTCCGAAAATCTCCCCCTTCAATAAATAAATGAATACATGAAATGAAACGTAGAAATATCCCTATTGAGATTGACTAATTTCTATTTTTGTGTATGCCATTCCTAATTCAAGACAAATATGTAGTCGAATCATGTAAACAAAAACATGAACTGATGTTCGGTTTAACATATTTTTATTATTAAAGCCCATCCGAACCCATTCCAAGTTCGGCTTGTCAATGGATCGGACAGTGCTAAAGGCAGGGTAGAGGTCTTGCGGGACGGATCATGGGGAACTGTTTGTGGTGTTGGCTGGGATCTGAGAGACGCGAGGGTAGTCTGCAGGATGCTGGGGTTTGATGGAGCATTGGACGCACCGGGGTCTGCAAGGTTTGGTCAGGGCTCTGTTCGTATTCTTCTAGATAGGGTCAACTGTGACGGAACAGAAGACAACCTTGCAGAATGTGGTTATTCCGGGAATGCACGTTACTCATGGAGTCATACAAGTGATGCAGGTGCCATGTGTTACTCAGGAGGTATGATTTCTAGACATTATAACCTAGTAGTACACCTATCCGTTAACGATTTTCATTGAGAACGAACATCAGAATAGTTTTTCATAAGTGACTTTAAAAATCTCCCTTTTTGCCTCTTAATGAATCTATTTATAACTAAAGAAACAATTTTGTTAAGGGGCTGAATCTTTCACAAAATAGATAGTTATTATCATTGTACAAGTTGTTTTCATTCGGTCGATTTATGAGAAGGCAGGTATTGTAATGGATTGTACATAATAATCATATTAGAATAAGATGTTTCCCTACTTCTATACATCATTGGATTAAGGCAAAATGGTGTTTTATTGAAACTGCCATCATACTTTTTCATCTAACGTGTGTTGAAATTTGTGATGATATCATCTATAAAACAACCCAGTTATTAAGTTCTTACTCTCTTGTAGTCCATCCAGACCCATTTAAAGTACGTCTTGTCGGTGGGTCTAACGATGCTGTAGGCAGAGTAGAACTCATGCATGGTGGATCTTGGGGAACTATATGTGACGACAGCTGGGATCTGAGAGACGCGAGGGTGGTTTGTAGAATGCTGGGGTTTGGTGGAGCCTTGGACGCACCGGGATCTGCTAGGTTTGGTCAGGGCTCTGGTCGTATTATTCTAGATGTCGTCGGATGTGACGGAACAGAAGTAAACGTAGCAGAATGTATTCATCGAGGGATTGGAGTACATTACTGTGGACATGATGAAGATGCGGGCGCTATTTGTTACAATGGAGGTATGTTTAACCGTCACATGCAGTCCTGATATGTCATTATATTAAGAGTGTACTTTTTATCCATTAATGTCAGTCGTGAATTCTATTGATTCCACCATTTTGCTTCTTGCTTATTCAATGGAGAGACCAATACTTTAGCTTAAGAATCATATTAAAACCATCCAAAACTTTTCTACTACAATAACTTCACATATAACGTATACACAACTGCCTTGTGCCATCTATTTCCTTTTGTGTGCTATTTCAAATTTCATTGGTTTTGATTGCATTATCAATTATTGACTTCATTTGCCGCAGCCCATCCAAATCCTCTCGGAATAAGGCTCGTCGATGGATCCAGCAAAGCTGAAGGAAGAGTGGAGGTCTTCTACGATGGGTCCTGGGGAACTATCTGTGATAATGGCTGGGATCTCAGAGACGCGAGGGTCGTCTGCAGAATGCTGGGGTTTGAGGGAGCCTTGGACGCACCGACATCTGCAAGGTTCGGTCAGGGATCTGGGGATATACTTCTCAATCTTGTTGGTTGTGACGGAACGGAGGGAAATCTTGCGGACTGTGCACATCTTGGGTTAGGTGTCAATTACTGCAGACATGAAGAGGATGTTGGTGCCATCTGTTACTCGGGAGGTATGTGTCAATACTTTCAGTAAAATGATATTGTGGGCACACCTTTTTATGATATAGTCAGGCGCCAGAGTGGTTTCCTAATGACCCTGTAAAGATTGTTATTTGGGTGTTTTAAGGCGTCCCCCTGTCATGCCAATTGTGGCTGTTTCACTGACATTCGCGCCGGATTTACGCCGTTAACACAAGGTGAAGAAGGTGCAATGAACGAGTAGTTACAATAAAAAAGGCACTAATGGTGTGATGGTTCTTTATCTTGAAATATGTATGTTACAGTTTAATTGGTATGATGGACACTTTCACTAAACGTCGATACATCTCCCCCGATTAGGTAAAGGCTAGTAGGGATATCTTTGATAGGAGGTTAAACAGATATATAGTAGATGATACGATAATCACAAAACTCTCCAACTCCAATAAAATATCGATATAATTTAAATGCATACCCAAATGATTATATGAACAACTGAACGAGATAGGATAGGGAATGACAAGTGTGGGTATACTAAAATAAATAAATTCCATTTTCGTTTTAGCCCATCCAAACTCTGTTGGAGTACGGCTCATGGGTGGATCCAACAGTACTGAAGGCAGAGTGGAGATCAGATACAACGGCACCTGGGGAACAGTTTGCGACGATGGCTAGGATGTGCAAGATGCAAATGTCGTATGCAGAATGCTAGGATTCGGCAACGCCTCGACTGCACCAGGTTCAGCCCAGTTTGGCGAGGGGTACGAAGAAATTCTCCTGTCTCATGTCGGGTGCGATGGAACGGAAGACAATTTTGCAGACTGCGCACATCTAGGGTTTGGAGTGCACAACTGCCAACATAACGAAGACGCTGGGGTCACGTGTCTCATAGGAGGTACAATATTAACATTTTACGCACATTGCATCCAGTCATCATTTTTCATTTAATCTTTCAAAGTGACCTAACTAATTTTGACACGTTTGGAATCCAATTATAAATGAATTGCTTTCAAGGAAAAAGGTAATAAATTATTTACGAAATTCATTATAAAGATGACTATTCGTATACAGGGCAACGGAATCGTGTGCAGTATATTAAGCAGTTACGATTCAAGCTGGAATCAGCGCAAAGACGAGAAATAAAGGATTTAATTACTTTAAAAAGTTACTAAATTTCTCTTAACTTCATTCAAAACTTTATACACACCTTCGTTTTCATATCTTTATAATAATAATTATCATAGCCCATGATTTTATCTTTTTTTCCCGTATATATTTTGAAAATGTGAAATGTCTTAATGTGAATTGTTTATTAATGATATTTATCTTATGTTCCACTTTTGTCATAGTTATGACTGCCTATTCCCATTTAGTCGTACCTGATGTTACGACACCTACAACTGACGATCCGATGACAGCTGCTGACGACATTACAGTAGTATCGTCAAGTACGCAGAACATTTCCCGCAATCAGGAAATCCCGACTAATATTGAAGATCTGAACTTGAATACAAGACCTAGTCTGTTGTCAGATCTTCCAAAGATATTTCTACTTGGGCTTTGCGTTTTATTGTTTACCATCATTCTGATATTGTCCTGCTGGTAATGTCTTCATAGAATAAGAAAAAGAAGGGCTGCGAAAAATGTAAACGCCGATATTTATATGGAAGTAACGAATATTGGCACGATGCAAGCTATTTCAATAAACTCCGTTTATCAAGACCTGAACGCCCCACCTCGGTTACCGGATAGACGAAAATCCGGTATGCTTCATCATGATTATGAATCAAATATAGCAACTGATGATGACGTGAAAGCAGATCTGAATCTCTCGCAATACATCACAAAAGGAGAACCACATAAATACATGGACATGAATACCGTTTATGAAACACCTGGCAATGAAAAAGACTTTGATCTCGATGGATATATCCTTCCGACCAGGGATGCATTATCGGATGATAGAGTGACAGCAACGGCTGATCAATTTCGTGACGATAAATCGTATAATCATGAGTATACCGACATGAAAACTGTCTACCAAACGCCCTCAGCGGGGAAAGATGTGGACCTTGATGGATATCTTCTCCCGTGAGAGGACAACTCCGACACAGACTCGAGCGAAAACGATGGAAAAACACTAACCAGTGTGCAAATAAATAAAACTGCACCTCAAAAAACTCCTGAAGTTTCTAAGAGTTTAAATAAAAGACTGGAGGCTGCTGTGAAACAAAAAACATAACACGGGCTTATTACCATAAATATATGGACATGACAAGTGTGGGTAAAATATACAAAAAATAAACGATACAATTAGACACTTATGAGAAGTGGTTCAGTTGTTGATAATGCACTTATCCGTCATTCGTAAGGATGTACACAAGTGTGCTGAAATAAAAGATGATCGAATGAGAGCCGTATTTTAGTGGTAACAAATCACCACGGTCGTAAAGGATTCTTTCGCTTCAGAACGATGGAAAACTGAAAGTGATGTCAAATTTAATTATTAATGGCGACCATAAGTTCTGCAAGTAAATTAAAATCCTCTTTAGTTTCATACGATCTCAGTTCAATGACAATTAATGCCTATTCTATTACCATTCACACGCAACTGTTTTTCTAAATCACTTTTTTAATTCAATGGACATGTCCAATGATCAAACTTATCTTCAAACCACCGATGTAAACAACTCGTAGATTAGACACTGTCAGACATATATAGGTTTTCTTTTCTCCATTGTGTATTATTATTCAAGACAAAATGTATGACAGTAATACAGACTTTCATGTAAATGTCAGGTTAAACGACAATAATACGTTGTCAGTGTTGAAATAATGAATAAAACAATAAGGATTTGGGTAAAAAAATGAAAGTATCATATATTTTCTGTAATATTACCTCTTTGTGATACACGAATAAACATTTCTGTAAGATTGTAATTAAAACTGACGAGTGTAAATGCTTAACCAAATAACAGCAAAATGTTCGGCATAGCAGGGACTGTACAATAAGGGAACAAAAATGTACAAAATGAAATCGTATCAATCATATTGCGTTCCTTCTTTGGTTATAGACGTGTCATATCAAACTACTTAGATATTGACTGAAATCGATTTCCTCGATCACTATCATCACTTTAGATTTGGCTTAATTCGTTATGTAATAGAGAAGAATAGAGATTATTCATAATCATATGTAAGTCCCTTCTATTCATCCAAATAATCTATTTTCACAATATGTATTTTTCCTAACGATAATAAAAGGAATAACAAGTCAGGCTTAACATCGCAGCTAAATATACCTATCTTGCTTCCAAAATAACAGTTCTGGCTCCTCAGCAGTATGTTTCTTCCTTTTGTTTGTTGTATTCGTTAGTGAGTATTTTTTGGCTATAAAGGTCAATATATTGTTATAATGTGCACGACTTTGCAAATTATAACAACCTTTTTAACACGGTATAACGCATAGAAAAGAGGATTATGCGCACCTCTCTTCCTTGCATATTATACTCCATTGTTTGAGCAGCGCGCATGGCTCGACTCCAAGGGAGCAAGGCAAGAGGTCGCAAATACCCTCAATTTAATATTTCAAATACTGCATGCATTCACTATAACATATAATCACTTCAAAATAAGAATGTGCCTCGAGCCATTATATCTTAACCTCAGCCTGCTGCCTAGGTGAAATAAAGCCTCACTCTGGAAGTTGTCGGTTCACATATTTTGTTGTACTTGATCGCCGGAGCATGGGATATTTCTATATGTGCACGAGCGTGCTACGTAACCACGTTTCGGGCACTGTATAACGTGTGCTAAAGTTAGTTAGACTGTGCATCTCTCAGCCCTGCGAGAACCCATTATTTGCAATAGGAAGTTTTCGCAAACTCAATGCGGACGGAGAATCTACGATTCGTGTGCATAATCGAGAAGCTACTATAGTGCCAGCGGGGTGAACGATGAGGTACTGAAATCCAGAACGGGTTTTGGCCAAATCTACGGGCGTTCTCAATGACGCCCCAAGTGAATCAAGTGCCTCGATACAAACAACAGAACTGTATTACATTCACCTGATAAGAATAATATTATTTAAATAGACATAATAAAATCTGCATACATTAGTTGTTGCCACACTTAATACATGCAGTTTGCATTAGTGACTTTTGTGAATACTAGACAGGTGAGTGAAACAATTTGTATTGAGGAACTTCACAACGACTGTATTAAATTCGATTACATTACGAAAATGGCCTATTCCCTGCCACGCAATACAGTAAGGACGGGACTACATGACATGCACAGCTTGTATTGTCTCGACCAAGCCACGAAATGGCTTTTCATCAAATTTTAACAATTTATCATCAAGTTTAAAACAATTCATGTTATATCCATATTTATGTTGTTATAGTTGAGAAACAATAATCGGAGGAAATAAAAAAAAATACTCACCGAAGAGCCGCTTACGTCAGGGGCGGATCTAGGGGGGTGGGGGTGGGGGGTTAGGGGTTTAAATCCCCCTTGGGCTGCCCCCCCCCCCCAAAAAAAAAAAAAAAAAAAAAACAAAAAACAACAACAACATTGGTTTGCACTTTTTAAATGGAAAAAAAATATAGCTCACTGCTCCAAAGCCCTCCCCCCCCCCGTAGCACAAAGCTAGATCCACCCTATTCCAGAATCACGCTTAATTCAAGCCGTCGAAGATGGCGTTATCAACAAACTCATAATTATGCTCACTATCCCAGCCTGAGAACCATTGAGAACGCCCGTAGATTTGGCCAAAAAACGTTCTTGATTTCAGTACCTCAGCAGTCGACCCGCTGTTACTATAGTAGCTTCTTGATTTTGCACACGAACCGCAGATTCTCCGTCCGCAATAAGCTTGCGTAATACCCCTAATGTTTGTCGAACGGGCAACAACTAATGTTTGCAGTTTGGATCTGTCTATTGAAATACTATTATTCTTATCAGGTGAATGAAATAGTTTGTATCGAGGCACTTCACAAAGACGTATGCATTAAATTTGGTTACATTACGAGAATTGCCTATTGGCACTGCAAATGCAATATCTCCGTACTATACGTACGCGAACCCCGAAAAGCGAAACCGCGTATTGTAACGAGGGCGGTCTGTGTGCGACGGCCGTAACCCTCAGTGCTCTATGTCGGAGAAGGTCTGTCCGTTGCTGAGCTAAAACTCGCTAATGTCTTAGTATGGCGCATGTAATCGGGAGGGCTTTATTCCAAAGGATTACAAATGTACCCTGAATCATATTTAACATACATAGCATATAATTCGTTGTTCCCTCTAACATATATTTACCTCCAAAATTCAGATTTTACCTCGTGTCATGATATTTCAGCTTAAAATATACTTATGAAATACATGGTTCATTTATTGTCTTATATTGAACAACGAAATATACACTTTTTGTATACTAATTATATACACATTAGAGGATAGATTGTGCAGATGAGAAATACATTTTGCAATATCCAACTTGACGCTACCATATTTTGTTGTAATAAAAAAAGGGAATTCAGGCAGGAAAAGCTGCGAGTTAACTTGAGAGAAATGGAAAGAGCGTGAGCGGAGAAAGAGAAAGGAGGAGGAAGTGAGACCACTTTACAAACAATTGGGTATTGACTTGTAAGCTAGACATTGCATTTCAGGACGGTCCCGCACTCCGTAGGCCTATATATAGTATATTTAATGGAATATGATGCCTTTAATGTACACCAAGTTAGGAAATTCGCCATCATAGGCCATTGATATAAATTCACATTCGTTCAAAAGCAAAAGTACAGATGAGATGAGAATAAACTACAGTTTCTGCTGCACTTCCTGTGCTATAACACAACTCGCGTCGGTTTATGACTTGCGTGACAACCCATCTGAAACTCGTATACGTCGATGCGATGAATTCCTTTCGTTCAGGCTGATGCGTTTTTCCGAGACGTGCTTTCCTGGAGGTTACCGACAACTAGTACAGAAGTTACAATATCGTCCTTCTTCTTTTTAACCAAACATATAATTTCTCGACATAAAAGAACCTTTGAGGCACAGCTCGTGGCTGATCCCAGCCGTTTCTCACAAGAACAGGTTCCAAGAGGCGGCAGGAAAAGGGTAAACTGCACTGAACACTCCCCCAAAACTCACGCCGCTATTATATGCTAATATGTATATTACATACACAAAGTCAAAGAGAAAGGATGAAAGGGAAGAACTAGTTTCCATTTTAATACAGATGTAATATTGAAGAAAATATGCAAACAAGTACATTATCATCCTAAAACGGTTGAGCATTAGAGAGATATCCCCGTGTGGCTTAGCACAGACTTAAATGGTTACAATAAATGTACTTGATTCACAATCTGTGTTCATTTCCTATGATGCTTATACTACAAAAGAGCTACTTAAGATTTCTACGTTGAACCATATCTAAAAGTAGTTACGTTATGAAACACGATAACGTGGTTATTTCAAAAAGGCAAACAATCTTAGGCAGCTAAGCTCTGGGGCGAAAAAGAAGGGCACCTTGCATGGAACTTATCGCATTACATTAAAATATGCGGTTTCAATGGGCGTGTTCACACCGCAAGGGGGGACCGTGGGCGGACCATGGATCGCGCTATCGTAGCGCGACCCACGGTCCGCCCATTGGCATTCGCCGGATCCACACCGCAGTGAGATAGCGCGGTCTAACTGCACCCCCTTTTTGAGAGGTCCTGTTGTCATGACGCGTGACGTTCTGAATAGGCCATTTTCGTAATGTAACCAAATTTAATGCATACGTCTTTGTAAAGTGCCTCAATACAAATTATTTCATTCACCTGATAAGAATAATAGTATTTCAATAGACAGAATCCAAACTGCATACATTAGTTGTTGTCAGGTTGGACAAGCATTATGGCTTGACCTACCTATATAGCAACACTTAATATATGCAGTTGCATTCTGACTATTGAAATACTATTGTTCCTATCAGGTGAATGAAATAATTTGTATTGAGGCACCTCACAAACACTTATGCATTAAATTTGGTTACATTACGAAAATGGCCTATTGTACCGATTCAGATTCAGATCGCACCAAAATAGAATGAGTATAAAATTCCCCGCGTGTAGAACGATGAAATCCGGCGTGCTATCGTAGCTCGGGTTCACACCGGCAGAGAGGCTGTTCACACCGGCAGAGATAGCGCGGTCTAGCGCGCGCTAGACCGCGCTATCTCTGCGGTGTGGAAGGTACAACGTCGTTTCGGTCCGCCCCACAGCGAGCCACGGAGAGCCACGGCGAGCCAACACTGGAGCACCTCTTGGGGGTGGGCCACGAGAGATAGCGCGGTCTAGCGCGCTAGACCGCGCTATCTCTACCAGTGTGAACCCGAGCTACGATAGCACGCCGGATTTCATCGTTCTACACGCGGGAAATTTTATACTCATTCTATTTTGGTGCGATCTGAATCTGAATCGGTACAATAGGCCATTTTCGTAATGTAACCAAATTGAAGTGTTTGTGAAGTGCCTCAATACAAAGTATTTCATTCACCTGATAGGAATAATAGTATTTCAATAGTCAGAATGCAACTGAATATATTAAGTGTTGCTAGGTAGGTCAAGCCATAATGTTTGTCTAACCTGACAACAATTAATGTATGCAGTTTGGATTCTGTCTATTGAAATACTATTATTCTTATCAGGTGAATGAAATCATTTGTATTGAGGCACTTCACAAAGACGTATGCATTAAATTTGGTTACATTATGAAAATGGCCTATTCAACACTCCTAATTAGTAATAGCGCGCGAAATCTTTGTCCGCTCTGACCTCATGACGTCACGCGTCATGACAACAGGACCTCTCAAAAAAGGGGGTGCTACGATAGACCGCGCTATCTCATTGCGGTGTGGATCTGGCGAATGCCAATGGGCGGACCGTGGGTCGCGCTACGATAGCGCGATCCACGGTCCGCCCACGGTCCCCCCTTGCGGTGTGAACACGCCCAGAGATAGCGCGGTCTAGCGCGCGCTAGACCGCGCTATCTCTTGTGGACCACCCCCAAGAGGTGCTCCAGTGTTGGCTCGCCGTGGCTCGCTGTTGGGCGGACCGAAACGACGTTGTACCTTCCACACCGCAGAGATAGCGCGGTCTAGCGCGCGCTATCTCTGCGGTGTGGAAGGCACAACGTCGTTTCGGTCCGCCCAACAGCGAGCTACGGCGAGCCAAAACGGCGTGCCAGTACTGGAGCACCTCTTGGGGGTGGTCCACGAGAGATAGCGCGGCCTAGCGCGCGATAGAGCGCGCGCTAGACCGCGCTATCTCTGCCGGTGTGAACAGCCTCAATGATACTTTAGAAGAAAAAAAAAACAGTTTGAGCATCATATTATCGTCTTGGTCGAGCATCGACACGCTATATGCATAAGCATTACTAACCTAGTTATCAATGAATTACCTAGACTATAGTACCATGAGTACATATTTAATTCCCAACTGGGCGTAGTCAGTTTCTCATGAATGTAGGACCTGAACACTACAACGACCTCATCACCTCATCGCAGGTTTCCCTCGCGAGCTCGATCTGGGCTCGCCGTGGTACGAACAAATAAGACGCTACCCGGCAGGCTAGCTTTGCAAGAGTGTTGTTCTATGTTATTTAATAGGTACGAGAAATAGCTCCGCCTCTTCTACCAACGGCTCTTTACTAAATGTATAAAGGAATCCTGGTCCTGCTGGTTGTAGCTAGATGGAGTGGTCCTGCTTACACCTTTGTCCATACGTTCCGCGTATTAAGGTAGGAAATACGAGAGCCTATTACAAATGGCCAAGTTTTTGTTTAGTTTAGAGTGGAAAACATTGTGGATACAATAGTTTGAAAATGTTTTCCAACAAAAAATGGCACTTCCACTATGAAAAAAAGGAAAAGGGCATTTTGACGGATGTACGTCTTTAGGAAATGGATATTTCTCCATGAGGCAAAATCTTTCGACATATCCTCACGTGTAAGAAGAGGAACGACTGACTAGCTTGAGGAGATAAGACAAGCATGCAAGAGATGTCAGCTTTTTGCTTTTTCCGCACTTGCGAGAGAATGAATATTCAAATTCCATCCATGAACGACATGAACAATTCATTGAAATGTCATTGAGTAATTTTGGCCAATTTCGAACCATTGGCCAAATTTTGTTTGGTTACGAAAGCCTGGTCTGAAATATACTAAGTGCGCGCGCACGCATGCGTGACTTCTGAATTGGGTTCTGTTCAACGTGTATACATTAATACGATAATCTATCAAAGAGTACAACTCAATATAAATTGTGACTCGGATCTCGTGATGAAAGGTCTAGTGTCTAGTCACCTTCAACCAGTCGTTAGGGTATCATGACATGATATATTGTCGGAAGCTCCATGTTACCACACAAAATGAATAGATTCGCAATATTATGAATGACCTTGGCTTGGTCCGACTTCTCTAAAACCCTACCAACCTATATCTTTAATTTTCTGCCTTTTCCACGAATAATTCATACACATAGTTATAACAGGAAACATATAAACAGAGAAACTCCAAGCTTGTTTGACAAATGTCAGCAGTCTGGAAGCTATTTTAACCGCTGCCCCCCCCCCCCCCCCCCCTCCAAAAAATGTCCAGCAACGCGCTCGTTAGCTATCACAGTTTTACGATCTAAATGACCTGATTCTTTTGTTATCATATTTTCTAATGAAAACGAGGGGCAACGGATCCGTTTCAGAAAAAGGTTAATTCTTACTTTCGTTCTGCGTCACAATAAACCACTTTGGATAATTTACAATTAAATGGAGTTTTTCGGAAACTCATCGACAATATTCTACCTAGATATACGTCTTATAAATTGCTCCAACAATGCTTAAGGAAGAGTGGAGGTCTTGTACGGTGGATCGTGGATGACCGTTTGTGGTGGTTACTACTGGAATCTGTTAACCGCAAGGGTAATATGTAGAATGCTGTGGTTCGACGGTGCCCTGGACGCGCCACGATCGGCTAGGTTTGGTCAAGGTTCTGGTGATATTCTTGGTGTCAACTGCTGGGGAACAGAAGACAGCCTGTTAGACTGTCACAGTGTGTGGCTTGACTCTTCTTGTGGTCATCACAGGGATGCGAGTACCGTGTGTTACTTAGGAGGTATGAACTCTTTTGGACATGAGGAATCGACTAGTCGTCATTTTAAATGGCATACTGTTAACATCGCAATACAAAACACAGATTATCTTGAGCTTGTATGATCATACACTTACTTTTTTTCCTATCATTGCTACAAAATCAATTACTAAAATCTAAGGAAAAGGTTTTATCACATTCTATGACTGCGTTTGACTTTTACAATTTGTCTAGGCATTCATTGAATGCTGGCTAACATGCAGTCATATTGCTTTTAAGTTTCCGTACTCATAATAATATATGTATATTTAAGTTCATACACTTTTTCATCAGTTACTGACAGTAAATGCTCGGTCAGACAACGCGCGGCAAAACCTCGGCTTTAAATATATATATATATATATATATATGACGTAAGGTGCGTCCTTTGGTGCGCACAGTTGCCATTCATTTACACGCCATTTCTGAACAAGCCTTTAGTGATTTTTCTTACGTTTCATGAATGATTTTGAAGAGGGCCACGCACAAGGGGTAACTTTTAATCGGGGCACTGCTTCTGCCACAGGAGGGACATTGTTGTTCTCTTAGGATTTGTAGCAGGAGGGGCATTTTCTCGATCTATTATGTTCACCTACATGAAGAATTGGTTTTGCTTTCATAAAAAATTGTTATCGGACAAAGCAACCAAACTACTTTAAAAAAATTACTTACGAAAAGAGTAAGATTAAAAATGCCTTGAAATCGCTTTGAGATTACTAGAAAAAAATGATGACGATTTGAACCCTCAAAGGAAAAAAAGGCGCCTTAAAGCCAATGCATTACAACATTGGTAAATAGAGGCAAACCTATGATTTGACATGGTTTATTCAATTTCATAGGAGATGTTTGTAGTTATGAAAAAAGCTGCATTGTGTTTATTGTTCTAAATGGATGATATCGAAACGTGAATAATGATACTAAAAAATGTACATTTTCGCAATCCATGTATAATCATTTCCACAAAAGTAGCCAAAGCTGTGTGTAAATATTGTATCCTTACACTATTACAAACGAATTACGTTTCTTAAAATTCATTTTTAGCCCATCCGAATCCATTTCAAGTTTGTCTTGTCGGTGGGTCTAACGATGCTGAAGGAAGAGTAGAGGTACTGAACGATGGATCCTGGGGAACTATCTGTGACAACAGCTGGGAATTGAGAGACGCGAGGGTAGTTTGCAGAATGATGGGGTTTAATGGAGCCTTGGACGCACCGACAACTGCTAGTTTTGGTCAGGGCTCTGGTCGTATTCTACTAAATTATGTCAGCTGTGAGGGATCTGAAGACAACCTAGCAGAATGTGCTCATGCAGGAATTGGACTTAACCCATGCAGTCATACAAAGGATGCAGGAGCCATTTGCTACTCAGGAAGTATGTTTTCTCTCTATTTGTGGAAAAGTGTTACACATTTTAAGTTTCATATTAAACCTGCTTTTCACAACCTACTACACATATATCTATATATATATGTGTATGTTGTCGATTTCCTGGACATACATGTAAAAAGCTGGTGCTCAAGCAAATCGAGCTTATTGATAAAGAGGGACTTGAAGCGCTCTTTAGCAAAGCTTGATTTGGAGCTTGCATCCAAATTTGGTTAATAAATCATGTAGGAAAAGCGTAAATCTGCTTTGCACTGTATTTTAGTATTATTAGGAGATACATCACTACTTTTAAACCATCAATGCCCCTTTCTTCTTTAAATTTGCTGTTAGACCCAATGTACAATTTAAGGTTTCTTACTTGGTATGCCAGGGTATTGAATACTAGGTCTCATGCAAGGTAGCACAGCAACCAGTGTAGTAGCTGGGGATTATGGAATTGTGTAAAACAAATTGTATTCACCGCCCCCCCTCCACTCAGACTTATATCTGCATTATTTTAACAGGTGGCAAAAAATATCCTTAAGGGAGCAAACTAGAAAGACATTCCAAAGTTAAAGGTAAAGACCAGTTATAGTCATGCGATTGCATTGTGAAAGAAACGTTGTGGAATCGATCAGAAAAGGTTGATCATCTAGCATCTAGCATCTGCAAGGTTCTGGAATCATCAAAATGATAAGAAATTTGGCCAATTCTTCGTAAAGTTACAAGCACTATACACAGAAAGATGTATATGGGACTACCCTATATCTCTCACATACCATGAGAGAAACAAATTTACCAAATATATGAATTAGTAGGCGGTTTCCCGGCAAATTGTTATAATCATGTATTAGTCAAAACATATTCTTTTACATGATTGGTAATTAGAGCTTCCATTTCATTTTTTTTTGAAATTCGGGCATTTTCAATACTGGTCTTTACCTTTAAGATTTCCTTCAGATATTGAAACATTTTGCAAGTGTAATTTTAAAATATATGTATATTATCCTATTTTTGTTTTGTTTTTTTGTTTTTTTGGGGGGGGGGGGGGGGGGGGGGGCGCAGTATCAAAATCAGGCCGGAGCAACTCAAAGGCTTATTTTAAGGAGCGTAGGAATGACGATGGCATTCTCTTTGTTCTTCTTTTTTAATCTGCATCGTCCCTTTGAAGAGCTGTTTATAAGTTATTTTATATAGCGGGGTTAAAATAACGACATCCTAAAGTTACCTTTTGCCAGGGTTCACTGCGAATGAGCTTTAGACAACTGTTGCTTTTATTATCTTAATCCTAATGCAGTTTACCTTGCGTATTGGGGGCGCATATGACGTATTTTTTCGCGCCCTCTATTTTGCTTTTTTTTTAAAATGTCCCCTTCAAATGCCGCCCGCGTCAATTTTAGCTCCAGAAGGGCATTATGTTATATGGTTGGAACGAAATGTGATCACTTCGATGGGACGAGTTTTTGTCAGGGGAGACATTAAATATCATTCATAAAAGCAAGATTTGACTTGTACTTAGGCATGTTGGGGAAGGGGGTGATCAGCAGTGAAGAAAGCAAACACAGATGTAGACCTATATATCTATCAAAAAAAGGCATCTGTTTTGACATGAATGAGGACAAACGAGGGTCACAAAAAGGGCAGATTTTACGTCAGAACACTTCTTCTGTAACGGGAAGGACATTGTGTGGTAGCAGGGGGGGGGGGGGGGGGGTTCTTGATCTATTATGTTCACCTACATGTAAAATTGGTATTGCTTACATAGCAAAGTGCTAAATACTTAAACAAATTACTTGAGAAAATGTTAAGATTATTAATGCAATGAAAAAAAATAACAGCGCTTTGGATCCTCAAGGCAAAAAACAAAGGCAATGAGATTAAAAACGGGCCTGAAGGTGACTTACGGTCAATGCACTACAACACTGATATATATAAAGGCATAGCTATGATTTGAAATAGTTTATTCAATTCAAATGAGATGTTTGCAGTTTAAAAAAAAAACTGTATTGTATTTTTTTTTTTACAAATGACATTTAAACGTAAATAACGATACTGACTGCTTAACATAAAGTGATTTTATACTTTTCAAAGATCGATTACTTTTGCCTTTTCCGATTTTATAATTCTCGCTATCGCCAATATTTGCCAGGATGTAGCCTCTCGGACGTAATTTCGAGCCACTTCCGGGACTTACATAATTCCCGTGTACGATAGCGCGGGGGCGGTAAACGTATGATGCATGCGCATTGAACGTATGTAAGCGTCCGGAAGCTATTTCCAGGTTTACTCAGTTTTTGTGACAGTAGCCCTGAAAACCAAGAGAAAGATACTCCAAATCATATCGACGACCAGATTGAATAAACAATGGAAGCCCCTCCTCGCGACTTCGAGAAAATGACGGGCTCAACTTTAGAATACCCTACCAAAACTCATCATTTACGTTGGTCGTTCAATGAGCCAACAGACACCTTTAATGTTATCTTGTCCATTAGTATTCTACACGAGTTTTTTTTTATTTGCAAAAGAACACAACCAAAGAAAGTTTACTTTATTATTTATATGCCTCTACTTGCTCTTGCCCATCATACATCCAAATATCATGTTCATCCAAGCGTGAACACATACCACACAACAATGGTACTAAATGGTTTGGGATAAAACACTCTTTCATACGATGTATAATAATTTACTGTACATAGATGATTTTTAAAATAATTAGCAATTTTCTAGGTGTAAACTTTCTTTTGACTGACATGGTATAGAACTATTGAAAACGTGTATAACACTGGGTAAAAATCTGAATCTCGCCCTGCGTGTGCGTGGTATACATAAACGTAAGCCAGATCTGATGAAGAAAAAAAACAAATCCAAAGAGTGCGTCAGATCGTTTCTGATGGCAGGTGCCCTTTGATCATCCGTTGTCAGGGGATGAGCGGAGTCCCACCAATCACGTGTTTCGCAGCTTTTAAGTAACCTGATATCCCAGTAACTTCAGCATACTGTAAAATGCTAGTTATAGATTTTGAGCAAAGAATCAATGGCAACCGAAGAATAGCTAGTTCAATGCTGAGCTGCCAAAAAGTTTGTATTCGCCGTTAATGAAACAACTATCACGCAATTGTTGTCTTGTAGCCCATCCGAATCCATTTCAAATTCGTCTTGCCAATGGATCGAATGATACTGAAGGCAGAGTAGAGGTACTGTACGATGGATCCTGGGGAACTATCTGTGATTCATGGTGGGATCTGAGAGACGCGAGGGTGGTTTGTAGAATGCTGGGGTTTGATGGAGCCTTAGACGCACCGAGATCTTCACGGTTTGGTCAAGGCTCTGGTCGTATTCTACTAAATGATGTCAATTGTGACGGAAATGAAGACAACTTAGCTGACTGTGCTCATGCAGAGATTGACCTAAACTCATGCAGCCATACAAGTGACGCAGGAGCCATTTGCTACACAGGAGGTACATTTTCTTCTCTCGTATAACAAAGTTTTGTTCAACTAAACGTGCTGTGAATTGTTTGCATGCTTAATGAATGAATATCAAAAATCTCAAGAGCTAAGTGACTTAAAACTGAATAATCCTTCGCATTTGATGTGCAAATGGTCTAAACAATCAACAACAACTTGAAATTTACCCCCCCCCCGAACAAAAGAGAAGAAAAAAAAAAGGAAGAGATTTTTCTAGTTTTATAGGTCTATTTTTAATTACCATCAAATGCAACCACACCATATTCCGTAATTCTATAACCAGACGTATTTTTATGGCAAGCCCTTTTAACATTTATTCATCTTTCTTAATATCAAGAATTCATTTCTTGATTACAAGAATTTTTTTTTTTTATATCAAGAATTCAATTCTTGATATCTTAACGCAAGACTATTGCGAGAATTATTTGGATATCGAGCGCAAAAGTATTGCACGAATTCACAATTTATTTCGAGCGCAAGAGTTGTGTAAAAATTCATTCTGATTTCGAACGCAAGAGTTGTGCAGAAATTCATTCTGATTTCGAATATGATATCAAGATATGATTTTCTGTTGTAAAGCAATGGTAATTCTTGATATCAAGAATTCATTTCTTTATATGAAGAATTTAATTCTTGACATCAAGAAATAGGAATATATGTTAAAACGGCTTGCCATACAATTTCTTTAATATTCTTTTTTCTTCAGCACAAATGATTTTAAGCCGAAAATGTTTTGGTGGATCATTAAAATTATTCAAAACATTTTCGTATACCTCAGTATTATCAGTTTAATGTGTTGATGATAGGATTTCTTAATACAAATAATCTTTCTTCAAATTTCTTTTACAATTATATTCAAAGCTAATATAACATTAGCCAAAATGCTATCCCATACGTCTTTCCTATTTACGTGTAGCCAATCCAACCCCATTTGATGTTCATCTGATTGGTGGATCAAATGAAGCTGAAGGCAGAGTAGAAGTATTGTACGATGGATTATTGGGAACTATATGTGATGACAGTTGGGATCTAAGAGACGCAAGAGTAGTTTGCAGAATGCTGGGGTTTGATGGAGCCTTGGAAGCACCGAGATCTGCTAGGTTTGGTCAGGGCTCTGGTCGTATTCTGCTAACGGATGTCATTTGTGAGGGAACAGAAGACAACCTGGCAGACTGTGCTCACCGAGGAGTTGGAGATTATACTTCATGCAGTCATGCCAAGGATGCAGGCGTCATTTGTTATTCTGGAGGTAGGTTTCTCTGGTCCATATTCTATAGAATGAAAGTCCTGAGTCGATCTATGAAGACTAAATGGAGCAGGAATTCCAAAACACAGAATTGGATATGAAGGACTTTTTAAAAATAGTCAAGTCGAGTGCTTTTCATACTATTTACGACAATGGAGGGGGAAAACCCTCTTACGGCTGATATACGCAATTTTAATTTCGACCAGATATCCAGTGAAATGACATCGAAGTAGCTGCGTAGTTTCCCGCTGGATAATTACCGATTTATTTCCAATGAAATAATAGAGAAGAATGACAACTGTATTGTGTTCGTTTCACCCCAACGGTACAAAGAGAAAACACCGAATTGTTGGCATTTCACCCATTAATTCACTTTCATTAGTTATCCAGGCAAAAGATTAGGTTTATTTCGCAAACATTCGCAAAATTATAAAAAGGTAAACTCGTATAAAAATAATTTTCTCCCCAGCACATCCTCAGCCATTTCAAGTTCGTCTGATTGGAGGGTCTAACGATGCTGAAGGAAGAGTAGAGGTCACACACGATGGATCCTGGGGAACTATCTGTCATTTAGGCTGGGATCTGAGAGACGCGAGGGTGGTTTGTAGAATGCTGGGGTTTGATGGAGCCTTGGAAGCACCGAGATCTGCTAGGTTTGATCAGGGCTCTGGTCGTATTCTTCTAAAGAATGTCAACTGTGAGGGAACAGAAGACAACCTGGCAGACTGCGCTCATGGGGGAGTTGGAGATTATACTTCATGCAGTCATGCCAGGGATGCAGGCGTCATTTGTTATTCTGGAGGTAGGTTTCTCTGGTCCATATTCTATAGAATGAAAGTCCCGAGTCGATATATGAAGACTAAATGGAGCAGGAATTCCAAAACTCAGAATTGGATATTAAGGACTTTTTGTTTAAAATTCAAGTCGAGTGCTTTTCATACTATTTACGACAATAGAGGGGAAAACCCTCTTACGGCTGATATACGCAATTTTAATTTCGACCAGATATCCGGTGAAATGACATCGGAGTAGCTGCATAGTTTCCCTCTGGATTATTACTGATTTATTTCCAATAAAATGATAGAGAAGAATGACAACTGTATTTGTGTTCATTTCACCCTAACGGTGCATAGAGAAAACATCGAATCGTTAGCATTTTACACCTGAATTCATTATCATTAGTTATCCAGGCAAAAGATCGGGTATATTTCATAAACATTCGCAACATTTGAAAAAAGGTAAACTAGTATAAAAAATACTTTTCTCCTCAGCCCATCCTCAGCCATTTCAAGTTCGTCTGATTGCTGGGTCTAACGATGCTGAAGGCAGAGTAAAGGTTATGCATGAAGGATCCTGGGGAACTATCTGTCATTTAGGCTGGGATCTGAGAGACGCGAGGGTGGTTTGTAGAATGCTGGGGTTTGATGGAGCCTTGGAAGCACCGAGATCTGCTAGGTTTGGTCAGGACTCTGGTCGTATTCTGCTAAAGGATGTCAACTGTGAGGGAACAGAGGGCAACCTGGCAGACTGTGCTCATCGAGGAGTTGGAGATTATACTTCATGCGGTCATGTCAGGGATGCAGGCATCATTTGTTATTCTGGAGGTAGGTTTCTCTTTTACAAAATAATTCATTTGTATTAGTAATTCAGGCAAATGATCAGGGATTTTTCATAAACATTCGCAAAATTTGAAAAAAGGTCAACTAGTATAAAAATACTTTTCTCCTCAGCCCATCCCCAGCCATTTCAAGTTCGTCTGATTGGAGGGTCTAACAATGCTGAAGGAAGAGTAGAGGTCACGCATGAAGGATCCAGGGGAACTATCTGTAATTTAGGCTGGGATGTGAGAGACGCGAGGGTGGTTTGCAGAATGATTGGATTCGATGGGGCCTTGGAAGCACAGGGGTCTGCTAGGTTTGGTCAAGGCTCTGGTCGTATTCTTCTATTTAATGTCGGTTGCGATGGAACAGAAGAAAACCTTGCAGACTGCGCTCATACAGAGATTCAACGTTTCTCATGCAGTTATACAAATGATGCAGGCGCTGTTTGTTATTCAGGAGGTAGGTTGTTTCATTTTTATTTTTTTTGTTGTTAGGTATTTGAGTAAATAATTCTAACTTATTCGCTTGCATATACCCATGCAGGTATATTTTGCTATTCCTTTGGTCGATCATTGATGTTAATTGACTTACAAGAATTACAAGAAAGCTTGCTTAATCCGACGTCTCACCTATAATCTTGTTTTCATGGTCAAGAGATTGCTCTTCTACAGATATTTCTGATCAGGTAAAATGCTGTTAACCAATCCATGTACTTTAGTGTGTTTTTTAAAGAGGGGCACAAGATTACATTTCTTGCAAGAGTATGTACATTTTACCTGATAGACCTAATCTGCTTTTTATCCTTACCATTCAGTAAACACAACAGAACCATTTCAAGTTCGTCTTACCAATGGAACCACCGATTCAGAGGGCAGGGTGAAGGTTTTGTATAAGGGAAGCTGGGGAACTATTTGCGATGATAGCTGGGATCTAAGAGACGCAAGAGTAGTTTGTAAAATGCTTGGATTTGACGGAGCTTTAGCCGCACCTGGTAGTGCTACGTTTGGTGCCGGAAGCGGTAAAATCTTGTTTGATGACGTTGGATGCAAGGGCACAGAAGACACCCTTGCTGAGTGCTACCATCGAGGGTTTGGAGTCAACAACTGTGAACATGATAGTGATGCTGGTGTCATTTGTTTTATAGAAGGTACGTTGTGTATTTTAAATTGTTAGTGTTCATTTATACTAGTCGTCAGCCAAAATGGAGTTACGGGAAGGTATCTTAGATATAAAAAAAATACCTTCCATTGGTCATAAGCATGATTCCTACGGTTAGGCTCAGTTAAATAGTTTAAACATAATATAAAATCGAACAAAATGGTTCGTTTGGCATTTTTGTCGATTGGTAACACTTCAGTGACTTGTGCTTATAAATATGTAAACCTTATGCACAAATGTTTGTGTTGACTATTAATGTTTCATGCATGGACTACCTTTTACGAATATTAATCTTTGTCATACATCCTGCTATTATTTTTTGTAGAGGGTGTCAGTAATTTGTTTAAAATAAATTTAATGGCAACTGAATAAATTGTTTGTACACACTTTTGTCAATGATAAAATACACTTCATCTGGACCCTCTAGATCCATTTCAAGTTCGTCTTGTCGATGGATCTAACGATGCTGAAGGAAGAGTAGAGGTACTGCACGATGGATCCTGGGGAACTATCTGTGATGACTGGTGGGATCTAAAAGACGCGAGGGTGGTTTGCAGAATGCTAGGGTTTAACGACGCATTGGCTGCACCTATTTCTGCAAGGTTTGGTCAAGGACCTGGCCAAAGTCTTCTGACATATGTTCGTTGTAAGGGAACAGAAGATCACTTGGCAGCTTGTTTTCACGCAGGTGTAGGAAGTTCTCATTGTAGTCATGGTAGTGATGCTGGCGCCTCTTGCTCCGTGGGAGGTAAGCTTTTCAAATCATGATAGAATAAGGAAATTCTGATCGTCAACATTTTCTATCCTGGCTGGATAGGCATATGCTTCTTGATTTGATACTGTCCATACCTTTCCGGTGCCAATGAATTAGAGAATTTCATATTCATAAAACTGTCAGAATTATTTATGTTCTACAAATGTCTACAAGTGTTCCTGTAGATTAATCTTTTTCTTTTATAATTGCGATGTGAGATCTTGTTAACATTTTATTTAAAGGGGATAACCTAAAATTGCAATACAAATCCGTCATTATTTTTTTACTTACAAATTTGTCGAAATATCAAGCTGTGGTCAAAATGCTCACTAGCGAATATTCATTAGAAGTGTTCGTCAATTTCCACCAAGGATTTCCAAAATACTGTTCTATGAAAGAATTCGTTTGTAATTGCGTTGATAATCGCTAAATATTTATAATTCTCTTTGATAGGGTCAATATCACCGTAACCCACCCTGTATTTGTTTGCTATACATTTTAGTTCAACTTGATAATGGAGCCGATGGATATGAAGGAAGAGTTGAGATACTACACGAAGGGTCTTGGGGAACTGTTTGCGACGATTCATGGGACCTGAACGACGCTAAAGTTGTGTGTCGACAGTTAGGATTTGATGGGGCTTTAGCTGCTCTACCCCAAGCAAGATTTGGTCAGGGTTCTGGTGATATCTTTCTGGATGGTGTTCAGTGCAATGGAACAGAAACCAACCTCAAAGACTGCAAGCATAAGGGGATAGGTGTTCATAATTGTATACACAAAGAGGATGCCAGTGTCATATGTAGACATGGAGGTAATACCATGAATCCGTCATTAAAAAAAAAAAAAGCAAAAACAACTGGATACAGATCGTCTACAACGAAAAGAAGAGGCCTAAATTATATTTTTTAATCACGGTAATCGAACACCCGGGTAACGTCATTATGCATTCAAAACACAACTTCCCTAATATATCTTGCCATTTTAGTCCGTCACTCGATATTAGGAAAAAAATTCAAGCATGGAATTTTAGGAAAACTTAAGACAGTAAAATAGACATCTTAAAAGTTAAATGTTAGAACAAAAGAATTTCAAATAAAATAAATACTGCCAAAGGCTTTGAGAAAAAATGTAGGTTCCCTTTTTACGAATCAATTGTATGCAATGTTTGGGAAAGACCTGTTTTTTTATTCATTTTTTTTTTGCAATCCCTACATTCTTTTCATTCCATGAATATTTATCGGTACAAATTTGGTTTCTTCATCTTTCTAGGTTTGACGAATTACTCGGACTTGATTAACTCTGATGAAATACCTTCTGCGTACACAACCAAGCTCTTGCAAATTGGACATGAAACTGCGACAGTTCCACCAAAAATGCAAGGACAAAACTTCAGCACACCGCGACATCCGGTTTACACGAGTAAAATTGGAAATTTAAAATCAACTGCATTCCCAATTCTACTAGTTGATTTCAGAATGATAATTTTAATTGGACTGTGTATTTTATTATTAAGCTGCATTCTGATCGCATCACTTGGATACTGTATTCATAGGTTTAAAAAGAGAATGGCTGCTAGGAATTTAGATACTGAAATATATATGGACGTAACGAATATGTCATCAATGCACGCTCTGTCACATGTTACTGGTTACCAAGCATTGAACATTGCCCCTAAATTACCTGAAAGGCGGAAAAGTGATGTTTTTGGTCACCATTATGAATCAAATATACAAAAAATAAAAGATAATCATGATGGTGATTTAGAAGAGGACCACGAGTATGCGGACATGAAAACTGTTTACCAAACACCTCAAACTGATAAGGACCTGGACATAGACGGTTATCTCCTTCCGAACACAGAAAAACCTTTAAACGATAGAAAGTCGGTATCAGATAAGAGAAAACCTTCTGATGAAAAAGCAGGAACGGGGTCATTATCTCAAGGCATGAAGGAAAATATGAAAAACGATTACATGGAAATGAAAACGGTTTACCAAAAGCCGAAAACGGGGACGGACATAGATCCTAATGGATACGTCCTTCCAAACGCAATGCCTTCGTTGAAAGATGATGATACAGTAACATATGAACTAACTCGTGACAATAACGAAAAGGAATCGAACCCCGAAATCGCTTGTACCGGAGGTGAAGGAAAGGTCTCCTTACCGGAAGACACGTCACAAAAAGAGATGCATAAGTACATGGACATGAAAACTATTTACCATACACCTCAAACTGATAAGGACTTGGACATAGACGGATATCTCCTTCCGAACACGGAAATACCTTTAAACGATGGAAAGTCGGTATTAGATAAGAAAAACGGTGGTTGCAAAATGGACATGCCAAAACCTTCTGATGAAAAAGCAGGAACGGGGTCTTTATTTCATGGCATAAAGGAAAATATGAAAAATGATTATATGGAAATGAAAACGGTTTACCAAAAGCCGAAAACGGGGACGGACATAGCTCTTGATGGATGCGTCCTTCAAAACACAATGCCTTCATTGAACGATGGTGATACAGTAACATATGAACTAACTCGTGAAAATCATGACAAGGAATCGAACATGGAAATCGCTTGTACCAGAGGTGAAGGGAAGGTCCCTTTACCGCAAGACACGTCACAAAAAGAGATACAAGAGTACATGGATATCAAAACTGTTTACCAAGGTCCTGCAACAGGAACCAACACAGATCTCGATGGGTATCTTCTTCCAAGTGCTATGCTAGAGACTGGATCTTTCCGGAACAATATTACAGCAGCATCAAATGGACGCTCTGATGAAAACAGGGACAATTAATTTTGGAAATGTATTTTAACGGTACCACATGAGGAAAGGATCTCGGCAATTCAAGGAAAAGAAAGATCGCAAAGTATTGGCACTAGAAAAGAAGAAGGGAGATTGTTGTATTATCAACTATCGGAAGCGCAGTTGAAGGGAAGTGTCGAGGTGATAGGTGTCCTGTAGGATGGATAGACAACATCATGAATTTGGAGGATGGAATTAGAGTAGCGACAGTGAATACGTGAGAGAGGATCCGGCGGCCCAGAGGGGCTATGACATTACATCCTAGTAGTATGTATTTTAAAGAACGTGATAATAATCGGGGATTCCAGTAAACCAACCTACGAAACAACGTGACAGCTATATGAATGTACCATCCTGAGGGAGTGCTTTCCAGACAAGAGGTGCAATATGTTTAAAAGAAAAGGACCCAAAGTTTGTTGTACATTTGAATATATGAAATTTCTCTCTATGACGAGTGTTATAGCTATGGATTTTATTGTTAAAAGTTAATAGCACTTGCAGATTTTCAGGCAGTGATATGTAAACATATCTAAAGAGCATTAATCCTACTAAATACTTATTAAGCTGATATATATCAAGTACTTTCAGTTTGAGAAATAAAGGTTTAGAGTGTGCATGGAAATCAGATAAAGTACAGCATCTAACTACTCTCTTTTGTAATTTTAAAAGTTTATCTAACTTTGATGGATATGTAATTCCCCAAACAATATTTCCATAACTAAGATAAGGCAAAACTAATGTATCATATAGCAGAATAAGAATTTCTTTGGGTAAGAGATAACGTAGTTTGCTATTGATACCAACACCTTTTGAAGTCTTATTAGTTACCGCAAGAATTTGGCTATTCCAAGATAAGTCTTCATCAATTACAATACCTAAAAAATTGGTAAAAATGACTCGTTTTATATCGAGTTTGTTGATTTTAACTACCAGATCATGTGCATTGTTTCTGTTACTTTTTAAATTATAGAAGTACATATATACAGGTTTTTCTACATTAATAGATAGGTTATTTAAATTGAACCATGTAGATACATTTTGTAGTTCAGTATTACGCATAATTTGTAACTGCGTAATATCATTATGACTAATCAAAATGTTGGTATCATCAGCAAAAATTACAAGTTTAAGAACAGATGAGCAATTGGAAAGATCATTAATATAGAGTAAAAAAAAGCAACGGACCCAGGATTGAACCCTGTTGTACACCACACACAATTTGTAAATTATTTGAAGTAACATCGTTGAAATATACCACTTGCCTTCTATTTGTTAAATAATTCTCAAACCAAGTTAAAACAAGCCCGCGAAATCCATAATTTCTTAACTTATAAAGCATTATATTATGATCAATTGTGTCAAAAGCTTTGCTTAAATCTAAAAATATTCCGAAAGTGTGACATTTTTTTGCAAAACATGAAATCAAATAATTATGCAAATCAATCAATGCCATTTCAGTCGATCTATTTTTCCTAAAACCATATTGGCATGAATTCAATATTACATTATCACTAAGGAAACTATGAACACGTGTAAATACAATTTTTTCCAATACCTTTGAGAAAAAAGGTAATATAGAAATTGGTCTGTAATTCAATATATTGCGGTTATCCCCCCTTTTGTACACTGGGATTACCTTTGCAATTTTTAGATTTGTAGGAACTATTCCAGTTGATAATGCAAGATTGAAGATATAAAGTAACGGTTTGGTTATGTAAAATATAACTTTCTTTACAAAAATGGAACTTATGTTATCAATACTTGTGCTTTTACTCTTCTTTAGTCCGCTGACAATATTGATTAATTCGTTTTCAGTAACAGGTTTAAAATATAATGACTTTTCGCAGGGAGGTGGTAAAAAAGATTGATAAGATATGTCACTATCAACTGGAATAGTACTTGACATGGATGGACCAATGTTGATAAAAAAGTTATTAAATATATCGGAAATATCTTTACTATCATATATGGCACGACCATCTACATAGAAGCTAGCAGGTGTTTTATTTAAAGATTTACCGAGAATATCTCGAATAACATCCCAAGTTTTTTTCATATTACCTTTATGTTTT
Organism: Strongylocentrotus purpuratus; assembly: GCF_000002235.5. Lineage (NCBI taxonomy): Eukaryota > Metazoa > Echinodermata > Echinoidea > Camarodonta > Strongylocentrotidae > Strongylocentrotus > Strongylocentrotus purpuratus. The sequence goes on from NW_022145609.1 coordinate 12,930,800, forward strand.
TTAAATTCATTGAAATAATGTAATCTTTTGACTTCTTTTAGACATTTAGTTACACTATTTCGACAATTGTTTATATCTCATCTTGTTATTGTTTGATGGATGTTTACAATATAATTTATACATTATGTTCTTTTTATTTACCATCTTTAACACTTTATTTGTCATCCAAGGTTTTTTACAAATTGTATGTTTTTTTAGAGAAATATTTTTTACTAAGAAGTTTTTCTCATATTTGGACAGAAATTGTTTCAAAAAGTGTTGATAAGCTATAACGGCATTTGAACAAATATACACATCTTCCCAGACTGTGTTATCTAGATCTTGCATGAAACAATTTATGTTTTTTTTTTATTAATAACATATCTATGAATATTATTATTATTTGTATTATGATGAAGGTTTTGGTTAGCCGTTATCTGAAATACTGGTAAATGGTCGGTCACATCAGTGTAAAATATACCCGATGAAATATTAGAAGATAAATTATTTGTAAAAATATTATCTATAAGAGTAGCGCTAGTTTCTGTTATACGTGTGGGTTTATCGATTAATGGTAAGAACGATGATGCATATAATACATTCAAAAATTCATTTACATATTGTTGACTATACATTTATAAATTTATATTGTAATCACCCATTATATACACCAGTTTATTTTCATGTCGAATTGCCTTTTCGTGTTTGATCGCCGCAGCTTTAAAACATTTAATCTTTATCGTTTGTTAAAATTTCTTTGAAGTTTGTGGATCTATATTTCTCGTTTTTCATTAAACCTCGTGTCAGAACCATTCGTTATTTTTATGTCACTTTTGCGTAATAAACGACACAGTGTACAGTTAATGTGGTAAAAGACTCTTTCGTGCCTTTGTCCGAACTAAGTGAATATCTGCTTTTCACTAATATTTCCACAAAACAGTGGCCGTCTTCGTATGTCATTATGGGGTTGCACATAAAACATTGTCGTTTATTAAGCAGTATACTTGTGGGAAAAGTCGTGAAACAAATAAAGCAGATCTGAATCTCTCGCAATACATAAAACAAAGAGAACCACATAAATACATGGACATGAATACCGTTTATGAAACACCTGACAATGAAAAAGAATTTGATCTCGATGGATATATCCTTCCGACCAGGGACGCATTATCGGATGATGGAGTGACACCGACGGCTGATCAATTTCGTGACGATAAATCGAATAATCATGAGTATACCGACATGAAAACTGTCTATCAGACGCCCTTAGCGGGGAAAAATGTTTATCTTGATGGATATCTTCTCCCGTGAGAGGACAACTCCGAGGACAACCAGCGTGCAAATAAAAAAAACTGCACCTAAAAAAACTCCTGAAGTTTCTAAGAGTTTAAAATAAAAGACTGGAGGCTGCCGTGAAAAAAAATATATAACACGGGATTATTACCATAAATATATGGACATGACAACTCCGGGTAAAATATTCATGAGATAAACGATAAAATTAGACACTTATGAAAAGGGGTTCAGTTGTTGCTAATGCACTTATCCGTCATTTGTAAGGATGTACACAAGTGTGCTGAAATAATTGATTATCGAATGAGAGCCGTATTTTAGTGGTAACTAATCACCACAGTCGAAAAGGATTCTTCCGCTTCAGTACGATGGAAAACTGAAAGTGATGTCAAATTTAATTATTAATGGCGGTCATAAGTTTAGCGAGTAAATTAAAACCTGTTTAGTTCCATACGATCTCAGTTCAATGACGATTAATGCCTATTCTATTACCATCCACACGCAACTGTTTTTCTAAACCATTTTTTAATTCAATGGACATGTCTAATGATTAAACTTACAACAATGTATCTTCAAACCACTGATCTAAACCAACTCGTAGATTAGACACTGTCAGACATATATAGGTTTTTTTCTTCTCCATTGTGTAATACCATTCAAGACAAAATGTATGACAGTAATACAGACTTTCATGTAAATGTCAGGCTAAACGACAATAATTACGTTATCAGTGTTGAAATAATGAAAGAACAATAAGGATTAGGGTACAAAAAATGAAAGTATCATATATTTTCTGTAAGTTTATCTCTTTGTGATACACGAATAATAACTTCTGTAAGATTGTAAATAAATTGACGAGTGTAATTGCTTAACCAAATAAGAGCAAAATGTTCGACATAGCAAGGAATGTACAATAATGGAAACAAATGAAATCGTATCAATCATATTGCGTTCCTTCTTTGGTTATAGACGTGTCATATCAAACTACTTAGATATTGAATGTACTCAATAGCCTCTATCACTATCAACACTTTAGATTTGGATTAATTCATTAAGTAATAGAGAAGAAACAGAGATTATTCATAATTATATGTAAGTCCCTTCTATTTATCCAAATAATCTATTTTCACAATATATATTTATCCTAACGATAATAAAAGGGATAACTAGTCAGGCTTAACATCTTGCTTTCAAAATAACAGTTCTGGCTCCTCAGCAGTATGTTTCTTCCTTTTGTTTGTTGTATTTGTTAGTGAGTATCCATTTGGCTATAAAGGGGTTACGTGACACTCAATATATTGTTATAATGTGGACGACTTTGCAAAATACAACAACCCTTTTAACACGGTATAACGCATACAAAAGAGAATCATCTGCGCACCTCTCTTCCTTGCATATTATACTCCATTGTTTGGGCAGCGCGCATGGATCGGCTCCAAGGAATCAAGGCAAGAGGTCGCAAATACCCTCAATTTTATATTACAAATACTGCATGCATTCAGTATAACATATAATCACTTAACAATTTAGAATGTGCCTCGAGCCATTATATCTTAACCTCAGCCTGCTGCCTCGGTGAAATATAACCTCACTCTGGAAGTTGTCGATTCACATATTTTGTTGTATTTGAACGCCGGAGCATGTGATATTTCTATATGTGCGCGAGTGTGCAACGTTACCACGCTTTGGGCACTGTATAACGCGTGCTAAAGTTAGTTAGACTGTGCACCTCTCAGCCCTGCTCGTACCCATTGTTTGCAATATCTTAGTTTGGCGCATGTAAAGCCCCCATCACACCAAACTAGTTCTCACTACGTTCTCGAAAATGTTGCCAAACGGGCTCAAACTGTGTGCGAACGGAGTGGAACGTAATAGCAACCGTTTGCGACCTGTTTAAGAACTTTATAGAGGGGCTCGGACTGGACTAATGTCTCTAATACGATCCTAGCTCGTTCATTAACAGTCCACAATACGTCCAACTCGTCTGTACCCGTCCACAGTCAGTTCATATCAAGTTCAGATCGGATAAATTTGATATTTCCAAGCAGTCCAAGCCATTTTTAATAGTTCGGCACTTGTTCTTACTAGTTTATAACCCAACCACCCCGTTCAGAGACAGTTCATCTCGTCCTCATCTCGATCTAAGTGCGTTCGAACGCGCTTCTATCGTGCTTTGCAATCCCGTCCTGGTTCGAGTGCTATACAAACCCAGCGCGTTCTTCCTCATTGATGCTCGACCACATCACGTGGTAACACGTTCCTAGTATGATCGAAGTACGGCAATTCCGTTCGTAGTACGTTAATCTCGTTTTAAGTACGTTGTCACTCTGTCCAGTTGCAGGACGGGGAGAATTTTGAATAGTCTCAAAGTTCTAGACCACCCTTCCCGTCCAAGCCAGTCCGAGCCCGTCCATGAAGTCCTTAAAAAGATCGTAAATAGTTGCTAATACGTTCAATCCGTTCAAACACAGTTCGAGCCCGTTCGGCGACATTTTTCAGATCGTAGTGAGAACTAGCTTGGTGTGATAGGTGCTTGACTTGAACTTCTTGATCTGCAAAGCCTAAAGCGTTTAAGTTGAACGGGAATGAGGAATGGCGAAAACCCGCTGGGTTTTTATAACTCCCGAGTCAGAACGGGATTGCACACGCTCTAGTAGCGCGTTCGAACGCACTCAGAACGAGATGAGGAAGAGTTAAACTGCCTCTGAACGGGGTGGTCGAGTTAAAAACTAGTTAGAACAAGTGGCGAACTAGTTAGAATAGGTTTGGACGTATTGGGAACGAGGTAGAACTAGTTAATAATGGGTTTAAACTGACTACGGACTGGCTTGGACTGCCTAATCTACCCGATCTCAACTTATATCACAACTCACGTCGGTTTATGACTTGCGTGACAATCCATCTGAAACTCGTATACGTCGATGCAATGACTTTCCTTCGTTCAGGCTGATGCGTTTATCTAAGAAGTGTTTTCCCGGAGTCGGGGATACCGAGAAGTACAGAAAGTCTCAAAATCGTCGTAAAAAAAACAGAGCATTTTTCGAAACAAAAGAACCTTTCGTGGCACAGCTCGTGGTTGATCTCAGCCGTTTCTCACAAGAACAGGTTCCAAGAGGCCGCTGGAAAAAGGTAAACTGCGTTGAAAACTCCCCTCAAAATCACGCCGATATCATATGCTATTACATATATCATATACAAACAAAAAATAAAAGAGGAAGCATGAAAGGGAAGAACTAGTTTCCACTTATAATACAGATGTAATGTTGAAGAGAATATGCAAACAAGTACATTGTCATTATTAACCTGAAACGGCTGAGTATGGAAGGAATATCCCCTGCTAAGACTTTACAGTTTCGAGGAGAAAGAGAAGAGTACATGATTTTACGTATGCCCATACATCGAGCAAAACATTATCATCTTGGTCGTGCATGGAAACCTTGACCAATATGCACAAACCTTACTAACCTAGCTGTCAATTAATTACCTAGGCTATTGTACCATGAGTACATAGTTGCAGTTGCCAGCTAGGCGTTGTAAGTTTTTTGATAATTTTTGTTGTAACTGTTTTGTCTCTTATTTGCAATGCCATTAATTTTTTCTCAAAGAGAGAACTCTCCTATTTGGTGTGTAAAGAAATATTCAAAATTTCTATGGCATGTTTTGAAAAGAAAAGATTGCGGATACAATACTTTGAAAATGTTTTCCCGCGAAAAATGGTGCTTCCACCATGAAACATAGGAAATGGTCATTCTTGATGTAGCTCTTTAGAAACTGGATAGTTCTCAATGATGCATATTCTTTCGACAGGTCCTCACCAGTAAGGAGGAACGACTGACTAGTCTGAGGAGGCAAGCATGTAAGAGATGTCAGCTTTCTGTCTTTGCCGCACTTGCGAGAGAATGAATATTCACATTACATACATGAACCACATGAACAATTCATTACAATATCGTTGAGTTATATTTTGCCAATTTCGAACCATTGTTACCATACACATGACTAAATTCGCTCAGGTCGTTATCAGTGACCTGAACTTGGTTCGATTTTTTTTATAAAACTCTACCAACATATATCTTTAATTTTCTGCGTTTTCCACGAAGAATTCATTCGCATGTAAAAGAAAAACAGTCTCACATAAAAAAACAAGCTTGTTGGACAATGTCAGCAGTATGAAAAATTAGTGTTACCCCTGCCCCCCACCCCCCCCCCTCCAAGTCTAGCAACACACCTGTTACCTAACAGGTGTGTTAGGTAATATGACAACTTCACGATCAAAATAATCTGATTTGTAGTTATGATATTATTATATATAAAACGAGGACAACGTATCCGTTTCAGAAAAAGGTTAATTCTGGGTCACACTTAATCACTTTGGATAAAATACAATTAAACGCAGTTTTGCAGAAACTAATCGACATCTACCTATAAGTACGTCTTATAAATTGCTCCAACAATGCTGAAGGAAGAGTCGAGGTCTTGTTCGATGGATCGTGGATGACCATTTGTGGAGATGTCTACTGGAATCTGTTCCAAGCAATGGTAATATGTAGAATGCTGGGGTTCGACGGTGCCCTGGCCGCGCCACGATCGGCCAGGTTTGGTCAGGGTTCTGGTGATGTTCTTCGTGTCATTTGCTGGGGAACAGAAGGCAGCCTGGCCGACTGTTTAGGTGTGTGGCCTGACTCTTCCTGTGGGCATCATAAGGATGTGGGCGCCGTGTGTTACTCAGGAGGTAAGAACTCTTTTGGACATAAGGAAACGACTAGTCCTAATTGTAAATGGCATACTGTTAAAATCGCAACAACAAAAAGAATAGAGCTTAGATGGTCAAAAATATTGACCAACATGCAGTCTTATTGCTTTTTAAAAACCCAAACACACAATAATATATATATTTAGGTAGCTTTTGTTCATACATTTTTTTTTTTTTAATTAAGCCCGCCCGAATCCATTCATGGTACGTCTGATCGTTGACACTGACGGTAAATGCTCGTTCAGACAAGATGAGGCAAGACTGTGGCTTAAAAAAAAAAAAAAAATATATATATATATTACCTTAGGTGTTTCCCTTGGTGCGCGCAGTTGCTATTCATTTACACGCCATGTCTGAACTAGCCTTTAGGGATTTGTCTTACCTTTCATGAATGATTTGTAAGCAACAATGATTTTAATGTTGTCCAAGGTATTTTCAAAACACATTTATTTTGTGCACAAAGACCGTGAATAACTTTTGAATTACTGACTACCTTTTTTTCTTCAGATTTCGTTTGATTTTAGTCAAATGTATGATATGCACTTTGTTTTTCTTCTTAACTACCGAAGCGAAAAACGAGTGAAAGAGGGAAAATAATTACTTTCACAGCTTTTGGTTTATATTAAATTTGTTATTTTCTTATTTTAATTCCCTATCAATATATTACGCAGTAGATATGAAAAGTAACAGCTTTAATTGAAAATTATCTATATCTAAGTGAAAACAAAACTGTTTAAACCTGAACAAACTTTTCGTTTGATATATATATATGTTGAGTTTTTCTCTTTTTAAGAAAGGGATTTCGGCTGTATTAACAAACTTCTTTGTCGCTATCCACACTTATTTCGGGACTCTTAGGCGTTTGCTCTCGAGGATTGTGGGCTCAAAATCAACAACCTTATATGCGTTTTAACCATAAAGTTTGCACTCCTTTGGTCTAAATGTGACATGGCAAAACTATTCACATTTCAAGCAAAAAAAGATTCATCCCCGGTTCTCCCCCACAGATCCATTCCAAGTTCGTCTTGTCGGTGGGTCTAACAGCGCTGAAGGCAGAGTAGAGGTACTGTACGATGGCTCGTGGGGAGATATCTGTGATGACAGTTGGGATCTGAGAGACGCGAGGGTGGTTTGTAAAATGCTGGGATTTGATGGAGCCTTAGCCGCACCGGGATCTGCTAGGTTTGGTCAGGGATCTGGTCCTATTCTTCTAACTCGTCTTGCGTGTAAGGGAACAGAAGACAACCTGGCAGACTGTGCTCATGCAGGGATTGGAAATTATACTTCATGCGGACATGCCAGGGATGCAGGCGTCATTTGTTATTCCGGAGGTAGGTTTCTCTGGTCCGTATTCTCTAGAGATAAGATTATTAGTCGATCTACGAAGACAAAATGGAGCAGCAATTCTAAAACACTTAATTTGATATTATTGCATTTTATTTCGAATAGTTTAAATAAGTCGAGTGCTTTTCGTTTTCTTTTTCCGACAAGGGAATAGCAAAACTCTACAACTTATATATAAAGTTTAAATTTCGACCAGATCTTCAGTGAAATAACTTTGAAGTTGGTGCCCTGTTTCCCTGTGGATATATTAGCAAATTATTTCCAATGAAATGATAGAGAAGAATTACAATTGTATTGTATTTTTGTCATGCATACAGTATATAGAGAAAACATCAAATTGTTGGCATTTTACACATGAATTCATTTCCATGAGTAGTTCAGACAAATGATAAGGTTTATTTCATAAAGATTGGCAAAATGTGAAAATTGTAAAAAAGAAAAGATAATTTTTTCCTTAGCCCATCCTCAGCAATTTGAAGTTCGTCTTGTCGGTGGGTCTAACGATGCTGAAGGCAGAGTAGAGGTCATGCATAATGGATCCTGGGGAACTATCTGTGATGACAGCTGGGATCTGAGAGACGCGAGGGTGGTTTGCAGAATGCTGGGGTTTGATGGAGCCTTGGACGCACCGGGATCTGCTAGGTTTGGTCAAGGTTCAGGGGATATTCTTCTAGATGATGTTTGGTGTTCGGGTACAGAAGAAAACCTAGCAGAATGTCCACATAGAGGGGTTGGAGTTCATAACTGTGGACACAACGAAGATGCTGGTGCCATTTGTTATTTAGGGAGTAAGTTACCTTCCCGTTTTAAGCTAGTGTGTACAGAAAATGTTTAATATAAAGAAAAGTTATTTTCTCTGTAGGTAAAGGATCTTTCCGTCATATTTGTCCAACGAATTCCCTTTATCGGGAAGCCAGATTATAGGAGGAACTACTATAGTTGCTCTAATCTATATATGTATTTAAGTATTATAGTTTATAAGAGTTTTAATGTATATATCGTATTTAAAGAAATAATTGTTCTTCTTCACAAAAACTGATTTCATTCTACTCAATCATGGATTACTTTTACTTGTACAAATATCATGTTGACTGTTTCGTAGCAATTGAACGCAGCTAAATCCTATCTCATGATTCTATGTCAAAACCTATTTTTTTTAAGGTGTCTTTGGTCCGTATTCTACAGAGACAGGTTTTGAGTCGATCTATAAAGACTAAATATAGCAGTAATTATAAAACACTCACTTTGATATTACTCGCTTTTTATTTCGAATAGTAAACTCGACTGCTGTTATTTCTTTCTGACAGTGGAATAGGAAAACTCTTACTGCTGATATACGAAATTTTAATTTCGACTAAATCTCCAGTAAAAATAGCATTGAAGTTGCTGCTTCGATTTTTTCCTCGGGATATATTAGCGATTTCTTTCAAATAAAATAATTTCGACTAGATCTCCAGTAAAATAGCATTGAAGTTGCTGCTTCGATTTTTTTCCTCGGGATATATTAGCGATTTCTTTCAAATAAAATGATGAAGAAGAATGACAAGTACGTGTTATGTTTGTTTCACCCCAACGGTACATAAAGAAAAAATCGAAGTGTTGGCCATTTACACATGAATTTATTTTTAATAGTAGTTGATGCAAATGATCAGGCTTATTTCACAAACATTCACAAAATGTGAAAAAGGTAAAATAGAAAAAAATAATTTTCTCCTCAGCCCATCCACAGCCATTTCAAGTTCGTCTTGTCGGTGGGTCTAACAATGCTGAAGGCAGAGTAGAGGTAATGCATGATGGATCCTGGGGAACTATCTGTGATACTTGGTGGGATCTGAGAGACACGCGGGTGGTTTGCAGAATGCTTGGGTTTGATGGAGCCTTAGCCGCAGCGGGATCTGCTAGGTTCGGTCGGGGCTCTGGCCGTATTCTTCTAGCTTATGTCGGGTGTGAGGGAAGAGAAGATAACCTTGCAGACTGTGCTCATCCAGGGATTGGAAATTACTGTAGTCATGGACGCGATGCCGGCGCCATTTGTTATTCAGGAGGTATGTTTTTTAAAAGCCATACTTTCAATCAACCTTTTTTAAATGCTTCCAAAATTCCTTGGTTTAACATTGCACATATGAGCGTTGCAGTAAAGTCCCGAACCTTGCGACTGAGGTATTGACCATGGTGACCAGCAAGGCCAAGGCCCAATCATAAATAAATTTCGGGAAAATGGAACGTGCAAACATGGATGTCCGCACACACATAAACAGACAAAAAAAAACATGGCTTCTTTATACCAAACAAGCTGTGTTTTAAATGTAGGTAATGCCTACATGAAATAAATAACAATATTAATGGAAATTCTTTCAGTGGGATTGGAGGGGGTGGAAAACTGTTACATATATTCAGTTTCATAATCCCCTTTTTATTACCTCCTACTTTATATTTGTTATCGATTTCCTGGACTTACATGTAAATAGCTGGTGAGCAAGCGAATCGAGCTTATTAATAAAGAGGGACTTCAAGCGCTCCTGCCTCACATATCGATTGCATGGGACTATATCTTTAACAAAGCTTGATTTGGAGCTCGCATTTGGTTAATAAATCATGCAGGAAACCCCTTATTATGTTTTGCACTGCATTTTAGTATCATCAGAGGATGTATGACATCTCTTAAACACTCAGTGCCCTTGTCTTCTTTTAATTTGCTGTTAGGCCCAATGTACAATCTAAGGCTTTTATTTTTACTTCATATGTCAGGCGGTGAATTAGAGATCTCATGTAAGGTTAAACAGCAAAGGTTGGCGTAGCTAGGAATTATGGCATTCGAGTAAAACAAAATTGTCTTCATCCCCTCCACCCAGACTTATTATGACGACAGGGGGCAAACCTTCAAAGTAATTGAAGGCATTTGACACATGAATATATAAGGGAGCAATTTAATTAAGCGGTATAGAGTTCGACTTATAATGAATAATACACGATATTCTCGAATACCACGATAAACCTTGTCCAGGAAATTAAAAAAGCATCTCAAAGTTTAGATTTTTTTTAAATGTTGAAAATTCGCAAGTGCCATTTTAAACTATACATATGTTATCCTATTTTATGGGGCGCAGTATTAACATTATACCGATGCAACTCAAAAGCTAATTTTAAGGAGCGTAGGAATGACGATGACATTCTCTTCTTCTTCTTGTTAGTATCTGAACCCTTTAATGAGATGTTTATAAGTTACATTAATTCAATTACGTTGTGATAAAGCGTACTGCGAACGAGCTTTAGAAAATTGTTGCTTTTATCTCACAAAATAATTCCTAATGCCTTTTTACCCTGCGTTTTAGTGGCGCATATGATGCTTTTTTCGCGCCATCTATTTTGCGTATTGTTTCGCCTTCAAAGGAATGAAATGTGTTAACTTGATGGGACGCTTTTTGTCACAGGTGACATTAAATATAATTTATAAAAGCCAGATTTTACTTGTACTTCTACTGGTGGGGGGGGGGGGGGGGGGTGGAATCAGCAGTGAACAAAGCCAGGAAACATAGATGTATAGCTACCTATCGAAAAGGCATGTGTATTGACATGAACGACGGAAAACAAGGGTGATTTTACATCGGGGCACTTCTTTTGTCAGAGGAGGGACATTGTGTTGGTCTCTTAGGATTTGTTGCAAGAGGGACATTTTCTTGATCTTTTTTGTTCACCTACATGAAGAATTGGTATTGCCTGCATAACAAACTGTTATTAGACAAGAAACCAAACTACAATTTTACTAAAAAAAAGTAAAATTAATGAAATTGCCTTGGGATTGTTAGAAAAAGTAAAAACGCTTTGAATTATCAGGGCTAAGGCCAAGGCAATGGGAAAAGGCTATACACTACAGCATTGATAAATGAAGGCAAAGCTTAGATTTGACATGGTTTATCATATTTCAAAAGAGATGTTTGTATTAAAAAACAACATATGTATTGTGTTCATTTTTTAAAATAAATGATATCGAAACGTAAATAATTTTTCTGAAAAAATTACGTTTTTGCAATGTAATCATCTTCAAAAAAGTTGCCAAACCTGTCTGTAATTATTATATCGTTACACTGGTAAAAACGAATTACACTTTTCAAAATTCCTTTTTAGCCCATCCGAATCCATTTCAAGTTCGTCTATTCGGTGGATCTAATGACGCTGAAGGCACAGTAGAGGTCATGCATGATGGATCTTGGGGAACTATTTGTGATTATTCATGGGACCTGAGAGACGCCAGGGTAGTTTGCAGAATGCTTGGGTTTGATGGATCTTTGGACGCACCGAGATCTGCTAGGTTTGGTCAGGGCTCTAGTCAGATTCTTCTATCATATGTCGAGTGTGAGGGAACAGAAGACAACTTAGCTGACTGTGCTCATGTAGGGATTGAACGTTACTCATGCATTCATACAAGGGATGCAGGAGCCATTTGCTACTCAGGAGGTATGTTTTTAAAAGCCATATTTTCAATCAATCTCTATGAAATGCTTCCAGAATCATTTGCTTAAACATTAAATATATATATATATATATATATATATATATATATATATGGGTGTTGTAGTCGAGGCCCAAACCTTAAATACAAATGCTTTTGCAATGTATACTAGCAAGGTCAAGACTTAACACTCTAACACCATGACTAAGGACGAATCATTAACAACGTAGGTCTTATTCTGCTAAAGTATGTCAATTGTCACGGACTGAAGACAGCGTAGCAGACTGTTATCATTCGGGGATCGGACGTTATTGATGCAGTCATACATGGGATGCATGTTCCATTTGCTATTTAGAAAGTATTTTTTGACATTTGAACCTAGAAGTACAGCTACCCGACAATGATGTTCTTTGATTGATCATTAGATGCTCACAGATATCTCCACTGCTCGCGATGCCACCCCCTCACCCCCCCCCCCCGATAAAATCTGAATGCGATAGTATAATTAACCCCCTCGCTATTTATATATACAAAAAAATGCATCAGCTTGTGCTCTAAAACACCAAGACAATATAAATAAAAGACAAGAAAATAGCAACAATTAAGTAATCAAAGACATACTGTAGCTACATTAGCATAAAGGCATCCGAATAGAGAAATGTGTTGCTTATAATGACTCGCTATTACCTTTCAGAATCTATTATTACTATTGATTTCGAGACTACTGATCCTTGATGAGCGCTGTTGTTGTTTTTTACTGAATATTTCTCCATTCTTTATTATATTTCAGAATCTACTAGTACTATTGAATTCGAGACTACTGATCCTTCTTTGCCAAGTACCACCCGTGAAGGGCTATCGACGGATCTTGGTAATACATCTCTGTATTCAAATACTCCAAACATACCTGGACACTTCAGGCTAGATGAACCTGAAAATCTACAATTTTATGAAGTCCCCCGCAATCTTTTCCTATTGCTCGGAATAAGTATCCCCGTTTCGAGCATTATTCTTATCGCAGCGTTCGTATATTGCCTATGTCGATCCCGGAAGAGAAGAGCTAAAAAGAATCTTGATGCAACTGTATACATGGATTTGATGCATTCTAGGTCTGTAGACCTTCAGAACTTAGACTCAATCTATCAGGATCTTAGTTCCCCACCTAAGTTACCAGAACGCTTGTCAGCCGTTGTATCATCTCGGAAAAATAAATCGCAGGTTGCGTTGGCAATAAGGCAAAACACGACAGATGAACAGGTGCAAATCATTGGCGACAACGGATTAAACGCAACCCATGAGTACATGGACATGAATACTATCCGTAAAAGACCTCCTAAATCTAAAGATGAAGACATTGATGGTTATCTTTTACCAACTGCTACAACTCTGGAACCAAGAGTTTACATGGAAATAGGAACGACCACTGCCGATGAAGTAGTTTCTGACAATGAGATAAAAGTGCCAAAAGGAAGAGACAGCATTAAACAAGATGCGATTCATAAATACATGGACATGAAGCCTATTGGTCAAAAGCCCGCAACTGGCACCGATGTAGATCTTGATGGTTATAATCTTTCAACTGCCACAACTTTAAGGTCTGAATTAACCCCTATGGTAGCTATGAGAGCTGCATGTGTATCAGGTTCTGGCAATGACAAAAGAATGAAAAGAACAAGGCATAGCGATAAACAAGAGGCAATTCATAAATACATTGGTGTGAAGCATGTTAATCAGAAGCCCTTAGAAGATACAGACAAATATCCTGATGGATATCTTCCAACTTCTAGAGCAACGAAATCTGGATCAAAGTCTGAATTTTGCATGATGTCGCGAATGAATACCTTTAATCAAACGCCTCCAAATGACACCCACAAAGACACTGACGGTTATCTTCTTTCAACTTCTACAGCTTCAAAATCTGAATTTACATCATCGATAGTAACGAGAGCCGCCAATGTAGCAGAGAACGGCGTCAGAACGACAAGAATAAGAGCGAGCAATATACATGGTATAGACCATAAGTACATGGACATGAATATTGTGTATCAAAAGCCTGCATCTGGTTCTGACTTCGATGTTGACGGTTATCTTCTTCCTGGTGTCACATCAGCGGACACCGAACAAGATGGTGATGACTATCTTCTCCCAAGCGTTACGCCTTCCAAAAGCGAAGCTCTCCCGGATATCAGAGTAAATTCAACTGGTTTACCCGATATTGACAATAATCAAAGTTTGAAAGGAACACTACAATCCAGCAGACAAGATAGAATTCATGAATACATGGACATCAAGTCTGTTTATCAAAATGCCCCAGAAGTTACATACATGGACACTGATGGGTATCTTCTACCTGGCGTTACATGTTCAGGAAACGATCTTTCTGTGAATGTAACTGGAGTCAAACGGTATTACACTAAAGCAAGTGTCACCAAAGAACCGAAAAATACTAAAGGAAATAACATTCACGAGTATATGGGTATTAACTCAGATACGGATGTAGGCATAGACAGGGATTTATCTGTAACTAAAGGGTCACGGACAAGCTGTCCGTATGTGAAAGAAGTTAGACATGCATCCGTTATAAAAGGCAGTACAGCGACTGAGCTACATGAATACATGGACATGCCAACTGTTTATGAAGCGGCTTCTGCAGATAAGGAGATGGATACTGATTGTATTGGTGATTCTACAATGTCAACACACACGGAATATAGTTCCGACGAATGCTAAAATGGCAGTAACTGGCGTCCCACTTGGTAATGAAAAATTCAAAGTGGCAAGGTCATCGCCAGATATGGAATACGATATTAATCCTGAATACACCAACATCACAACTATTTAAGGGTTGGTCACAAATGAAGAGTTTCATTCCAAAAGGAGCTAAATCCACTTTGGGTACTTCTGAGTAAATGACCTTTTTTATTTCTCCCCTTTCCTTTTTAGCCATGGACCTTAATGTTGTTATATATTTTAAAGGTGTCACCCTGGACCAATAATATATGATAAGAAAAAAATCTACTAGTTTTCCCTGATTTTTACTAAATTTTTAGAATTTTTGTTTTCGTGGATTTAGCTCCTTTTGGAATGAAACATGATATTGTACCTGGAAATTTTTTATATTTTCTCAATAAAGTCACTGAAATGTATTCAAATTTAGTAGCAAACCTTTTCTTTAAACCATAATAGTGAAATCGCAACTAAAAACACCTTTTGAAAAGAAAGTAAACAACATATCACATTTTCATTCCAAAAGGAGCTAAATCCGTTTCATTCCAAATTGAGCTAAATCCATGTTTTATTCCAAAAGGAGCTAAATCCACAAAATCTAAAAATTTAGTAAAAATCACAAATAACTGGTAGATTTTTTTTTCTTATCATATATTATTGGTCCAGGGCGACACCTTTAACATATATAACAACATGAAGGTACATTGCTAAAGGGAAAGTGGAGAAATAAAAAAGGTGATTTCCTCAGAAGTGCCCAAAGTGGATTTAGCTCCTTTTGGAATGAAACCGATTTGGATTTAGCTCCTTTTGGAATGAAACATGATATTGTACCTAAATTTTTTCATACTTCCTGGTGAAATGTTCGAATGTGATATAGTGCATTTTGTCCCCATGTAGGATAACATTATTTTAAGACAAATAACTCCATTTTGAAAAAATATGGATTTAGCTCCTTTTGGAATCAAGCTCTTCAAATAGTGCCGTAGGCCAATAATAAAAAAGAAGGAGTCGCGGTTTCGTCGCGTCATATCTGAACGAGCCTTTACAGAGAAAGAGCCACAACAATGGAAGACAAAGTTTTTGATATTGTAATTTGTTTAAAGATACCAAACATTACACATTTTCAAATTATTTTGTCCAGACCCGAATGTTGATAAATGCGATGAAATGTAAATGGTCAAAGTTCATCGGTAGGTCTACATAGAAAAAAGAAAAGAAATTTGTGAAGAACACCCACATAGGAATGACGAGGATAGATGTATTCTGATAATATGGGCAATCGGATACTTTGGTAGTGATGCACTCACTTGATGTACTCAACGAAGTGTCCCTTTTTGCCTGTAAATACTGTTAAAAATCATATTTGTATTTATATAGATATTTATCTATATTTATATTTTACATCATCAGTTTGTATATTGTAAGACATTGTTAAGTATTCTTCTTTTTCAAACTATCAATTGTAATAGTAAATTCATTTTTGTTGTTTTGTTACGTTTTCATAACTGATTTGTATTAAAATACTTCGTTTATCACTTAACCCATACCGACCAAAAATGCAAACACATTGTATGGAATGTATTACTGTTTTGCTTTTAGTAAATGAAAATCAAATCAATTAATCTGTAATAAATTTAAGAGCACCAATCGCCACACAGAAGCAGACAATTCATGACATATTAACAACATAGTTCATTTTATTTACATAAACAACGGTATAAAGTAATTATGTATCCTGATCGGTAAATAAATAATTGTGATATATACATTTAAAAACTATGCACCACTCAGATATAAGATTTTAAAATTACTGAAGTATTTTGCCAAATCCTTTGTATAATATTCGTTAAAAAAAACTATTCTTTTCACATGACTGTTGTCTGACGTTATTTCTTAAATTCTTATACTTTGTATAGTTTCTTATAGAGTATATATACATATAGGCGATCGCCTATACACATATAGGCGATCCTACTGTAAATGATATTGTTCATATCCGAAACGTTTTGTAAATGAATTGTACGTTTGCTTTCAGGGTGTCTAAAACGTTGTTTGGTTTTTGTAAAGTGATTGAATGTGAGAATATTATTATCAATATTAAATTAAAAGAAATTGTAAATATAACATAAGATGTAGCGCATAAAGTCTCATCCAGTAATTTTGTTTTAAACTTTCAAATGTTTACTAAAGATCGAGGGTAGACCATTCTTCAAATACGCCAACCAACAGAAAGTAATGCGGTTTCCGTTGAGTTTCGTTGAGAATACAAGGCATCTTACTACCAGTTAACTACTAACTAATAAATCACTGTGTTTAGTCCTAAGATCTCAAAAATTCATGAGGATAAGAGAGGAACCCCACTCACGCCCTCCCTTGGTGTACAAGAGAAGAGTCACTCTTATTCATCAATTTCTTTTCAATTGTGAGATCACTAGGGCACCATGACACTTAAACCATATGGAAACGTTTGCTTCGATTTGTCTCATAAAAGAAGTCGACCACGACACACAGCGTTGAGAGCAGTAGTCACGAGCAAAGAACTGTAAAATACGTAGAACGCTCATCCAAATTCACAATGCACACATCGACATTTTGCCGTTGAACGTGCTGGGAGATACGCTCCAGTCCACATGCCGCCATTTTGCTTAGTCCTCGATCTTTCCAGATAAAAAATGTCAAGAATTCCAGCTTGGCCTGTCGATGAGAAAAAAAAAGCGGCGAACACAACAGAGGACTAACAAAGATGGCGGATATCACGTGATCACGTACGAGCGCTGGCAACATTTTTTGAACCACTATGAGCCTTCTTCGAATGTCAATGAGTAAACTCCGACCAAAATATACAACTAATCAAAACAAGTTTAATACCAGAAGAAAGCTAACGATTAGCTTATTCATTAGTCGCTCACTCCACAGCCGCATGATCATAATGGAACGAGTAAGGACTTGCGAGAGTGGCCGAAGTGAAATTAAAAACTCGTTATTTTCCTCATTTCCAACGCAAAAAGTGATGATTGTGCTAAATTACTATTTTCCCGACACAAGTACACGGAAAGTGCATATTATTTGTTTATATTATACTTTGAGAAAGGTTACCTAAATGACTCCCGGGCACCCCAATGCTGAAAGAAACTCACTTTTTCTTGCAAAAATGCTTGTTTGTTCTATGCACGCAAATCAGATTGAGCGGATAATACAACGTTTCCATATGTGGGACCCCTTTCCACACACATCCTTAGTTTTATGCCATCTCCTATCGTCCAACTAAAAAGTAGGAACATTATATGCATCATAAGTTTAAGTCGGTCGTTGATTAGAGCTTTGGTCTACCTAGAGACACATAAAATTCGTAGGTTGAACGGGAGTTGGACTTATTTTTATTAAAAGGGGGATGATATACTTTTGTTGGACCGCTAGGGAGTTTTATTTTCCCTCGTAATTACATTTCCCTCAGCTGCGCGTTTTGGAAAAATATTACTCCCGTCAGCGGTCCAAAGAATGTTATATTGCACACCCTACCAGTCAATATGTGTATGAAATATTAGCCTTGAATACACTTTGTCATATAAAATAATGGGTTATTGCAATCTCATGCCTTGTTTTTCTTCCAGCCGTCCATCCTTCCGCGTCAAATGTGCGCGGCTTAGACAATGGTTACGCCGCCGTGCGCGCAGGGTTGGTTCTCCGACCAGGCGGATACAATATGACATCCAAAAATCAGGGGAAGTGAAATATTATACTAATGACGATCCTCGCAATCGATATCGCATGACAAGCTGTGGACCGAGTTTGGCGTTCCCACTCTTCACAACGTTCTGGTCATCCACTCAGACATACGCTGTGTTGGGCTGGAGAAGAATATACTAACTTTTACATTTTACTTTTTACTTCGCACTAAAAGTTTAAAATCGTGGCCCATCGTTGCAAAATCGTAACCCATCGCAGACCACCGTTGAAATGCCGCAGGTACTCGCAAACGACCCACCATCAACAGTCATCACCCGTCACCCTCCGGACAAATTTGGCAATCCGTCGTTGCACCAAGGTCGTTACAATTTCGTTATTTGCCGCAATGTGGCGTCAGGGTTCGAGATGTGACGTCACTTGCCGTTGTTTTGCCGTCAATGGTCGTTGGCAACGACTACCAACGAAATTGTGACGACATCAAAACGACTAGAGACGGAATCGGACGGCATGGAAACATCACGAAAATGAGGGTTGCGGTCCTTAACAAGCTGCTCTCTTATCTTGCGATCTCAATCCCCTACTAGCTGCAAGCCGAAGATGGCTTGATCCACAAATATTTACGATCAGCATTAAAAATTCGCCTGGCAAATAGGCTAGATTCTGTATAAGTGAAAACACGGGAGAAAGTATAGAAATCTATTGAAAAATTGGGTACTTCATGAAAAAAAATAACTCCCACTGTAAAACTAAACTTGATAGAGTTTGCCGCCACACTATTGAAGTATACAACGTATGGTTGTTGTGATATATCTAATATTACAAAAAAACGGAATTTTACACGCCACTGCTTTGGATTTATTTGTTTTGTTTGTAATAGTGGAGGTGTCATGGTCATGTGGACATGTAACCGTACTGTGGGTCACATGGTTTGCAGTTCAAATCACGCCGCGACACTAACATCCTTTGCAAGATATTGAAGCCCGTCTGCACTAGTTTGGCCAGGGGGATTAGACCTCCCTGCAAGGTCACTGGCAGGTGGTTATCTCATCAACAGAGGGCGCAAGTAGCTATAAGTAGTGCAGTGCGGCTTCAATCTACAATCTACATTTGCTATTCACAAAGGGAAATTTGAGTTGGTATCGCGGTACGTTCACTTGGTCAGCTCTCTGTCTTCGCCTTCAAACTTATTTAGACTGGCCCCGGTTCGAAACTGAGTCACGTTTTTCTGATGGTGAAGTTAATACACGTCTGTACACACAAAAATGAACACATACATACACATCATCCTCTTCTGCCCAAATCAGCATTTCTCGAAATGTGAACCCTCCGGGCCACAGCTTCTTGGCTGTTCCGAGTCATTTCTCACAAGAACGGGTTTCAAGAGGCGGTAGTAGAACGGTTTACAGCGTCGAAAACCCCCCAAGACCTCACGCTATTATTATATTAAGTTCCCATATATATTTATATGTTTGTATACATTTATACAATATAGACAGAGAGGAAACAGGACAAGTTTACCCCTACATTTCAGATAATACTGAAGAAAAATATGCAAAAAAGGAATACATTATCGTGCAACCTAAAACGGTTGAGTAATATTTGGAGGGATATCTTCTGTGACTTAGCACATACTCAAACGCTTACAATGAATAATTCATTGGATTAGCAATTGTCATTAGTATGATAATAATGATAATAATGATAATAATGATCTTTTAAAGTCCACTCCAAATTTGATGCTTTAACTACAAAAAAAACTTTGTTAAATTTTGTATATTGAAACATACTTTATGAAAGACAACAACGGGGTTATACAAAAAAATCTTTGGCAGCCCATTTTGGGGTGAACGAAAACTTGTTTGGCATGTAACTCATTATATTACAACGCTTAAGTCTTGAATGATAAGGTAGAAGACAGTACCTTTGTGGGTTTCCGTATTCCCATACATCTAGCATCTTTCTATCGTCTTGATCAGGCATGGAAACCTGAACACTGGAAACAGATATAGCGACTTTCAAACTTAGAGTCGTTAGCTGGTGGAGGGTCCAACGCCACCATAACCCTACTATATGCTGTAGTGGCGATTCATTACACTGCAGCTGGATGAAGGTAGCTACTTGCAGCCCTTGGTTACCGACAGGCCAGATCTGCGAGGGTACTATGTTCTATATGAGGTACGAAAAATGGGCCCGCTTACACTTTGTGTAAGCCTTCTGCGTAAGGTAGGAAATTCGAGAGATTATTATAACTGGCTAGTCTAGTCTGTGTATACCAGTGATTGGACGTTACATGTTCTATGGCAAGCACACATTAAAAACACGAAAGAAGACTAATGATGAATATCAATGCCAGAGACGCAGAACATCCACATTTTCGCAGAATCATAACCATGAAAATAAACAAAAAATAGATAAATTTATTTCTAGAATCACTAATGATATGTTATATTCCAAATTTCTATTTCAGGTTTAAATTTGTCTATTAAACGGTGTGGATACCTTACTTTGTAAATATTTTCCTAGGAAATATCGCTGTTCCACCATGAACAAAGTTAGTCGAAAGGAATTGGAAAGTTTTCCATGATACATACCACCATTTCCACACTAGCGAAATAATGAATACTCACATTCCATCAACGACAAGATTAACTCATAGAGGTTTTTATTTTTGCCACTTTCGAACCATTGGTAATTTGTTGTTATTTACACAGTCTCATCTAAATGATGCTTAGTGCGCGCGCCCGTATTCGCGGCTTCACCATAATAGATATTCATTGATTTTAAAAACAAACATTACTTTCATTATTGTAAAGTTGAAACTTTGATTCGACAAGGTTATCAAAATTCAATGCTTGGAAACATTCGAAGTAATGATTATTATAAATTACAAAACGCTTAAATACAGCCCCGGCATAGCACCTGAAGAGCTCTCCGAACGCTGCTGAGATGTGTGAGATCACAGTATGGACATGATTTGCACAAGCAGACGATGTCCCATGACATCTCACACATTTTTAATGCCTGTGTTTTCATCTTCCCTTGAGTTCTTTCTCTTACTTCACTACCGTCAGGCTAAATGTATAATCTATTGCCTCACTTTAAACCCCGCGCATGGTTTCATTTTGATGACAAATGTAGCGATACAAAAATAAAGGAATCTGTCGCTTGTAAACAAAATAAGACGCCATTGTATTATTCAGCTGCACACACCGCGGTATGTTCGGCGTTTCAAGAGGGAACAAATGACGTCCTTAATATCATTCCGGTGGTTTTTCAATTTGAAAGTATAGTTTCTTTGATTGTTAATTAACCCCTATCCTGTGTATTTACAAGCAAAAGATTTTAGTTATCAGAATCGGGTCATATCCCCTTTTGAATGGTTTGACATGCCATTACATTTTTCAACTCAAAGTCCAATCACACAGTCGTAGCCTGCGCAGTTCCACAGATAAATTATTGTTTCAGATTCCCCATGACAAAACTAAAGTAACTCTTGGGGACCGTGCTTTTGCTATTACTGCCCCCAAACTATGGAATAGCTTGCCAATAGAAATACGAAGCACTCCATCTCTCAATGTTTTTGAATCCAATTTAAAAACTTATTTGTTCAACTGAGTGATCTTATTTGTATAAAAGCGGCGCTATATGAATTTATTATTATTATTATTATTATTATTATTATTATTATTATTATACATTAAACTCATTATAATTTGACAAAAAATAGCTTTGCAATTATGTTCATTCTTTATGGGATGTCGTCTGCTTGGGCAGTATTGGTCCATATAGTGACGTCATTAAAACATCGTTATTTTTCCGGCGAATTTCTCGTATATCCCAGCTGCTATGGAGGTGGTTTTATTTGTATTTTTATAAATCACCCGATTTGTAGTTGACCTAAAACTTGTACGATGGCCATCTGTTAGCTTACCAGTTTTTAGTGATACATTAGTTGACATATTTATAATTTTCTTTAAATTTCACCTTTAATAAAATTATCTATCAAATAGTAGAGGAATTCATTACTAACCAATACATTTTGGCTCGGATCTCGCCAGTGCGGAAAGGGTCGAGTGTCTAGTTTCTTTACACCAGTCGTTTCTGGTATCCTCGCCCGAGATCTTGCCAAAAGCCTCCATGATAAAACACAAAATGACTACAATGCCAATATTATCATGATTATGAATTACTTGAATGTAAAAAGTGTAAATCTCCTTTGCTTTGTCCGATTTTTCTAAAAATCTACAAACCTACATTATATTGTTTATTTTCTGCTATTTCTACGGAGAGTTCCTTTCCCTGTAAAAGAAATACGCTTTCAAGAAGGAAATCCTCGCGTGTTCAAGAAATATGGGAAGTCTAAGTGTTGGTTCCCTAGCGATGCCTCTGCTATTTCTCACAGTTTTACGATCCCTACAATCTGGTTTATATCTATAAAATATTCAAATAAAACAATGGGCAATAGATAAGTTTTACAAAAGGGTTAATTCTTCGGAGCTTTCTTTGTTGCACATTTGGGAAAATGTGTGATAAAATACAGTTCTGCGGAAACCTATCGACAGACTTCTACATAGACATACGTCTTTTAAATGGCTCCAAAAATGCTAAAAGGGGATCGTGGATGACCGCTTGTGGTCGTTACTGGTATTTGCTCCAATCAACGGTAGTTTGCAAGATGCTGAGGTTCGACGGTGCCCTGGATTCGCCACGATCGGCTAGGTTTGGTCAGGGTTCTGGTGACATTCTTTACGTCGATTGTTTTGGAACAGAAGACAGCCTGGCAGACTGTTTCAGTGGAGTCGACTCTTCCTGTGGGCATCACAGGGATGCGGGCGCCGTGTGTTACTCAGGAGGTACGAACTCTTTTGGACATGAGGAAAGGACCAGTCGGATTTTGTAATCGAATACTGTTAACATCACATAGAGGGGCTGCGGGGGGAGGGGGTGATTCTGAGCTTATTTAGTTATATATAGACTTATACTAATTATTATCTGGAAAACCATTTTGTTAGGAAAGAGTACAATGTGTGCATTTAGAAATGTAATAGTAAAGGCCTTTTCACATTTTGTGCAAAATAACATTAATCTCCTATCGCTGTTAAGGACCCGTACACATTATAATGTATGCGCATTTAGTTCATTTGAGTTCATCAACATTTCTTGTTCATTTAGCCCACCCGAATCCTATGGAGGTTCGTCTGATTGGTGGCGCCAACGAAGCTGAAGGCAGAGTAGAAGTACTGTACGATGGACTATGGGGAACTATCTGTGACACTTGGTGGGATCTGAGAGACGCGAGGGTGGTTTGTAGAATGCTTGGGTTTAATGGAGCATTGGACGCACCGAGATCTGCTAGGTTTGGTCAGGGCTCTGGTCGTATTCTGCTAAATCTTGTCGGCTGTGATGGATCAGAAGACAACCTGGCAGACTGTGCTCATGCAGGGATTGAACGTTACATCTGCAGTCCTAGAAGAGATGCTGGAGCCATTTGCTACTCAGGAGGTATGTTTTTCTCTTACTCGCTTAATCAACCATTTAAAAATGAACACTTTCTTAATAAGATGAACATATAGAATAACCCAAAGCTTAGTGAATTCAAATTCAATATAACATCTTACATCTTACTCCATTTGCCAATGATTTAAATCCAAATACCTGGAATTCAGCGCCCTACCCTAAAGAAGGACTTTTCTTTTTTAGTTAGAAAATTTGTATTCTTTAGCCTGATCTTTAGACAAAATATTATTGTTGTTTCAGCAGAAAAGCCGAAAATCTGACATGAGAATTCATGTAAATTGTTCCATACGTCATTATTACAAAAATTAATTCGTCGATTGTAGGATTTCTTACTACAAATAATCATTCTACAAATATGCTCTCCCTAAGCGGTATATATGGCATTCCTATTCCCTTGTAGCCCATCCAACCCCATTACAAATTCGTTGGATTGGTAAAACAAATGACACTGAGATACTTTCACCCCCTCCAACTACACGTTTATCTGTACTTGACAGGTGGCAGGTAAATTTACGCTTCCAAAAGTTAAGATTTTTGTCAAATGTTGAAAATTGGCACAGCTAATTTGGGGCGCGGTATTAACATTATACCGGTGAAAATAATATTAAAGGCTTATTTCCAACAGCGTAAAAATGACGATGACATTCTCTTCTTTCTTTCTTTTAATCTAGTAGTACACCCTTTACAGAGCTGTTTATACATTACATTGTATAGCGGGGTAAGAATTACGACATCCTGAAATTTGGTTAAGCCATGGATTCATTGCGAACGACCTTGAGAAAACTGTTGCTTTCATTATATAAAAACATACTTTCTAATGCTATTTACCCGGCGTTTTGAATGTCCCCTACAAGTGCCGCCCGGGTCAATTTTAGTTCCAGGAGGGCATATGTTATATCGTTAGAAATGCATGTGCTAACTTCGAGGGGTTGCTTTTTTCAGAGCTCAGAGGCAACATTAAATATCACTCATAAAAGCCAGATTTGACTTGTACTTAGGCATGTGTGTGTGCGTGTGTGTGTGTGGGGGGGGGGGATCAGCAATGAACAAAGCAAACAAATATTATATAGAACTATTTATCGAAAAAAGGCATGTATATTGACAGGAATGAGGAAAAAAGAACGCCACAAAAAGGGGTGACTTTACGTCAGGACACTTCTTCTGTCACAGAAAGGACATTGTGTTGTTCTCTTAGGATTTGTAGCAGGGCAGCATTTTCTTGATATATTATGTTCACCTACATGCCAAAATGGTATAAAAAACTGTTATCAGACAAGCAACCAAACTACTTTTACAAGTTTACTTGAAAAAATGCTAAGTTTAATAATGAATTGAAATTGACTCGGCATTGCTAAAAAATAACAACAATTTTAATCCTCAAGTCCAAGGCCAAGACAATAAGAAAAAATGGGTCTAATGGCGTCTTAACCCTAAAAAGGCCGGGCTATTTGAGGTCTTAGTACGGCCGGGGGGGGGGGGGCAATATGTCCCCCTTAAGATCTCCGCGAAAAATTGAACGCATGTCAAGTGAAGTGTATAGAATACTACGATAATTTCAATTTTTTGAAAAATTCTCTCATTTGCATATTTATGGTAATTTATGCAAAAAAGGTCATACATTTTATTACTCATTAATCATATATTATTCATATTTATGCATTCTTTTTCACTACATATATAAATTAGACCATTTGGAATAATAGTACGACAAAAAAATTGGATCAGTCAGCTTATTCCTTATGTTATCTGTTGTTTTGAAATTTTCTAATGTATTTCATTGTTTTGATAATTTCTCATGTATTTTATTGTTTTTGTTTTTTTATTTCATTTCTAACTACAATTTAACTATTTTGACTCCCAAAACAACCACCTCAACTTTAAACTAGACACAATAACCAATGTTCGATCTATTTTTAGGAAAAAAGACATTTCCAAATGTTTTGTACACAAATCACGAAATTGAGCGATTTTCGGGCTGACATGCAAAGACAAAAGGTCACGTGACCTTGTAACTGTAGGTCCGATTAAAAAAAATATATATTTTAAAAGATGCGCAAGACTCGAAAGAAAAAGGTCAGCGAGCGGCGGGGCGCCATTTATATGCGTTCCCGAACAATCAGAACAATCGTGTAGGGGGTGGGGGCATAATGGCCCCCGGCCTTAAGCCAATGCACTTGAAGACTGATATATACATAGGCATAGCTTTGATATGACATGGTTCTTTACATTTAAAAAGAGATGCTCGTATTAATTTTTTTTAAATTGTGTTTACACTTTTCATAAATGATATCAAAACGTAATACATTTTCTTGAAAACATGCGTTTTCGCGATGTAATCATTTCCAAAAAAGTTGCTTAACCTGTTAGTAAATATTGTATCCTTACACTACTAAAAACGATTTTTTTTTTTTTTTTTTTTTTTTTTTTTTAAACTCATGTTTAGCCCATCCGAATCCATTTCAAGTTCATCTTGTCGGTGGATCTAACGATGCTGAAGGCAGAGTTGAGGTCATGCATGAAGGATCCTGGGGAACTATCTGTGATGACTGGTGGGATCTGAGAGATGCGAGGGTGGTTTGTAGAATGGCAGGGTTTGATGGAGCCTTGGACGCACCGGGATCTGCAAGGTTCGGTCAGGGCTCTGGTCGTATTCTGCTAAAGTATGTCAATTGTGACGGAAATGAAGACAACCTTGCAGACTGTGCTCATCCAGGGATTAGAGATTATACTTCATGCGGTCATACAAGGGATGCAGGAGCCATTTGCTACTCAGGAAGTATGTTTCCCTCTCCCACATAACCAAGTATTTGTAACTGACCATTCTGTTAATTGCATGATTATGAGAAGAACATGAACAACTCGAGATAAGTGAATTAATAATCAATATTTCATTTTACTTGAAGTGCAAATGGTTTAAAGACAAACAAATTAAAATTCAGCCCCCTCCCCGAGAACAAATCATAGTCTTATCTTACTTTCATTGTATGGCAATCAAATGCAACCACACTATATTTTGTAATTCTATAGCCAGACGTATTTTCTTTAGTATTCATGTTCCAGCATAAATTATTTTTTAGCAAATATTGCGGGTCTGGTGGATCAGGATAATTCTTTGAATCTTATCGCATACCTAAATAAGTTGATAATTTGTTCCTTACTACAAATAATATTTTTTCATTTTTTTTAAACACTTAGATATAAAACTATTATGACATCAGCCAAAATACGATCCCAAATGCGGTATATATGTCTTTCCTATTCACGTGTAGCCCATCCAAATCCATTCCAAGTTCGTCTTGTCGGTGGGTCTAACGATGCTGAAGGAAGATTAGAGGTACTGAACGATGGATCCTGGGGAACTATCTGTGACAACAGCTGGGAACTGAGAGACGCGAGTGTAGTTTGCAGAATGATGGGGTTTAATGGAGCCTTGGACGCACCGACAACTGCTAGTTTTGGTCAGGGCTCTGGTCGTATTCTGCTAAATTATGTCAGCTGTAAGGGAACTGAAGACAACCTGGCAGAATGTGCTCATGCAGGAATTGGACGTTACTTATGCAGTCATACAAGGGATGCAGGAGCCATTTGCTACTCAGGAAGTATGTTTTCTCTCTATTTGTGGAAAAGTGTTACTAATTTTAAGTTTCATATTAAACCCGCTTTTCACAACCTACTACATATATATATATATATGTGTGTGTATGTTGTCGATTTCCTCGACATACATGTAAAAAGCTGGTGCTCAAGCAAATCGAGCTTATTGATAAAGAGGGTCTTGAAGCGCTCTTTAGCAAAGCTTGATTTGGAGTTTGCATTCAAATTTGCTTAATAAATCATGTAGGAAAAGCGTTAATCTGTTTTGCACGGTATTTTAGTATTATCAGGAGATATATCACATACTTTTCAATTTTTTTTTTCAATTCATTTTATTCCATTCATCATATAAAAACATACATAATTATAACATTGATATATACAGATAAGTAAGGAACACACAAATAACATAACGAAAGATAAACATAAAATACAAATATATATACGAATGAGGAACCAGCAAGAAAGAACAATTAAGTCTTATTTAGGGCTGGTCCCTTGTGACATAAAAAGAATTTTAACCTATAACACTTAACACTTTACAGCTAACACCTAACAACTAACACCTAACATCTAACACCTGATTGCATTTATATATATATATATATATATATATATAAAAATGATAAAATACTATTCATAAAAACGTAGTTTTTTGTATCTCATTTTAAATGTATTCAGAGTTGGGCTTGATTTAACACTAGAAGGTAACTCATTCCATAAAATTGGTCCTTTAAAGAAAATTGAATTTTTAGAGACAGAAGTTTTAATAAGTGGTAAATGAAAATGAAATGATTGCCTAGTTCCATATGAATGTATTTCAGAATTCAAAATAAATTTGTTTGAAAGACTATGAGGGATAATACCTTTATGACATAAAAACATAAATATAACAATATTATAGTCATTAAATTCAAATACATTAAAACATTTAAAACGGACAAAAATAGGTTTTGTATGGGTAAGATAATGGGATCCCGAGATAATACGTATTGCCTTCTTTTGTAATTTATATAGTCTATTCATACAATAATCTTTTGAATTTGCCCAAACAATATTGCAATAATTTAATTGTGATAAAAACAATGCATGGTATATCATTAATAAAATCTTATAAGGGAAATGTTTAAATTTGTATAAAATACCAACTACTTTCGAGAGTTTATTACAGATTGCTTTATTATGAACGTGCCATGACATTTTATAATCAATTTGAATTCCTAAAAATGTCAATGAGTTACAACGCTGTACAACATTTCCATTAATCTTTACTTCAATATCATCAGTTACGATGTTTTTGTTTGTAAAAATTATATAATTAGTTTTCTTTACATTTAAGATTAATTTATTAATATACAACCATTGAGAAATATTTTGAAGCTCATCATTAAATCTTATCACTAGTCTATCTAAATCGTTATCAGACAAAAATAAACTTGAATCATCGGCATACAATATACATTGTAATATTTGTGAAGCCTGAGTAATATCATTCATATATACAAGAAATAATAAGGGTCCCAATATCGAGCCTTGAGGTACTCCACATCCTATGGTTTTAAAATCAGATTTAATTTTATTAAAAAGAACATATTGTTTTCGGCTTGTTAAATAGCTTTCAAACCATTTTAACAAAACACCTCGTATTCCATAATTGAACAATTTATCTAAGAGAATTTTATGATCCAACGTATCAAATGCCTTACTAAGATCGGGAAATATTCCTAACATAATTTGTTTATTATCTAAGGCATTTGAAACTTTATAAACAAAATCAATTAGTGCAGAGGATGTGAAATGACCAGCTCTAAAACCATATTGACTATCCGATAATAAATTACATTGGTTCAAAAAATATATCAGTCTATTATAAAAACATTTTTCTAAGATTTTTGAAAATACTGGCAAGACTGATGTTGGCCGATAATTACTCATTGTATCGAAAGATCCATTTTTGTATACAGGAATAACTTTTGCTATTTTTAACTTTTCCGGAAAAATACCTTGATTCATAGATTCATTAAAAATACGTCACAGCGGATAGCATATAATGTGAACAACCCTTTTAACGATGAAAATATCAATTTCATCATAACCAGCGCTTGATTTGCTTTTCAAGTCACAAACAATATCTATAATTTCTTTAGTTGTAATAGGCTTAAAAAAAGGCAGATGTCATAATTTTTAAAAGGGGAATTGATATTAATACTATGAAATATTAGGGGAAGGTAAAGAATTGTACATAGAATTATGATTTATTTGACTTTTCAGCCTTTGAAAAAAAAATAAGCAGAAAAACATATCTCTCTGCACACATGCTTTCTATGGAAAATCCGGGTACGTGAATATACTCTTTCCCGGACGTGATGTCATATATAGTAGACCAGCGCCGTGACTGATTTTCTATGCAAAGAGAGGCGGATATTTTCGACATTTCAATTAAGGATTTTGTTGTGATATACTATGTAATTGAAAAACATATAAATAGCATATGCTTGCCGTATGTAACAAATTAAGGGACATTTATTTGCTTAGAATATCAGCTTTAAATACGGGTGGTGCGGATGTCAGAGGACACATAGTTTAGTATACCACACGGCAACCGGCCGGGCGCCTTGAGGTCCCCGGCCGGGCTCGGCAGGTCACCTTCCGGGAGCCATGGGTGCACCTGCTCATCGGACGGAGCGCGTAAGCTCATCGGCAGACACCCTGCCGGCACCCATATGGGCGCCTTGCATTTCACCGGGCACCTCCCGGGCGCCGCAGAATATGTGACCACACATGCCGTAGAAATGAAAATCGGAAGGTTCCCGTACAGTCTCTTAATCCACGGTAAGCCGCCGGGTAGGGAAAATCGCATGGGCCCCGGTTTATATGTGACCTAGGCATTCCCCGGCTGGCTAGGTCTCGCAAGAGTGTTGTACTATGTTCTATAATAGGTATGAGAAATGGTCCCGTCTCTTGTACCGACAGCTCTTTACTAAATGTCTAAAGGATTCCTGATCCTGCTGATTGTAGCTAGATTGAAGGGTCCCGCATGCTTACACTTTTGTCCATGCGTTCCGCGTAAGGTAGGGATTACAATTGTCAGCAGTCTGGAAACTAGGTTAACCGCTGTCCCCTCCAAAAAAAGGTCCAGCATCGCGCCTGTTGGGTATCACAGTTTCACGACCAAATGACCTGATTTGTAGTCATATTTTCAAATAATAACGAGGGGCAACGAATCCGTTTCAGAAAAAAAGGTCAATTCTCAATTTCGTTCTGCGTCACAATGAACTACTTTGGATAATAAACAATTAAATGCAATTTTTCGGAACCTCATCGACAGACTTCTATTAGATAAACGTCTTATAAATTGCTCCAACAATGTTGAAGGAAGAGTCGAGGTCTTGTACGGTGGATCGTGGATGACCGTTTGTGGTAATGTCTTCTGGAATCTGTTCAACGCAAGAGTAATATGTAGAATGCTGGGGTTCGAC
Organism: Strongylocentrotus purpuratus; assembly: GCF_000002235.5. Taxonomy (NCBI): domain Eukaryota; kingdom Metazoa; phylum Echinodermata; class Echinoidea; order Camarodonta; family Strongylocentrotidae; genus Strongylocentrotus; species Strongylocentrotus purpuratus. The sequence continues at coordinate 12,961,623 of NW_022145609.1, forward strand.
GGTGCCCTGGTCGCTCCACGATCGACTAGGTTTGGTCAGGGTTCTGATGACATTCTTTACGTCGATTGTTTTGGAACAGAAGAGAGTCTGGCCGACTGTTTCATTCTGGTTTACTCTTTATGTAGGGATCGCAAGGATGCAGGCGCCGTATTTTACTCAGGTGGTACGAACTCTTTTGGACATGAGGAAACGACTAGTCGTAATTTTTAATGGCATAATGTTAAAATCGCAACAACAAAAAGAATTTAGCTTATGAGGTCATAAATATTGACAAACATGCAGTCCTATTGCTTTTAAGAACAGATTTCGTTTTTGCAATGACGAATATCGTCATTGCCTTGTTTTCGTTCACGTTCTTCCCCATTAATATTCTTCTTCTTTGCAGAAAATCGCATTCGTTTTGCACGTAGTGTTTGTTATTCCTAGTTAGGTGCTTTCCCTATGTCCATTTCCTTTCAAATTTCATGGGCATGGTCTCTATCATCTCATCAAGGTCACCTATTTTTTTCGATTTTCGAAATCACTCATGCATAACCATCCAGGCGCCATTTTGTCCGTTTCTGGTCCATTTTAAGGCTTTTCTTTCTTCCTTCCTATCTCCACTATCCTAGATCCTACAAACTTCTAACAAATTCCTTTAGATAGTCTAAGAGCTGTTCTTTCCTCTGCAACGTATAACTTGACCTTCAAAATGCCATCTTCGTACTCAAAATTCAAATCTGAAACCGACTCCGTCAAAAATCTTTAAAATTCTTGAGAAATTGAACCCTAAAAATCTAGAATTGCAATAACTTTTTTTTTACCCATTCCGTTTCGTCTCATTTTATTGCAGTATGTTTATCTCATAATTGCACATAGCCATGCCAAATTTCACACTCAAATGGCTATGCATAAAATAAATAGCGCCCTCTAAAATTCTGGGAATTGGCTTTCTTTCTGTGGCCGTATCTCTATTGTGTCTTGGCAAACCCGTACCCTTTTTGGGATTTAGATACTTGAACATATGCCCTTTCCAGCCATAAACAAAATTATATACCCTAACATTGACCAACTTTGCGAAAAATGCCCTCCAAATATGCAGTTTTCAAGAAAATTGATAAATAACTTCAACTTGCTCTAAAATTACGATCCTTATGCCTACGTCAATGAAACTTTAGCGAACACATGTATCCATATACGTGACAACTGTCTGCTAAGTTAAAGTAATATTCGATTACATCAGCGTAAAGTTATCGCTAAAAATGATGAATTTACTATGCATTACGTATTAGCGCGTTTCATGCGTGCAGTACATTGCGCACAGATGACAATGGTGTCAAACTGACCGCAATGAAGTGCCCTTTCGGATGATACCAAGTATGATATAAGTTCACACACAAACTTGTGAGTTAATCGCATTTTAGACACCATATCATACTGTTTATAATTATGTTAGTATAGACGACCGTTAGTGCCAAATCACCCGTCATTGCACGGATATCGTTGTGCCACGATTGCAGGTCTAGTTTTTAAATCAAACTGTATGATACCAGGGAGGTGATAGAGAAGGAGTGAAATCAAACCGCTCTCCCTCGACCCCACGCTCCAAGCCGCCGAAAAAGTTATGCGCTAATCTGCAACTGTTGACCAGGTGGTGAGATAAAAGAGCGCATGAAATATCAGGATTTAGAATTCCTTCATTAAAAAATGGTATATCAGCAAATGTTCGCTGTCCCGTTCAATGATTTCTCATCAATTATTGAATGTGTAATGAGTAGAACAAGCGAACAGAAACTTTTGTACTTTCATTTTTTTTTCCAACTGCAAAAATACAAAAAGCACGCATTAGCAAACTTAAAGTTACCGAAGATTGTAAATCGTGGCTTTAATGACGGACATTGTAACATGCAAAAATAATCGGATTATCCTTAAATATTAAGTTTCTGTCAGGATCAAATTTTTCCATTTACATATACCTACTCTTGCACACACATTTTTAGGAAGGACGGAGTACTAAATTTCGAAAATGGTTTGATGCACTATTTCCATTACAATTCCCATATAAAGTTTATAATTTACACTGAGATTTTGACGGTAAATTTAATAATGAATGTGAAACTTGTGCCTAGCCTTCGAAAGTCCCCGCAGTGGAAGAGCGGCTCGGAGCATGGAACTTCAAAGTCAAGTGGAATGTTACGCATCCCATTGTTGCGCTTTAAAACTCACACATGCGTTTGAATAAATTACAAGAGTTTCCACTCCTTCTCTATCACTTCCCTGATCTAATGATGTTTTTCATGTTCCAAGTTTGATGGTAGTCTGTCCATCGGTTTTAATGATAATGTGATCACGAGCTTGTTTTGCATACATAATGAGTCCTGAAACCTTTGACCTTGTGACCCCCAAATCTAATCAGTTCATAAGCTCTACAAGATACATACATGACCTAAGTTTGGCAGGAATCCATCCATCGGTTTTTGAGATAACGCGATCACAAGCTATTTTTGCATACATAATGAGCCCTGAGACTTTTCCCTCTGACCTCGTGAACCCAAAATCTAATTAGTTCATTAGCTCTGCAAAAAAAAAATACATGACTATAGCTTGGCAGGAATCCGTCAATCGGTTCTTGAGAGAACGCGATCGATCACAAACGAGAACGGAATGTACAGACGGACAACCCAAAAACATAATGCCTCCGGCTATATGGAGGCACACAAATGCCGAAACACTTTTGTTATCATTAATTTTGGTTAAAAAGGGAATTTTAGAGAACATTATGTGTGACGTCACATTTCTTAAACTGCTCAATGCTAACAGAGTGTCAACAATTGGATTCTCCGACTTGATGGTCAGAGGAACAATCCAGCCCCCCCCCAAAAAAAAATAAAATAAAAAATAAATAAATAAAATAAAATAAAAAAAATAAAAAAAAAATAAAAAAAAAAAAAATAAAAAAAAAATAAATAAATAAAATAAAATAAAATAATAATAATAAATAAATAAAATTTAAAAAATAGACCCTAAAACTTTGTATTTAGATATTAAACGAAAATGTGTATTTGGTAAGTATATATATCAGTCTTCTCTTCTTAAGAAAGAAATATGCGCCGCATTAACTAATTTCCTTGTCAATATATATACTTATTTCATGATACGTAGGCATTTGCTCTCGAGGATTGTTGGCTATTAAAGACCTCTGTGTTTTAACCATAAAATGTAAACCATTTTGGTCAAAATCTGCATATTTCAGGAGAAAAATCTTTTCACCCTCTGGTTCTCCCCCACAGATCCATTTAAAGTTCGTCTTGTCGGTGGGTCTGACGATGCTGAAGGCAGAGTAGAGGTACTGTACGATGGATCCTGGGGAACCATCTGTGATTCGTGGTGGGACCTGAGAGACGCGAGGGTGGTTTGTAGAATGCTGGGGTTTGACGGAGCCTTGGGCGCGCCAAGATCTGCTAGGTTTGGTCAGGGCTCTGGTCGAATTCTGCTTAAGAATGTCAACTGTGAGGGAACAGAAGACAACCTAGCAGAGTGTGTTCATGAAGGGATTGGACGTCACTCATGCAGTCATACAAAGGATGCAGGAGCCATATGCTACTCAGGTATTTTGTGTTTCTTTTTTCTCTCTCTATACGTGTCAATGGCATGCTTATTAAATAAACATAAACAAATCCAAGAGCTAAGGGACTTAAAACTCAATATTGCATCTCCTTCGATGTGCCAATCATTTAAACAATAAAGTGTTCTTGGTTAGTTTATATCTGCAGAGTTTTTTCTCTTCTTAAGAAAGAAATTTGGGCTGTATTAACTAAATTCTTTGTAATACTATCTTCACTTATTTCGGGACTCATAGTCATTTACTCACGAGGATTGTGTTCCAACAATAAAGTTTGCACTCTCTTGGTCCAAATGGGACATGGCAAAGCTTTGCAAATTTCAAAAGAAAAAATAATTCACCCTCTGGTTCTCCCCCACAGACCCATTTAAAGTTCGTCTTGTCGGTGGGTCTGACGATGCTAAAGGCAGAGTAGAGGTACTGTACGATGGATCCTGGGAAACTATCTGCGATACTTGGTGGGATCTGAGAGACGCGAAGGTGGTTTGTAGAATGCTGGGGTTTGATGGAGCCTTGGGCGCGCCAAGATCTGCTAGGTTTGGTCAAGGATCTGGTCGTGTTCTTCCAAGAAATGTCAACTGTCAGGGAACAGAGGACAACCTGGCAGACTGTACTCATGGCCAATTGGGATATCATACTTCATGCGGACATGCCAGGGATGCAAGCGTAATTTGTTTTTCTGGAGGTAAGTGTCTAAATGCTGAGTTGATCTTTAAAGTCAGCATGGAGCTGTAAAATCTCAGTCGATTTGCCAATCATATAAACGAAAATATGTATTTGGTAAATATATAGCTGGAGAATGTTTCTCTTCTTAAGAAAAAAATGTAGGCTGTATTAATACTTTCCTTGTCACTATCTACACTTATTCCGGGACTCTTAGGCATTTGCTCTCGAGGATTGTGGGCTAAAAAAAAAAAAGCTTCGATGTTTTTTCACCGGAAAGTTTGCACCCTTTTGGTTTAAATGTGACATGGCAAAACTCTGCATATTTCAATAGAAAAATCCTTTCACCATCTGGTTCTCCCCCATAGATCCTTTTACAGTTCGTCTTGTCGGTGGGTCTAACGATGCTGAAGGCAGAGTAGAGGTCATGCATGATGGATCTTGGGGAACTATCTGTGATGTTGACTGGGATCTAAGAGACGCGAGGGTGGTTTGCATAATGGCAGGGTTTGATGGAGCCTTGGACGCACCGGGATCTGCTAGGTTTGGTCAGGGCTCTGGTCGTATTTTTCTCGCTAATGTAGATTGTGAGAGAACAGATGACAACCTGGCAGACTGCGCTCATGAAGGAGTTGGAGATTATACTTCATGCGGACATGCGAAAGATGCAGGTGTCATTTGTTATTCCGGCGGTAAGTTTCTCTGGTCCGTATTCTACAGCATTTTTGTTTGAGTCATTCTATAAAGAACTGTTCAGACTTGAACAACTTCATCCGAAATTTAAAGAAATTTCGGCTTAATATATATCTGTAGAGCTTTTCTCCTTTATTTCATATTGTAACATATGGGCAAATTCAAAAAGCAACGTTGACGCCATTTCCTGTTACAAAAGAAAGCCATGGGTATATGTACTGATTATTTATATCGCAACCACACCAATCCCTTATTTTCAAATCTAAAAGCTTCAAAAGCTGATGATATGAATATTCTACAGATAGACCTTTTCATGTTTCCTTTAAAAATGGTCTACTACCTTCATACTTTCCCCTTTTGTTTAATCTGAATAAAACCAACCACTCTTACCCTACAAGGTAAACTGAAAAATTCCATTTAAGAAATCCAAAACCGCATTGGCTCTCAAATCCATTAAGGCCCGGTCACACAGAGGGGACGCATGGGGAATGGCCAGCGCATAGGAAATTTGCAATTTTGGCCACTGCGTTGTCGTGCGCCCAACTTTGTCGAAGCTACAGCGAGCTGACACCAAATGCACAGCGTGTTGCTAGCGCGCTGTGCTCCGCTTATGTCTGGCGCTGGTCTAGCGCGCTCCACGCATGTCTGGCGTGCCTTTGGAGTGTACGTTCATGCGTCGAGCTCCGCGCACACTTTTGAGCATGCTCAAAAAATCCCGACGCACACAGCGAATGACGACGAATGCATAGCGTGGGTCCAGCGCGCTCGACGAACGAGTAACGAATGATGACGCACGCCTAGCGAACGACAACGCACTGGCCCAAATTGCAAATTTCCAATGCGCTGGCAGTGCGTCCCCCATGCGTCCCCTCTGTGTGACCGGGCCTTTAGACACACCGGCCCAGACATCTGGAACTCTCTGCCCATTGTAATAAGACACCTTTTTAGGACATTGCATTCTTTTAAGAAGGCAGTTAAAACTATGTTATTGTCTAGGTATTGATCCTGTCGTGTGTAATTCTACTGTATTCATGGTCGTGTGTACAGTGACTTTATACTCAACAATTATGTGTAATCGTCCATGACCTAGCATCGTTTATCCATCCATGAATAAACCTGCATTCAATCAGCAGATGTATTAGATTTTTGTATTATTACAGAAAACCGACGCTCCTTCTTTCCCCTTTCCTTTCCTTCTCTGCAAGTCACTTAAAAAAAAAAATGTTATTGTTGTATCTTAGTTGAAGGTTGCGGGCACGTCAAGCTACTTGATTTCGTTTCTTATCTGTATAAAATTATGTACACTTAAACTATTGAAACCAATAAATCATATAAAATCAAATCAAATCTTGACCCTTTAGATCCATTTCAAGTTCGTCTTGTCAGTGGATCTAACAATGCTGAAGGAACAGTAGAGGTACTTTACGATGGATCTTGGGGAACTATCTGTGATGACTGGTGGGATCTAAAAGACGCGAGGGTGGTTTGCAGAATGCTGGGATTTAACGACACATTGGCTGCACCTATTTCTGCAAGGTTTGGTCAGGGATCTGGCCAAAGTCTTCTGACATATGTTGGTTGCAGGGGAACAGAAGATCACTTGGCAAATTGTTTTCACGCAGGTTTAGGACGTTCAAATTGTAGTCATAGTAGTGATGCTGGCGCCTCTTGCTTTGTTGAAGGTAAGCTGTAGAGATCATGATAGAATATGGACATCCTGATTGTCATCATTTTTTTATCGTGGTAGGATAGGCCCATGCTTCTTGATTTGATACTTTCCATACCTTTCTGGTGCTAATGGAGACGAAAACTTCATATTCATAAAACTGTCAGATTGATTTATGTTTTATCTTTTATAAAGGCATTGTGAGATCTTGTTTAATTTCTTCTCCAAATTTGTCAAGATTTCGAACTGTGGTCAAAGTGCCCTCTAGAGATCATTCCTTACACGCGTTTATCAATTTTCAACAAGTGATTACAATATACCATTCTATGAAATAGCTTGTTTGGAATTGCGTTGATAATCGCTAAATGTTTATAATAATTCTCCTTGATGGTGTCAATATCAATTTAACCCGCCCAGTTTCATTTGCTATACATTCCAGTTCGACTTGTAGATGGATCTGATGGAAATGAAGGAAGAGTTGAGATACTACACAAAGGGTCTTGGGGAACTGTATGCGACGATTTGTGGGACTTGGACGATGCTAAAGTTGTGTGTCGACAGTTAGGATTTGATGGGGCCTTAGCTGCTCTACCCCAAGCAAGATTTGGTCAAGGTTCTGATGATATCTTTCTGGATGGTGTTAAGTGCAATGGAACAGAAACCAACCTCAAAGACTGCAAGCATAAGGGGATAGGTGTTCATAATTGTGTACACAAGGAAGATGCCAGTGTCATATGTAGAAACGGAGGTAATAACGTAAATCCGTCGTAAAAAAAAAAAATGTACCCAAAACACCTGGATACAAATTGTCCGCAAAAAAGCGGACTATATTATACATTTTTAATTACGGTAATCAAACATACGGGCAACATCGTTATGCATTCGGAACACAACTTCCCTGAAATACAGCTTGTATTTTTCGTAGATCTCTCGATATAAGGACAAAATCGGGAGCAAGGAATTTTATGGAAGCTCCTGTTGTTTGACTGAGTAAAAAAAGACAATTAAACATTGAAAATTATAACCAACGAATTTCAAATAAAATAAATTAAGAACTGCCACAGGATTCGTGGCAAGATTTAGATTCCCTTCTTATTAATCCAGTTTCATGCAATGTTTTAGATTTAAAAAAGAGGCCTGTTTTCATTCATTATTTTTCTATATGCGATCTCTCCAGTTGTTCATTTCCATGAATATTTATCGGTACAAAAAACGTATTTATTGTTTCAAAATACCTTTTTAGGTTTGAAGAAATACTCGGACTTGATCACCACTGATGAAATACCTTCTACATATACAACCACGCTTTTGCAAATTGGACACGAAACTACAAAAGTTCCACCAAGAAAGCAAGGACAAAACAGCACACCGCGACATCCGCTTAACACGAGTAAAATTGACAATTTAAAATCAAGTGCAGTCCCAATTCTACTAATTGATTTCAAAATGATAATTTTGATTGGACTTTGTATTTTATTATTGAGCTGCATTCTGATCGCATCACTTGGGTACTGTATTCATAGGTTTAAAAAGAGAATGGCTGCTAGGAATTTAGATACTGAAATATATATGGACGTAACGAATATGTCATCAATGCACGCTCTGTCACATGTTACTGGTTACCAAGCATTAAACATTGCCCCTAAATTACCTGAAAGGCGGAAAAGTGATGTTTTTGGTCATCATTATGAATCAAATATAGAAAAAATAAAAGATAATCATGAAGGTGATTTAGAAGAGGACCACGAGTATGCGGACATGAAAACTGTTTACCAAACACCTCAAACTGATAAGGACCTGGACATAGACGGTTATCTCCTTCCGAACACAGAAATACCTTTAAACGATAGAAAGTCGGTGTCAGATAAGAGAAAACCTTCTGATGAAAAAGCAGGAACGGGGTCATTATCTCAAGGCATGAAGGAAAATATGAAAAACGATTATATGGAAATGAAAACGGTTTACCAAAAGCCGAAAACGGGGACGGACATAGATCTTGATGGATATGTCCTTCCAAACGCAATGCCTTCGTTGAAAGATGATGATACAGTAACATATGAACTAACTCGTGAACATAAGGAAAAGGAATCGAACTTCGAAATCGCTTGTACTGGAGGTGAAGGAAAGGTCCCCTTACCGGAAGACACGTCACAAAAAGAGATACACAAGTACATGGATATGAAAACTGTTTACCATACACCTCAAACTGATAAGGACTTGGACATAGACGGATATCTCCTTCCGAACACAGAAATACCTTCAAACGATGGAAAATCGGTATCAGATAAGAAAACCGGTGGTTGCAAAATCGACATGCCAAAACCTTCTGATGAAAAAGCAGGAACGGGGTCTTCATTTCATAGCATAAAGGAAAATATGAAAAACGATTATATGGAAATGAAAACGGTTTACCAAAAGCCGAAAACGGGGACGGATATAGCTCTTGATGGATGCGTCCTTCAAAACACAATGCCTTCATTGAACGATGGTGATACAGTAACATATGAACTTACTCGTGAAAATCATGACAAGGAATCGAACATGGAAATCGCTTGTACCAGAGGTGAAGGGAAGGTCCCTTTACCGCAAGACACGTCACAAAAAAAGATACAAGAGTACATGGATATCGAAACTGTTTACCAAGGTCCTGCAACAGGAACCAACACAGATCTCGATGTGTATCTTCTTCCAAGTGCTATGCTAGAGACTGGATCTATCCGGAACAATATAACAGCAGCATCAAATGGACAATCTGATAAAAACAGGGACAATTAATTTTGAAAATGTATTTTAAGGGTACCACATGAGGAAAGAATCTCGGCAAGCCAAGAAAAAGAAAGATCGCAAAGTATTGGCACTAGAAAAGAAGAAGGGAGAGTGTTGTACTAGCAACTATCGGAAGCGAATTCGAAGGGAGGTGCCGAGGTGGTATAGGTGTCGTGCAGGATGGATAGACAACATCATGAATTGGGAGGGTTCTTTGTAATTTAGCACATGCAATTTGTATATAACAAGCATCACATAAAACAATTTACGACTGAACAAGACCGAGTGCAGATACTCCAAATCCGAAACATGCAACAAAGAAATGTCCGATTGGTTTGATTGGCTCCCAGAATGATTCTGCAAAAGAAAAAGCCACCTAATAGGTTTGTCGAATATATTTGTTGGTGCGTTATGTGTGTTGTTTATATCACTTAAACTGGTCAATCCTGAAGCACACACAGTATCAAATTGTTGCCTCATGTACTCTCAATGTATAAATTATATTTTTCTGACAGGAAATGTCTGCAAAAACAAAGGAACGAAATGACACGGAAACTGTTGAAAGTTGTCATTTCTCATAAAGTTCTAGATAAGTTCATTTTATGTTTTCAGACGCAATCTGAGTAAAATATTTTTATTGTCCCCTAACCTGTATGAAATGATCTGATTCTCTGTTATCTTGCGACAAAAATATTTTGGTTTTCGATTTTAATGGGCCCAGAAACGTGATATTAAGCTCTTTAAAAATGTTATATACACTGTTGGTCATAATGGTGGAATATTTATTTTTACCCCAGTTTAGGGAAGGATTTTCAAAAATTATTTATTTCTAATAGATCTAAATAATGGCATACATTCTCAGATTTTATTGAATATTAAATTGCGAGTGTTTGTTTTGCGTGACTGCTATATCATATGTGTGCTACTATGCTAATCAGCTAGGGAACCTACGTCCTTAAATCATAATTGACAGTAATGAGGATTAATGCCTCACAAAAGGGCACTAATATAGCTGATCAGCACGATTTTTATCCTGGGGCCTCACAGTAACGAGGCTATTGCTTAGCCCCTGAATCATGACTGTACGCAGTGTTTGCTAGGGTACGCGGCCCCTTCCACAAATCCCCCAAAACGAAGAAAATGCAATAAATTGTCAAAAATTCATTGCATTTTCCCCCGGCCCCCTACAGGAAAAATTCCTCTGTGTGGCCATGCCTTGAACCATAATGCATGGCCCTACAGAGGAATTTTTCCTGTAGGGGGCCGGGGGAAAATGCAATGAATTTTTGACAATTTATTGCATTTTCTTCGTTTTGGGGGATTTGTGGAAGGGGCCGCGTACCCTAGCAAACACTGCGTACAGTCATGATTCAGGGGCTAAGCAGTGGCCTCGTTACTGTGAGGCCCCAGGATAAAAATCGTATCGATCAGCTATATATTAGTGCCCTTTTGTGAGGCATTAATCCTCATTACTGTCAATTATGACTTAAGGACGTAGGTCCCTTAGCTGATTAACATAGTAGCACACATATGATTAAGCAGTCACGCAAAACAAACATTCGCAAATTAATATTCAATAAAATCTGAGAATGTATGCCATTATTTAGATCTATTAGAAATAAATAATTTTTAAAAATCCTTCCCTAAACTGGGGTAAAAATAAATATTCCACCATTATGACCAACAGTGTATTATTATTATTATCAAAACAGGCGGGAAAGTGGACCCTATCTGAAATTAATTAGTGGTGATTAATTTACAGGGCTGTACGACAATATTGTATTTGGCGGAAATCTATTAAGAAGTCCAAGTTCTGATATTTTTAGTTTAAAGCTATAATGTTTGTTTCCAAACAATACTTAGGGTTGTCTGTTCTTACTCTTTTTTATATATCCGTCTATGTGTTATTACATCTTTGAATGTTTTAAGGTTTGTTTTGTTGGTTGATGTTATTACTGTTTTGTTGTTCAGGCTCTGACAGGCGGTCCGACAGGGGTGACTAGGAATGTTAATGGTCTACTGACATCGAAACAATTGCTTAATGAAATTTCTTGAATTGGAGACGGTCTGAATGTAATGTTAATATTCATAAAATTCATACAGGTGTTCCATCTGGTATGCAAAAAGTTTCGAAAAATATTGCTAATGATATTTATGTTAATTTCAAGGAGAAATAGATCAGAGTATTTTTTAATATCTACGAAAGGTTGATATTTTTCAATCTCCTCAACGAAAGAGAACTGAGAAAAAGCAGAGATTCAGTTTGGAAGGACAGATAATCGAGATTAATTTCATAATTATGTTGCGGAGAGCAACTTAGAGTGAAAATATTTGATTGTAATGGATGCTGCAATCCGAAAACTTCCAAGAATCCGCCTCCAGAAAGCTTAAATCCGAATAAGGACGATTTAAGAATGACTTTTGTTTTGTCGTAGTCGATCAAGCGCAAATTGACGAATTTGTGATAATATCTTGCAAGTACCTCTATTCATTTGCAAAAGAAAACTTAAATGAATTTCAAATAATTTAATACATTTTTACTGTTGAATATGAATATAACAGATATATTTCACCGATGGGTGTAAACAAAATGTAAGACACATTGTGATGATCATGGGATACATTTTCTTATTTTTATTTATTTATTTATTTATTTATTTATTTTTTTTTTTTTTTTGGGGGGGGGGAAAGAATTTTCTTTCAAGTACAGAAAAAAGGTACTCGCGACGTATGTCGAATTGATTATTCGTATTTAATCGCCGCAGCTTAAAACATTTATCCTTTATCGTTTGTTAAAATTTCTTTGAAGTTTGTGGATCTACATTTCTCGTTTTTTCTGCCTTTCATTAAACCTCGTGTCAAAACCATTCGTTATTGTTATGTCGTTTTTGCGCAATAAACGACACACACTATGAATATGACAAACAAAGAAAGCGGACAAAATATACAGTTCCTCAGGTAGACAAAGGAACATCCCTTCACTGTAAAAAGTTGAATATGCATGTGACACCTGTTCTAAACAAGTGCGATCTAATAAGTGAATATCTGCTTTTCACTAATATTTCCAAAAAAAAAGTGGCCGTCTTCGTATGTCATTATGGGGTTGCACATAAAACATTGTCGTTTATTAAGCAGTATACTTGTGGGAAAAGTCGTGAAACAAACAAAGCAGATCTGAATCTCTTACAATACATAAAACAAAGAGAACCACATAAATACATGGACATGAATACCATTTATGAAAAACCTGGCAATGAAAAAGACTTTGATCTCAATGGATATATCCTTCCGACCAGGGACGCATTATCGGATGATGGAGTGACACCGACGGCTGATCAATTTCGTGACGATAAATCGAATAATCATGAGTATACCGACATGAAAACTGTCTATCAAACGCCCTCAGCGGGGAAAATGTGGACCTTGATGGATATCTTTTCCCGTGAGAGGACAACTCCGAGGACAACCAGCGTGCAAATAAATAAAACTGCACCTCAAAAAACTCCTGAAGTTTCTAAGAGTTTAAAATAAAAGACTGGAGGCTGCCGTGAAAAAAATATATAAAACGGGATTATTACCATAAATATATGGACATGACAACTGCGGGTAAAAATATACATAAGATAAACGATAAAATTAGACACTTATGAAAATGGGTTCAGTTGTTGCTTATGCACTTATCCGTCATTTGTAAAGATGTACACAAGTGTGCTGAAATAATTGATTATCGAATGAGAGCCGTATTTTAGTGTTAACAAATCACCACGGTCGAAAAGGATTCTTCCGCTTCAGTACGATAGAAAACTGAAAGTGATGTCAAATGTAATTATTAATGGCGGTCATAAGCCCAGCAAGTAAATTAAAATTATCTTTATTTCCACACGATCTTAGTTCAATGACGATTAATGCCGATTCTATTACTATTCACACGCAACTGTTTTTCTAAATCACTTTTTAATTCAATGGACATGTCTAATGATTAAACTTATCCTCAAACCACTGATCTAAACCAACTCGTAGATTAGACACTGTCAGACATATATAGGTTTTTTTCTTCTCCATTGTGTAATACCATTCAAGACAAAATGTATGACAGTAATACAGACTTTCATGTAAATGTCAGGTTAAACGACAATAATTACGTTATCAGTGTTGAAATAATGAAAGAACAATAAGGATTAGGGTACAAAAAATGAAAGTATCATATATTTTCTGTAAGTTTATCTCTTTGTGATACACGAATAATAACTTCTGTAAGATTGTAAATAAATTGACGAGTGTAATTGCTTAACCAAATAAGACAATAATGGAAACAAATTAAATCGTATCAATCATATTGCGTTCCTTCTTTGGTTATAGACGTGTCATATCAAACTACTTAGATATTATATGTACTCGATAGCCTCTATCATCACTTTAGATTTGGCTTAATTCATTATGTAATAGAGAAGAAACAGAGATTATTCATAATCATATGTAAGTCCCTTCTATTTATCCAACTAACCTATTTTCACAATATATATTTATCCTAACGATAATAAAAGAGATAAATAGTCAGGCTTAACATCGCAGCTAAATGTACCTATCTTGCTTTCAAAATAACAGTTCTGGCTCCTCAGCAGTATGTTTCTTCCTTTTGTTTGTTGTATTTGTTAGTAAGTATCCTTTTGGCTATAAAGGGGTTACGTGACACTCGATATATTGTTATAATGTGCACGACATTGCAAAATATAACAACCCTTTTAACACGGTATAACGCATACAAAAGAGAGTCATCTGCGCACCTCTCTTCCTTGCATATTATACTCCATTGTTTGGGCAGCGCGCATGGATCGGCTCCAAGGGATCAAGGCAAGAGGTCGCAAATACCCTCAATTTTATATTACAAGTACTGCATGCATTCAGTATAACATATAATCACTTAACAATTTAGAATGTGCCTCGAGCCATTATATCTTAACCTCAGTCTGCTGCCTCGGTGAAATATAACCTCACTCTGAAAGTTGGCGGTTCGCATATTTTGTTGTATTTGAACGCCGGAGCATGGGATATTTCTATATGTCCGCGAGTGTGCAACGTTACCACGCTTTGGGCACTGTATAACGCGTGCTTAAGTTAGTTAGACTGTGCACCTCTCAGCCCTGCTCGTACCCATTGTTTGCAATATCTTAGCTTGGCGCATGTAAAGCCCCCATCACACCAAACTAGTTCTCACTACGTTCTCGAAAATGTTGCCAAACGGGCTCAAACTGTGTGCGAACGGAGTGGAACGTAATAGCAACCGTTTGCGACCTGTTTAAGAACTTTATGGACGGGCTCGGACTGGACTAATGTCTCTAATACGATCCTAGCTCGTTCATTAACAGTCCACAATACGTCCAACTCGTCTGTACCCGTCCACAGTCAGTTCATATCAAGTTCAGATCGGATAAATTTGATATTTCCAAGTAGTCCAAGCCATTTTTACTAGTTCGGAACGTGTTCTTACTAGTTTATAACCCAATCACCCCGTTCAGAGACAGTTCATCTCGTCCTCATCTCGATCTTAGTGCGTTCGATCGCGCTTCTATCGTGCTTTGCAATCCCGTCCTGGTTCGAGTGCTATACAAACCCAGCGCGTTCTCCCTCATTGATGCTCGACCACATCACGTGGTAACACGTTCCTAGTAGGATCGAAGTACGGCAATTCCGTTCGCAGTACGTTAATCTCGTTTTAAGTACGTTTTCACTCTGTCCAATTGCAGGACGGGGAGAATTTTGAACAGTCTCAAAGTTCTAGACCACCCTTCCCGTCCAAGCCAGTCCGAGCCCGTCCATGAAGTCCTTAAAAAGATCGTGAATAGTTGCTAATACGTTCAATCCGTTCACACACAGTTCGAGCCCGTTTGGCAACATTTTCCAGATCGTAGTGAGAACTAGTTTGGTGTGATAGGTGCTTGACTTGAACTTCTTGATCTGCAAAGCCTAAAGCGTTTAAGTTGAACGGGAATGAGGAATGGCGATAACCCGCTGGGTTTTTAAAACTCCCGAGTCAGGACGGGATTGCACACGCCTTAGGAGCGCGTTCGAACGCACTCAGAACGAGATGAGGAAGAGTTAAACTGCCTCTGAACGGGGTGGTCGAGTTAAAAACTAGTTAGAACAAGTGGCGAACTAGTAAGAATGGGTTTGGACGTATTGGGATCGAGGTAGAACTAGTTAATAATGGGTTTAAACTGACTACGGACTGGCTTGGACTGCCTAATCTACCCGATCTCAACTTATATCACAACTCACGTCGGTTTATGACTTGCGTGGCAATCCATCTGAAACTCGTAAACGTCGATGCGATGACTTTCCTTCGTTCAGGCTGATGTGTTTATCTAAGAAGTGTTTTCCCGGAGTCGGGGATACCGAGAAGTACAGAAAGTCTCAAAATCGTCGTTAAAAAAAAAACAGAGCATTTTTCGAAAAAAAAAGAACCTTTTGTGGCACAGCTCGTGGCTGATCTCAGCCGTTTCTCACAAGAACAGGTACCAAGAGGCCGCTGGAAAAAAGTAAAATGCGTTGAAAACTCCCCTCAAAATCACGCCGATATCATATGATAATACATATATCATATACAAACAAAAATCAAAGAGGAAGCATGAAAGGGAAGAACTAGTTTCCACTTATAATACAGATGTAATGTTGAAGAAAATATGCAAACAAGTACATTGTCAGTATGGAAGGAATATCCCATGTGGATTAGCACAGACTGAAACGGTTACAATACATAATCTGATTCATAATCTGTGTTCATTTTCCTATGATGCTTAATCCAAAAAAGAGCTACTTAAGGTGTTTACATTGAACTATATTCATAACCATGAAAACAACAAGGTTATCAAAAGAGTGAAATGCTAAGACTTCACAGTTGCGAGGAGAAAGAGAAGAGTACATGATTTTACGTATGCCCATACATCTAGCAAAACATTATCATCTTGGTCGTGCATGGAAACCTTGACCAATATGCACAAACATTACTAACCTAGCTGCCAATTAATTACCTAGGCTATTGTACCATGAGTACATAGTTGCAGTTGCCAGCTAGGCGTTGTAAGCTTTTTGATAATTTTTGTTGTAACTGTTTTGTCTCTTATTTGCAATGCCATTAATTTTTGTCTCAAAGAGAGAATTCTTCATTTAGTGTATAAAGAAATATTCCAAATTTCTACGGTATGTTTTGAAAAGAAAAGATTGTGGATACAATACTTTGAAAATGTTTTCCCGTGAAAAATGGTGCTTCCACCATGAAACATAGGAAATAGGCATTCTTGGTGTAGGTCTTTAGAAACTGGATAGTTCTCAATGATGCATATTCTTTCGACAGGTCCTCACCTGTAAGGAGGATGAACGACTGACTAGTCTGATGAGACAAGCATGTAAGAGATGTCAGCTTTCTGTCTTTGCCACACTTGCGAGAGAATGAATATTCACATTACATACATGAACCACATGAACAATTCATTACAATATCGTTGAGTTATATTTTGCCAATTTCGAACCATTGTTACCAAACACATGACTAAATTTGCTCAGGTCGTTATGAAACATAGGAAATGGTCATTCTTGATGTAGGTCTTTAGAAACTGGATAGTTCTCAATGATGCATATTCTTTCGACAGGTCGTCACCTGTGAGGAAGAATTCATTCGCATGTAAAAGAAAAACAGTCTCACAGAAAAAAAAAAAGCTTGTTGGACAATGTCAGCAGTATAAAAAATTAGTATTACCCCTGCCCCCACCCCCCCAAGTCTAGCAACACACCTGTTAGTTATATGACAACTTCACAATGAAAATAATCTGATTTGTAGTTATGATATTATTATATATAAAACGAGGACAACGTATCCGTTTCAGAAAAGTTTAATTCTGGGTCACACTTAATCACTTTGGATAAAATACAATTACACGCAGTTTTGCAGAAACTAATCGAAATCTACCTATAAGTACGTCTTATAAATTGCTCCAACAATGCTGAAGGAAAGGTGGAGGTCTTGTCCAGTGGATCGTGAATGACCGTTTGTGGTTATGGCGGCTGGAATCAGTTAAACGCAAGGGTAATATGTAGAATGCTGGGGTACGACGGTGCCCTGGCTGCACCACGATCGGCTAGGTTTGGTCAGGGTTCTGGTGACATTCTTTACGTCAAATGTTTTGGGACAGAAGACAGCCTGGCAGATTGTATCACTGTAGTTAGTTCTTCGTGTGGGCATCACAGTGATGTGGGCGCCGTCTGTTATTCAGGAGGTACGAACTCTTTTGGACATGAGGAATTGACTAGTCGTAATTGTAAATGGCATACTGTTAAAATCGCGACAAAACAAAAAGAATTGAGCTTAAAAGGTCATAAATATTGACCAACATGCAGTCTTATTGCTTTTAAAAACCCGAACACATAATAATATATATATATTTAGGTAGCTTTAGTTCATACATTAAAAAAAAAATTATTCATGGTACGTCTGATGATTGGCACTGACAGTAAATGCTCGTTCAGACAAGACGAGGCAAGACCGTGGCTTTAAATATATATATATATATATATATTACGTTAGTTGTGTCCCTTGGTGCGCGCAGTTCCTATTCATTTACACGTCATGTCTGAACTAGCCTTTAGGAATCTTTCTTACCTTTCATGAATGATTTTTAAGCAACAATGATTTTAATGTTGTCCAAAGTATTTTAAAAACATATTAGTTTTATGCACAAAGACCGTGAAGAACTTTTGAATTACTGACTACCTTTTTTCTCCAGATTTCGTTTGGTTTTAGTCAAATGTATGATCTGCACTCTGTTTTTCTTCTGAACTACCGAAGCGGAAAACGAGTGAAAGAGGGAAAATAATTAAATTCACAGCTTTTGGTTTATATTAACTTTGTTCTTTTCTTTTTTTAAATTCCCTATCAATATATTACGCAGTAGATATGAAAAGTAACAGCTTTAATTGAAACTTATCTATATATAAGACGAAAAAAAACTGTTAAAACCTGAACAAACTTTTTGTTTGATATATATATGTTGAGTTTTTCTCTTTTTAAGAAAGGGATTTCGGCTGTATTAACAAACTTCTTTGTCGCTATCCACACTTATTTCGGGACTCTTAGGCGTTTGCTCTCGAGGATTGTGGGCTCAAAATCAACAACCTTATATGCGTTTTAACCATAAAGTTTGCACTCTTTGGCCCGAATTCACAAAGCAAGGTTTGAGCTCAGACCAAGGTTTGACCTCAAACCTCCTTTTGTTTCGCCAAACCTCCTTTTGTTATTTACAAACCTGGTTTGTAAATAACAAAGGGAGGTTTGGCGAAACAAAAGGAGGTTTGAGGTCAAACCTTGGTCTGAGCTCAAACCTTGCTTTGTGAATTCGGGCCTTTTGGTCTTAATGTGACATGGCAAAGCTATTCACATTTCAAGCAAAAAAAAAGATTCATCACCGGTTCTCCCCCACAGATCCATTTGAAGTTCGTCTTGTCGGTGGGTCTAACGACGCTGAAGGCAGAGTAGAGGTACTGTACGATGGATCCTGGGGAACTATCTGTGATGATTTATGGGATCTGAGCGACGCGAGGGTGGTTTGTAGAATGCGTGGGTTTGATGGAGCCTCGGACGCACCGGGATCTGCTAGGTTTGGTCAAGGATCAGGAGGTATTCTTCTAGATAATGTCGGGTGTGAGGGAACAGAAGATAACCTTGCAGACTGTGCTCATTTAGGGATTCGAGTTCACAACTGTGGACATAATGAAGATGCAGGCGCTATTTGTTACTTAGGAAGTAAGTTAGAAAAAGGCCTTTTCTCTGTAGCTAAATGATCTTTCATATTTGTACAACAAACTATTTGTATTGGGAAGTCACATTATAGGAGAAACTACTATATTTGCTTTAATCTATATATGTATTTAAGTAGATGTAATATTAAAGATAAATTTGCAAACAAGGACATTATCAACCTAAAATGGTTGAGCATGGGAGGGGTATCTGTATTCATTTCTTATGATGCTTAACGTATAAAAGAGCTACGTTAGATTTTAAGTTAATCTATATCAAAAAGTAGTTAACTCATGAAAAACGACAACAATGTAATTAAAGAAAAAAAAAAAGTTAGGACAGGACAGAAAGGCAGGACAGTTATGGGGTGAAAGAGCAGAGCACCTGAGAAGTGAAATTGAATCATGGAATAGGAAGGTCTTATTACGTACAGAGTGAGCATTCCACAAACATATCACGAAGACCCATTTATCTTTTTGGTATTAGTATTCATAACAATTTAGTTGTCGTGATTAAATCCTCGCACGCAAGGTTTGTCATTTAGATCAAACTGAGAAAGAAGCACATGAATTTTACGTTGTTTTCTTCGGCCTCCCCTTTTACTCCTAAGGGCTCTCTTTCTGAGTTTTGGGTTACGACTTATTCCTAGGCTAGTGATTCTTTTCCTTGTAAAATTGGGGTGAAGGAAATGCCGTGTTTTGGTTAATGAGCAAGACATTTAATTGCAAAAGATCAAGACAAAGTGTAGTGTAAGATGTATGGTTTTCATTATGAACGAAAGTTGTTTTAGCCGGGAGTGTTGTTCTATAATCCTCAGAAGTGAGGGGTCCAGGATTACAACTGACATCACCCGACATTAGAATTGTAAATCTGAAACTTGCATCAGTGTTTGAATATTACAACAAACATGATCCAATAACTTTCATAGATGGTGACATTAGACTACAACTTTTATACTGTACTACTACATGGCATTTAGCAACATAAGTACTGGTCAATACAGCGATCAGAACAAAGGTGACCTATCTAGCTACGTCAATTGTTATACCAGGGCCCCGTCTTACAAAGAGTTGATATTGATCCGAATCAATATCAAGTCCCGAAATCAATCACACGTTTACAGTCTCCCATTTCTTATGTACATAGTTGTGATTGATATCAACCACAAATAAGATGCGATTGATATCAACTCTTTGTAATACAGGGCCCTGGGCACATTCATGAATATCAAATGAAAGAATAACATGGATGGGTGACTTTGAATAGTCAACTGCACTGAAAAGCAACAAATACAGTATGGCAGCATTTAAAAACCCACCTTAAGTGTAAAGCACAGGTAAAAATACAAATTCTGATAACATTCAAAACATATCGCTTAGCAGTTGCCTATCAGCTTCTGTGACATATACAGAGGCAGAGAGAGTCGCCTGTCTAGCGCACACCTCTATGCAATTTAAAATAAAATATTGGTATTCGGGTGCAATGACATTTGCTATCTGCATTACCCCAAACAGCCCTCCTGTAAAATTGAAGGGTTGGGTTACGTGCTATGACCTTCAATTCTATTTTCTTCATTTAAGAAGAGTTATACATGATCAAATTATCTTTGAAATTCATATTAAACTTTAAAGGCATCGCTTAACAATGTTAAATCTGATATGCATGGCCCTATGTGATATCAGTGTTTGTGATATGGTGTAATATTGAAGCCCTAATAATACAAATTGCGCTTCAAAATGATCACGAAGTGCCTCAAAAAAGTAAACATCTTTGAGTGACCGGTTTTACCATACTCATTTTCACCAATAGACTGTGGTGTTATAAAAACCGTTAGGTAAACGAAAATGAAATTTCAATTTCCAATCATAATTTTCTTGATAATCAGACAGGCGATCGGCTTTTAAAAGTAATGGGATTCCCGACTGACCTAAAGGTGTATAACTGTGATTGCAGCATATGTATTAATAAGAGAATAAGAGAATTCATTAGTCAATGTGTTTTTTTGTCTACAGTCAAGTGTGGTTAAAGACTATATTTCGGCAGGTCATTCTATTTTTTCAATCGTGTTCCTCACAGCAGGATGTTAGCAGAAATGAAATTACCAATTGAATATACCTTGTCAATGCCCTTGGCTGGGGGATTGGTGGTTCATACTCATATCAAATAGCTCTGGTCTGGATCAAAGGTCATTGGTACGCTATAATATGATACATAGTAAAACCTGCTGTAGCAACCACTTGTATAGAGTACCAAAGTGTGACATCAGACAGAGTTGTCAAGGTTGCAGGTTCCAAACAATTTTGTGCTTAACGGTGGTGTGGTGGTCACATCAGCGCCTAACACTGCTCCAGCCCACTGCTTGAATTACTTTGTGGTGAACCTCATGCTCAGACTCTGTAGTTTGGAATCAGTATCCTAGATGTTGATGGGCAAATAGGACGTTAGCACTTCGGTACTTTATAGGAAGGTGACCCAACACGCCTGGAAGGTACATCTGCACCTGTAATCCTGGATTCCAGATTGATCCACCAAACTACCCAGCTTGTTCTAATATGATATTTTTATACCAAATTTGTATATACCGGTACACATCCGTTTGTGTGAAATGTGTCTGAATGTTACTAAATAAAATAGCTAGAGGGGAACTATAACACCTTAATAAAAGGCAGCAGGAGATTATTTTCATATTTAGATATCTGCTATCTGCCCCAGGTATTGATATGATAGTTTTATTTCAATATATTTTTCTTTGTATTTGATATGCTGATATTGTGATCGATATGCACTTTGCTGGTATTGACCTTACATACATGTACAGGAATGTATGTTTATGTGTCTACTGATGTTTGTTGTCTGCATTTGTCGGCACTTGTGAACTGGTATGAAGGATGGCATCTGCAGGGCTGGTGATATCCTGTTGTATATTTGGTGGGTTTTCAATAAACGAACAAAGAAGACATTATTGTACCTTGAGATAGGGTGGTAATGTCAAAGGTCATTGATCAAATAATCTCCAAGTTTTTATTTCTAAAGGAAGATGTTTGTGTAGATTAGATGGAGTGGTGCTTATTTTCAACCAATGCTCTTCCTCAAATTTGTTCTAATTTATGATTTTGAGCAGATATTAATGAATGCCTTGTTGCCAGCTCGTGTGATGACACCACAAGTTTGTTTGTATGAACACAGTAGGAAGCTTCAACTGCATGTGTAAAACTGGCTATGAACATCAAACTGGTAGCACAACGATATGTGTTGGTATGACATTTGAAACATTTGGGTTTTGGGCACATTGGTTCTGATATACTCTGTCTAGTCTTTGGTGTATATAAAAAGCAGTTAAAAAAAATCCATTTCTATCAGAAGTTCAAGGAGAACCAAGGATACACGCACCGCACGCAACCTCTGGAGCTGCCAGTTCCTCGTAACGGTGTTTCATGTACATTTGTAGCTGGTTTCATTTTCTATCTAGAAATACAACTATGTATTGATCCACCGGCCTTTTTGCTCACTGCAAACGGGGTCTTAATTTCATTAATAATAAAAATAATAATAACAATATTTATAAAGCACAACATATCTATCTCTAGAGATGCTCAAGGCGCATACAAATAACTGGCTTAAAATCATTCTGAACACTAACTAAGCAGTAGAGACGTTCCTTGGACAAACAAAGTGTAATTAAAAATGTGCAGAAGATATTCACTTAATCCACCGCATGGTCAAATATTCGCCAGGTTAGATATCTACCTTTATTTTTCTAATTTTTCTATGCTCACTTCTCAGCTATTATAAATTTTTTCACTGCATTTATAAAGCTTTTGTACAATATTTGTAGTCTGAAATGTTCTGGACAGTGTTGAGTTTAAATGCGTTGGATTTTATGTCTTAGTCATTCCCGACCCTCTCAGGATTCCCTTAGAACTGGTATGAATGATGGCATCTGCAGGGCTTGATATATTCTTTCGTATATTTAATTGGCTATTAACATACAAACAAGTAGGATAAGATATGAAGCCAACCTAGCTAACATCATTTTCCCCTCTCTTTTGGTCCAGATACCAATGAGTGTTCGAGCAACCCCTGTATGAATGGAGGGAACTGCATGGACTTGGTCAATGGATACACATGTTCATGTCCAGATGGATTCATCGGAACTCACTGTGAAATTGGTAACATATCATTTTCTATACACGGCGAACTTTCACTTCCGGAGTAACAGTTGGCCGCGCAATTAGACTACCTCCAGAGCAGGGCCAAATGCGATGCCAGTTTGGCCTCGCATTTGGCTTTTTGCGCGTTTACAGTGCTAGGCCTGGCCGCTGCTCGGCCCGGCCCGGCCCGGCCTTTTTGCTCACTGCAAACGGGGTTATAATTTCATTAATAATAAAAATAATAATAACAATATTTTTTAAGCGAAACATATCTATCTTTAGAGATGCTCAAGGCGCATACAAATAACTGGCTTAAAATCATTCTGAACACTAACTAAGCAGTAGAGACGTTCCTTGGACAAACAAAGTGTAATTAAAAATGTGCTTGAGAAGATATTCACTTAATCCACCGCATGGTCAAATATTCGCCAGGTTAGATATCTACCTTTATTTTTCTAATTTTTCTATGCTCACTTCTCAGCTATTATAAATTTTTTCACTGCATTTATATAGCTTTTGTACAATATTTGTAGTCTGAAATGTTCAGGACAGTGTTGAGTTTAAATGAGTTAGATTTTATGTTTTAGTCATTCCCGGCACTCTCAAGATTCCCTTAGAACTGGTATGAATGATGGCATCTGCAGGGCTTGATATATTCTTTCGTATATTTAATTGGCTATTAACATACAAACAAGTAGGATAAAATATGAAGCCAACCCAGCTAACATCATTTTCCCCTCTCTTTTGGTCCAGATATCAATGAGTGTTCGAGCAACCCCTGTATGAATGGAGGGAACTGCATGGACTTGGTCAATAGATACACATGTTCATGTCCAGATGGATTCATCGGAACTCACTGTGAAATTGGTAACATATCATTTTCTATACACGGCGAACTTTCACTTCCGGAGTAACCGTTGGCCTCGCATTTAGACTACCTCCAGAGCAGGGCCAAGTGCGATGCCAGTTTGGCCTCGCATTTGGCCTTTTGCGCGTTTACAGTGCTAGGCCTGGCCGCTGCTCGGCCCGGCCCGGCCCGGCCTTTTTGCTCACTGCAAACGGGGTCTTAATTTCATTAATAATAAAAATAATAATAACAATATTTATAAAGCGCAACATATCTATCTCTAGAGATGCTCAAGGCGCATACAAATAACTGGCTTAAAATCATTCTGAACACTAACTAAGCAGTAGAGACGTTCCTTGGACAAACAAAGTGTAATTAAAAATGTGCAGGAGAAGATTTTCACTTAGTCCACCGCATGGTCAAATATTCGCCAGGTTAGATATCTAACTTTATTTTTTTAATTTTTCTATGCTCACTTCTCAGCTATTATAAACTTTCTCACTGCATTTATATAGCTTGTGTACAATATTTGTTGTCTGAAATGTTCAGGACAGTGTTGAGTTTAAATGAGTTAGATTTTATGTTTTAGTCATTCCTGGCACTCTCAAGATTCCCTTAGAACTGGTATGAATGATGGCATCTGCAGGGCTTGATATATTCTTTCGTATATTTAATTGGCTATTAACATACAAACAAGTAGGATAAGATATGAAGCCAACCCAGCTAACATCATTTTCCCCTCTCTTTTGGTCCAGATATCAATGAGTGTTCGAGCAACCCCTGTATGAATGGAGGGAACTGCATGGACTTGGTCAATGGATACACATGTTCATGTCCAGATGGATTCAACGGAACTCACTGTGAATTTGGTAACATATCATGCAGCTTAGTTATCCCTTTCAAAAATACACTTATTCAGAATACCTAAGAGCTGAAGACTGTAGTGGAAGCACTTTTGAAATAAGAGGAATTATTCTTACAGGAGTCCCCCATAAAAAGCATGAAGGAAAAGCAATATACACATGGGTAGATAAAATGTAATAGGACATGTATGTATCAGCTGCATATATGTAGGAAACTGAGATATATATTTATATTTTTATGTACCCTGTTATCTTAATAGAGCAGTGTGGTGACTGATTTATTCTTTGACTCATGCATGACTCATGTCAAATTGATTTTTTCATTCGTTCTGCATGAATGTTTGAATTGCTCTGCTTTATTGTATCCCTCGGCAGTATGCCGGCGGGGTACTTTGGATTCAGCAGCGTTACGCCACCGCCGCCGCCGCGTCATATTCTTGTGTGCGCTCTAACTGCCACATTCCTTGACGGATTTCTTTCAAATTGTGTATGGAGATGTATCTTGGTATACTCTACACAACTATAACTTTTGGTGATGCTGCCTCCATTGTTCCGTCTTCTATAGAGTAAAAGGCCATATTTTGATAGATGTCTTGAGTGCACTCTAGTGTGCGGTCTCGCTGCATCATTTCTTGACAGATTTGTTTCAAATTGAGTATGAAAGTGTATGTTGGTAAACTCTATGCCCCTATACTCTTTTTGATAATGCTGCAACCAGTGTGCGCTCTGTAGGTCATATTTCATGACGGATTTCTTTCAAATTTTGTATCGCGGTATGTCTTATTACAGTCTACACAACTATTACTTTTGGGTGATACTGCTCTCATTGTTCCGTCTTTTATATGGTCAATGGTCAAATATCTTTTATGCGCTCTAACTGCCACATTTCTTGACAGATTTCTTTCAAATTTTCGGCAAAGATGCATTATACTCTAGTCTACACAACTACACTTTTGGGTAATGCTTCCCTTATTGTTCCGTCTGTTATATGGTCAAAAATCAAGTGTCTTTTATGTGCTCTAACTGCCACATTTCTTGACGGATTTCTTTCTAATGTTGTATGATCGAGGTGTGTCTAAGTACAATCTACTAATTTTTAGTGTTTGTTGATGCTGCCACCTGTGTTTCGTCTGTTATAGGGTCAAAGGTCATATTGTGGTGGTTGTCTTTTGTGCGCTCTAACTGCCACATTTCTTGAAAGATTTCTTTCAAATTTTCTACAGAGATGCATTATACTCTAATCTACACACATATTGTTTTGCTGCTCCTAGTCTTGACATTAGTCCGAGCCACTAGTGGCGATCTCTACTTCATCCTTTTGTCTCAGGGAGGGGAGGGGGAATCTTTGCCCCTCCTTCGAACATAAGGATGACACACAATCGCTGCCACTGCTGGGGGTACATTCGCATTGCGCGGCAATACAGATTGTGATATTTCTAGGTTTTTTGTTTATATTGATCGTATGTTTTTACGTCATAGGTAGAATTATGTTAAATGAATTGTGTTCAGTATATTACAAACATTCTTAGATTTTGTTCATTTGCTGATCTTGTAGACAGAATCACTCTTTAAACTACGAAGTTTGCAGGTTTTTAAAAAAATTCTCAGAGGACTTGTGAGAGCCATGTCATTTTTGTTATCCTTTTTAACTCGAAATTAGGTGAAATATATTTCAGTTGAGCATGACATGAACAATGTATTTGATAAATCTAACCAGTAATTTGGTTTAACAATTTGTTTAGTTCAAAAGTACAAAATGCTTATATCTGAATGCTGCAAGCGGGTATCTTTCCTCTTGATAACCGTAGGTATAGAAATACTAAAACTGGTGCCAACTTATTGAGATTTCTTATTTAAAACTATTTGGAGTTACTGACAAAAGTATGAATTATGCAGTTTGTTAGTGTTGATTTGCATGCATAACACAATGGATCATGTATATTTTGATTCCTCACAAGTATTCCTCTGCCTTGTCTAGGTCCAAAATGAAATTATTTGTGAAGTTTCATAAGTAATACCCAATGAAAAGATATCAAGAGAAAACTAATCATTTATCAAACAGTTAAAATTTATAATAGAAGAGACTTTTAAAAGAAAAAAATCTTAGAGATGAGGTTTTCAGTTTTCATCTACTAGAGCCCCCCCCCCCCCCAAAAAAAAAAGTGTTCAATTAAAATGCTAATGTTAAGCATATTTGCACACTATTTTGATTTTATATTCATTTTGATATCACCCATTATATTAATCAAAAACACATTTTGCACAATGATTTATGTAGTCCAATCTGACTAGTTCAAACATATGCAAGAATCCCAATCTACGGGTTTGGCATTAGAAGAAGCTAGGCCCAACTTGTAAAACATAAACAAATTGCACTTAACAATATACAAAGCTCGCAGGTAATAGAAAACATTTTAGTTTGCATGATTTTGATTATTTTTGTTGTATTTTCTTTTGTGGCTGTGATATTGTTTGCCCTGCTCTAAAGACATTAATGCATGTTTCCCTAACCCATGTGTCAATGAAGTGAACTGCACAAACCACTTAATGAATCCCGGTAATGCTACCTACACATATTTCTGCATGCCTGGATGGACAGTGAGAAATTGCGCAGAGGGTTTGTACCAATTCCACCCCAAATAATAATTCCAAAATCATGATATGGCTGCACTGTTGCCTATATAGTTGGAATATATTGTCCATAAATCCTTTCATGAATTGACTGTGACAGTATGACTTTATCTTGATAAATAAAGTTGATAAATAAAGTTTATATCTTCTCCGAACTTTATTAATCAATCTATATGACTCTTTAGATTAACAATTATAAAGTTCTGCGGAGATGTGAACCTTATCAAGAATAACCAGATTGTCACAGTCATTGTTTTAAAGAGGTAAGACAAACGTTATTGCAACTCTACAGGTAACCGTGTCATTTTGGGAAATTTTTATAAAGTTCTGTACAGTGCAGATCTTATGAATATTTGCACACAACTAGTCCTCATTCATGATTATTTTGATACCATCACATATTCAGTAGAAACATTTTTCGTGATGATTTACTAATTCACATCTGACCAGTGCAAAAATATCATCTTTTTATTGAAGAATAAAACCTGTGTATCAAATAATAATCATGTATGTATGTGGTAAATTTGAGCAAAGTTTGCTTTTAGATAAACACTATGTACTGGGTTTTATACTAGTAAATGACAACGCGTGATTTTAAAGAAACCAAGGCTAAATCTATACTCAATTATTAGTACTTCTATTATTTCACCCAGATAATTTTTAATCATCTCTTTCTGTACCACCCTAGAATCTTTGTTAGATGATCCAATTATATTTGTTTAAGGCATTAAAAAGCAGTTCTAAGATGAGCTGTTTGTTTGTACTCTTAACAACAGCATTATCAATTTGATTCACAAATTTTTCAAATTTCAGATGCATGAGGGCTTATGTGGAAAGTAAGAAGTTACCTTCGAAATAGTTCAGGGCCTCGAAGCTTCAATTTTCAATTGCTGTTTTACAGAATATACTTTTTTTTATAGTCTTAACAATTTTCTGTTTATTCATTGTAATCATTTAAACAAGGTTTGTTGGAAGTTAAGCTGTAGCAGAAAAATTACTGCTTAAAGATCTTTGAAATTATTGCTAAATGCCCGGCGTTAGAGAATTGTTGTTGTGCTGTTTTAGAATGCTGAAAGGGTTATTCAAATACAAATACGCATAAACCTTTTTGTCAAATGTGTACGGAACCTGCTTTGATGGCACTGACTATTACAACTGCACTTGTCTTCCGGGCTTCATTGGAACATATTGTCAAAATAGTATGTGAACTTGGAAATATAGGGGATGTTGAGTGACATGAGAATGCTTGATCTTTTATTTCTAAACATAAAAAGAGTAGGATTGTTTATACTAAGGTTGCTGAAAGCACATTTGAATTACTATGATAAGTGCATTTGCACATTGATTGATGACTTAAAGTTGCAGTGCAAAAAAAAATCATCAGATCAAATTTGTGACTATAAATCCTGCATTCAAACAAAAGTAGTTCATGATTTGAAAGGAATATTTCAAAGAGTATGCCGGGAGAAAGTATGTAGTTGTATTTTTTGCTATTATTAATATCTAAGATCTAATCCAATTCTCTTTTATTTCTTTTTAACCCTTTGTGTGCCATGTCATATGGAGGAGAATAACAAAATTAGCATAGTGTGATAGTAAATCTGCATCCTCTCTTTAGGGAAATGAAATGCTAATATCTACAGAGTTTTTAGATAAAGTGTACATAGAATTTCTTGAATTCCTGCTGGCCTTTTCTAAAGAAATGCTTTATGAAACAAATGAAGCAAAGCTGGTAGTGTGATATTGCTACTGATTGCATACAGTTTGCTGATGGTATTAATAATATGTTTATTAAGATAAATAACAATTAATATGAAGGTTGTCTGGATCTTTCAGAAGATGTGAAGGGAATGTTTCGTTCAAGGCCATCGTAATTGAGATTGGTAGTCTGATTGTAGAGTAAAAATGCTATTTTAATGATTGTTGTTAGAGTGTGTCAGATGGAGGAAAAATATTTAGAAACGGGCTGCTGTTTAACTATTCTTATATAATGCATATAATTTCAGTCTGTCCTGCTGGTACTTTTGGAGATTACTGTATGAAGAACTGTACATGTGTGGATGGTGCTAACTGCAGTAACGTTGATGGGAGCTGCAGTTGTGAGCCAGCATTTGAGCGAGCAGTTTGTGACAGAAGTAAGTGAACTCGTTGGTATTGTGATGGCTAAATTCAAAGAGAATTTAGAGAAGAAGTTACGCATGATCATGATGAATGTCATAAAAAATATTCAAATGTGAATTAATTGAATTGAATTACACATGTGTGTGTCTTATTTTCCATTTACATCCAAACTTAACTCTGTATATGCAACACAAATAATCTCCCTGTGCCACATAATATTTAAAATGGTTTGTATTTATAATATGGCATAGATATTCCAAACTGTTTCTAGTACAAGGTTAATCTATACCAGTGTTGAAATGGTTGCCATGGAGGTAATCAAGACCAAAAATGGGTAATTTTGCAAAGCTGTTATTTTTAAAGCTTTCCTTCCGTCAAGTGTTGCCTGTTGTTTTATGCAAAATTGCACATGTGGCAAATGAGCAACTGTGCAGAGAGGCGAAGAAAGTAACCAAGTGTTAATGGTACATCACACTCGAATCCATGTATTATAGGGGAAGTCCAACCTGGTTTTAAGTTGGTTTTGATAGAAGCCGATAAACAAGAGAAACAAGTAAGTGAATGTTCAATCAAAAAAGTTAATAAAAATAAAAATATAAATGTTTGAAGGTGTGATCAATCAAACACAAATTGGCATCTTACGAGCTCCCCTCTCATCTGCCCTATACTAATACATTCACCCTAAATATAATTTATGCAAATATGTTTTTATACAACCTCTGTATGAAACAAATCTATTCCAACATCAATAACTAAGAAAATTTAAATTCATGAGATTTTCTGTACAGAGCAAATTGGAGAGAAGCTTGCAAGATACGTCATCGTGTTGCTAATTTGTGTTTAACTGATGACAACTTCGGATATTCGTAACTTTCCTATTATTTAATCAGAATTTGCTCAAACTTTAACTGATTTGTTTCTCTCACATTTCTTTTTTAATTGAAACCCACTTTAATATGAGGGTGGACTTCCCCTTTAAAGTATAAATGTGCATGTACTGTGCATGTAACTACATATGTCCACTGAGTGTTCCTGAATTAAAGTTGCTCACAGAATGCTCACTAGGAATCTATTGAACATATAGACCATTTTGCATACTTTCCTGGCCCAAAATTTCATGCCGTACAAGAAGACCGTAATTTGTAATAAGTACCCTAACCATGACTTGGTACTTTCACTCTTTGCAGGCGAGGTTAAAGTCACAGCCAACCGCCCATCTAACGATACAATATCAAAGGGCGACGACTTTACACTAGCTTGTCAGGTTAATCTCGCAGGGATAGACCTGGGTGAGGTTGCCTGGTACAGAGATAGTGACAAACTCCCGGGTACAACTGATGTGGAATACAGGGTAGACAGCAACCCTGACATGGGAATGTACTACATCACCATCCGGGGAGCCGGTGCAGAAGATACAGGGGCTTACCGCTGCACTGCTGTGACAAAAGGAGAACGGTTTATTTCATCGAGCGAAGACATTTTACTTGATGTAGTCGGTGAGTAGCAAGAAAAGTTGATGAACGTGTAGAAACAAACCATACATGCATACAGAATTGTCATACAAAAATGTCGAAAATGTCACTATCCGGTCGATTTGTACATGTAACGTACATCCAATAAGTATTTTTTTATTATTTAAATGAAGAACATGTAGATTTCTGATATTCTCTCTTTAATATTCTATGTAAATGTATGAACACCATACATAAATTAAAGGGACATTTGTTACAAGTCCCAAATACAGGCATTTTGAAACCTATAGACAGTTTGCAAAGAAAAGTAGTGTGAGCTGATGTATTAACAATTGTTGTAGATATATTTTGCAATTAACATTCAGATTGTTCAGAGAGTTCAGCATTGCAAGTGGTATTGACCAGATTGTAGTGTTGCCCGTTACTTGTTGTACTTTGGATGCCCACCTCGGTTTCATAGAATCTTTTATTCTGCACTGCTCCTTTCAGTTCTTGGTAAAATTGACGATGACCTCAGCAGATCTAAGGATTATGTCCTACTAAACGGAACGGCAAGTCTCAACTGTACCGTGTTCTCGAGCAGTGAAGCAAGCATAGCATGGGAGCGGAATGGGGTGAGACTGGTGGATGGTATGAACAGGTCTAGCATTGAATCAAGCCAAGAAATGAGAACAGGAGGGACGTATTTCTTCAGCGTGCTTAAGATATCTGACATTACCCGAGAAGATGATGCAATTTATAGGTGCTTGGCTTTGGACGGAGCTGGGATTATGACCGACAGCGAGAATTTTAACATCTTTGTCCAAAGTAAGAGTGAAAGTATTTTTTCTTCCATATCAACTTTTTAACTTCTTTTCTTTTCTTTGATTGATGTTTTTTGACTGTTGATACAGATACCCCAATGAAATCATTGGATTTAATTACAATATATGCCCTCTCAACTTTTTCTAAATCTCCACTCTTTTCATTTGGGAGCTTTTCGGCCGGTTGCTATTTTCTAGGTATTCTTGTTTGTGTCAGTTTTTTCAGTTTAGTTTCTTTTATTTCACATGAAAACATTTCAGACACTATTGTTGTTGTTGTTCTTTGCTGAAAAATTCTCAATTCTGTGTTATCTTTCAGAATCTCTCAGAATTGGACATACATCTCTGGATTCAAATACTACAAACATACTATTGCTCGGAATATGTATTCCCGTTCCGAGCATTATTCTTATCACAGGGTTCGTATATTGCCTAATATGTCGATCAAGGAAGAGAAGAGCTAAAATCAATCTTGATACAACTGTATACATGGATTTGATGCATTCTAAGTCTGTAGACCTTCAGAACTTAGACTCAATCTATCAGGATATTAATTCCCCACCTAAATTACCAGAACGCTTGTCAGCTGTTGTGTCATCTCGGAAACAAAAATCGCATGTTGCCTGGAAAGTGAGTGAAAATACTGCAGGTGAGCAGGTGCACATCAGGGGAGACAGCGGACAAAATGCATCCCATAAATACATGGACATGAAACCTATCCGTGAAAGACCTCGTAGTTCTAAAGATGAAGACATTGATGGTTATCTTTTACCAACTGGTACAACTCCGGAACCAAGAGTATACATGGAAATAGGAACCACAACTGCAGATGAAGTAGGTTCTGACAATGAGATAAGAATGTCAAGAGCAAGACAAGTCAATAAACAAGATGCGGTTCATAAATACATGGACATGAAGCCTATCAGTCAAAAGCCCGCAACAGGCACAGATGTAGATCGTGATGGTTACCTACTTCCATCTTCCACAGCTTTGAGGTCTAAATTAACCCCCATGGTAGCTACGAGAGCCGCATGTGTATCAGGTTCTTGCAACGACAAAAGAATGACAAGATCAAGGCATAGCGATAAACAAGAGGCAATTCATAAAGACATGCACATGAAGCCTGCAAATCAAAAGTCTTCAACAGACACAAACACATATCTTGATGGCGATCTCCCAACTAAGAGAGCAACGAAATCGGGATCAAAGTCTGAATTTCGCATGATGTCGCGAATGAATACTATTAATCAAACGCCTCCAATTGACACACACAGAGACATTGACGGTTATCTTCTTCCAACTTCAGCAGCTTCAAAGTCTGAATTTACATCAACAATAGTATCGACGGCTGCCAATGTAACAGAGACTGACGTCAAAATGACGAGAGCAACACACACAAATATACAAGATATAGATCATAAGTACATGGACATGAACGTTGTTTATCAAAAGCCTTCATCCGGTTTGGACTTTGATGTTGACGGTTATCTTCTTCCTGGTGTGACATCAGTAGACGCCGACAAAGATGCTGATGGCTATCTTCTCCCAAGCGTTACACCCTCCAAAAACGAAGTTACCCCGAATTTGAGAGCAATGTCAACTGGTTTACCCAATATTGACAATAAAGGAAGTTTGAAAGGAACTCTACAATTCAGCAGACAAGATGGGGTTCATGAATACATGGACATCAAGTCTGTTTATCACGAGCCCCCAGTATTTACAGACATAGACACCGATGGGTATCTTCTACCTGGTGTTACAGGTTTAGGAAACGAAATTTCTCTGAATTTAACTGATTTCCAACGGTATTACAAGAAAGCAAGTGTCAGCAAAGAACCGAAACATACTCGAGAAAATTACAAACACGAGTATATGGATATCAACTCAGATACGGATGTAGGCATAGACAGGGATCCATCTGTAACTCAAGGATCCCGGACAAACTGTCCATATGTGAAAGATGTAGAACATGCCTCCGTAACAAAAGGCAGTACAGCGCCTGAACTACATGAATACATGGACATGACAACTGTTTATGAAGAGCCTTCTGCAGATAAAGACGATTATCCTGACTGTAATCGTGATTCAACAATCTCAACACATCAAGCTAGAGTTCCGACAAATGCTAAAATGGCAGTAACTGCCATCCCACTTGGTGATGACAAACACAAAGTGGCAAGGTCATCGTCAGATACGGAATACGATATTATTCCTGATTACACCAACATCACAACTGCTTAAGACTTGGTCAGATATCACGCGGTAAACCGATGCAAAATTAAATAGCCGCAGATTTTTCACGTTTTAAAGAATCACATAGTTCTGTGTGCAAATATGTTAAGGGTATTGCACTTTACGTCTTCATTAAAAAAAAAAAACGTCGCGATTTTGTCACGTCATATCTGAACATGCCTTTAAAAAGAAAGCCACATACACGATGGAAATTTTCTTGATATTAGACTTTCTTTTAGATACCAAACATTAAGAAGTTTTAAAAATGAATCCTCCCAAACCCGAATACTGGACAGGCGTTAATAAATGAGAAGAAATTTAAATGGACGAGGATCATTAATAGGTCCACATAGAAATTAAGGAACTTTAGAAGACTATTCATTGAGGAAAGACAAGGATAGGTTTATTCTGAAAATATGGATGTATAATTATCACCAGCTGCTCTGCGAGGTAATGGTTGGAAATGGAGTGGTCCACTTCGACACGAAATATATATGTATTATTTTAACTATAAATCGTTTTTCGAAAAATGTTTTTCAATCCCTGTCCTACAATCAATTTATTATTTCGGCATATAAACAAAATAAACAATGCATGGAAACATATTACACTATGTAATCTAGGTGCTCAAACGGATGAAGGTGTAATTTTTGGTCAAACTATTTGGTATACCCATTATCCCCAAATAAATGAAAAGGGTAGTATGTGTATGTGTATGTGTGGGAGTGTGCATGCGGGTGTGTGTGTTTTTTGTGTTTGGAGGATGCATTTGTGTGTGTGCGCACGTGTGTGTGAGATTTCAAGCCTGGCACTGATTGTTAACGTATATAAGCTCACCTTCGTTAAATCATTCAAGAAGGTATTATATGGATACCCGTTGGGATAATGTTGTTGCTTGAGCTAAAGATATAACCGTTATCAATGCGCACCAAACAATTCATGCCTGATTTTCGTATAAGCCTACCTTAACCACATCTGTAAGAAATTAATGAATCATAAATATATTGTATAGCTTCAATTCGTATATGTATGAAGGGCTGAAGACATTCAAGTGCTTAGTTCGAGAGATCACCTGGAAAAGTGATACTCGAACAAAATTGTTTTATTGCTTGCCATGATATTATATGCAATATTAGTCCAAAACTGCAGCCTTGTAAAGTGTACCCATAGAAAGCAAGAATAGACTCCATCACAACAAATCGCCACACAGCAACAGAGAATTAATCATTCCATAAAATATTATCAACATAGTTCATTTTACTTTGATAAACTACAACGAGATAAAGTAACTATCTATCTTGATCTGGTACCGATGAATAATTGATACTATATTAATAAAAACACGATACCACACTCATAAATACGACTGATTTTATAATTATTGGAGTACGAAAGGTTTCAATATTTTGCTAAATCATTTTTTATTATGCTAATATAATACATTGTTCTTTTCACACTCGAACAAACCACAACAATACATGGGGAGAGGAGGAGATCCATGAATATAAAGACATGAAAACGGATTACAAAACGTCTCAACAAAGAAGACTTAGACATCGATGGATATTTCATTCCAAACACGAACATTTCTTCAAATAATGCCTTAATGGGAAGTCGGTTACGGATAAGAGGAACTGTTTTGGCAAAATGAACATGCAAAAGCTTTCCAATGAACGGATTCTTTGTCTTAAAGGGATCCGGTAACTTTGTCTCAGATTCTTAAATAAAATTCTGGATTTAGCTCATGATGCAAAGATAATTATAAACCTTTAGGTCAGTCAGGAACCCCATGACATTTACAAGCCGATCGCCTGTCTGATTATCAAGATATTTATGATTGAAATTACAAATTTTGAAAACCGTTCGCCTGACGGTTTTCATAACACTAAAGTCTATTGGGGAAAACGAGTATGGTAAAACCGGTCACTTAAAGATTTTTACTTTTTTGAGGCACTTCTTGATCATTTTGAAGCGCAATTTTTTTAGGGCTTCAATGTTACACCATATCACAGACACTGATAACAAGTAGGGCCGTGTATCTCAGATTCAACATTGTTAAACGATCCCTTTAAGACATAAAAGAAAACATAAACATGATTTTATGGAAGTGGAAACGGCTTACCAAAGGCCGTAATTGGGGGCGGATATGAATCACAAGACCTTCGTCAAATGATGGTGATACAATAACATGTGCAATAACACGTTATAAAACAAATCGAACATGGACATCGGTTGTATTGGAGGGGAAGGAAAATCCCCTCACAGCAAGACTCGACACAGAAAGAGATGGTACATGGGTATGAAAACGGTTCACCAAAAGTCCGCAACAGGAATCGACACAGATCTTGATCGCTATCTTATTCCAAATACTATCCTGGAGACTGGATCTATCCGAAACAGTTGCAGAGCAGAAGCAGATAGACAGTCTGGTGAAAACAAGGAATTTAATTGTTGATATTTGTTTTACGGTACGAAATGAGGAAGGAATGGTGACGCATGGTAAGAGTGATGTACTAGCAACTTGCAGAGTTGATTGGCGTCCTGCAGGATACATATAATAGACAACATCAAGAATTGGGAGGGTGGAATGAGAGTAGCGAGGGTGAATGCCTCAGAGAGGCTGTGGCATAACATGAACCTTATGTACTCTCAATGCATACATTACATTTTTGTGAAAAGAAATGCTGCAAACAAAGGAGGGTATAGGTAAGATTGTATGTGTGTGTGTCGTTCCGAGAGGGTGCGTGTGCGTGCATGCGTGTGTGTGCGTGAGGCTCTTTTTGAAAAACTGTCTATCCAATGTATTACATGTTATAGTGTTAAAGATGAGTAATAACTTCCAACAGTATATGATTATGTTATGATTCTGTGGTAATTAGTACCGGAACGTATATATGCTTTCTTATGCATTTGTAAAAGTTTGAAAACGAAATGTATAAATGAAAAGGTGCTATTCGTTAGATATTAAATGTTATACATACTATCATTCTGTTGTTATTTTTTGTGAATTGAAAGAACAATAAAATATCTATTAACAAAATCTATTCATTTTTGTGAAAATTAAAATGAACGGAGTTACATTAATTTCTTATGTTTTAGTGTTGAATAGGAATATATTAGACACATTTAACCTATAAGCGTGAACAAAATATAGGACACATTGTGAGTACCATGGGTTAACTATTTTTTTCGAAAGATATTTTTCTTACTCGCGACGTATGTCAACTTACTAAAAACGTATTTGATCGCCGCAGCTTTAAAACATTAAACCTTTTTCATTTGTCAAATTTTCTTTGGAATTTGTGGATCTACATTTGTCTTTTTTCTGCCTTTCATTTATAAACCCCGTGTAAGAATGGACCCGTTCGTTATTTTTATGTCGCTTTTCGCAATAAACGACACAATGTGGTAATATACTCTTCAATGCCTTTGTCCAAACTAAGTAAATATCTGCTCCCCACTAATATTCACCAACGGACAAAACAGTGGCATAGAACATTGCTGTTTATTTAGCCATATAATTTGAAAAAGTCGTGAACAACTTTCTAACTGGACGGAAAGGGGTTATCCTTGCTATAGCTTTATAACATTTTTTTTAAAGAATCGACCAATATTTTCAAAACCTTTGTAGTATAGCAAGAAAATCTGCTTTTCCATATTCTTTCCTTTCTGATTCTTGGTGAAATTTCGGCTAGCAGTCCGGCGGTTTGGGGAAATTGAACCCGTCCCCATGGAAATTGTTCTACATTGGCATTTTGAAGGATATACCGTGGCTTATCATACCATACCACCAATGCAGTGACTGATGAAGAATATCACTTGTCAAAAATCAATCCACTCTTCAATTTAAAAGAGGGAGAATCAGAGCTGTTTGTGGTTCCAGAGGCATATTCTAACGCTTTATATAACCAGATAAACTATTCTTGCTATAAAATGGGTGGCGGAGAAGAAATAGCACCATGTACACTTTTCAACCAGAAGTACGTCTCGTATTGGCTCCAACCATGCTAAAGGAAGAGTGGAGTTCTTGTATAGTGAATCCTGGCGAACTGTCTGTGGTGCCTCGTGGGATCTAAGAGATGCAAGAGTGGTTTGCAGAATACTGGGGTTCGACGGTGCCATGGCTGCGTCACGATCAGCAAGGTTTGGTCAGGGTGCTGGTGATGTTCTTCGTGTCGATTGCTGGGGAACAGAAGACAGCCTGGCCGACTGTCCATACTTTGGGGTCAGCTTTCCGTGTGGACATCACATGGACGCAGGTGCCGTATGTTATTTAGGAGGTATGAACTTCATACTTATTTAGTAAACGATTGCAAAATTTGGAACGCGCATAATGTTCGCAGAATTGTATTACTTTAAAAAAAAATTAATTACGTTCATGAAATATTTACAATATTTCCGAAAGTCTCCCCTTCAATAAATACATGAATACACGAAATGCAACGTAGGAATACCCTATTGAGATTGACAAATTAATTTCTATTTTTGTCTATGCTATTTCTAATTCACGAAAAATATGAAGTCGAATCACGTAAACAACAACATGAACTGATGTTCGCTTTAATATATTTTCATTATATAGCCCATCCGAACCCATACCAAGTTCGGCTTGTCAATGGATCTGACAGTGCTAAAGGCAGGGTAGAGGTCTTGCGGGACGGATCCTGGGGAACTGTTTGTGGTGTTGGCTGGGATCTGAGAGACGCGAGGGTGGTCTGCAGGATGCTGGGGTTTGATGGAGCCTTGGACGCACCGGGATCTGCTAGGTTTGGTCAGGGTTCTGGTCATATTCTTCTAGATAGGGTCAACTGTGATGGAACAGTGATGCAGGTGCCATGTGTTACTCAGGAGGTATTATTTCTAGATATTATAAACTAGTAGTACACCTATCCGAGAACGAGTTTCAATGAGAACGAACATCAGAATAATTCTTTTATAAGTGACTTTAAAAATCTCCCTATTTGCCTCTTAATGAATTATTTTTAACTAATTTTGTTAAGGGGCTGAATCTTTCACAAAATATATAGTTATTATCATTGTGCAAGTTGTTTTCATTCGGTCGATTTATAAGGAGGCAGGTATTGTGGAGGATCGTACATAATAGTCATGTAAGAATAAGATGTTTCCCTACGGGCTATAAATCATTGGATTAAGGCACAATGGTGTTAATTTTCTTCTCGTCTACACTCCGCATTTAATATGAGGTTAATTACGAGGTAGTACTGATAGGATAACTATTTGCAATCAATAGCAACCAAAAGATGTCTCGATTTATTTAAACTGCCTTCATACTTTTTCATCTAACGTATGTTGAAATTTGTGATGATATTATCTATAACAAAAACCCAGTTATTAAGTTTTTATTCTCTTGTAGTCCATCCGAACCCATTTAAAGTTCGTCTTGTCGGTGGGTCCAACGATGCTGAAGGGAGAGTAGAACTTTTGCACGGTGGATCCTGGGGAACTATCTGTGATGACAGCTGGGATCTGAGAGACGCGAGGGTGGTTTGTAGAATGCTGGGGTTTGGTGGAGCCTTGAACGCACCGGGATCTGCTAGGTTTGGTCAGGGCGCTGGTCGTATTATTCTAGATGTCGTCGGATGTGACGGAACAGAAGAAAACGTAGCAGAATGTATTCACCGAGGGATTGGAGTACATTACTGTGGACATGATGAAGATGCGGGCGCTATTTGTTACAATGGAGGTATGTTTAACCGCCACAAGCAGTCCCGATATGTCATTATATTAGGAGTTTACTTATTATCCACTAATATCAGTCGTGGATGGTCTTGAGCTGATGATATGTTCAAGAAAAGACATGTTAATAATTAGTCTAGTTTCCACTAGTTTTCTTCCGGCTTATTCAAAGGAGGGACCAATACCTTAGCTTAAGAATCATATTGAAACCATCCAAACTTTTCTACTACAATAACTTCACAAATAACATATACATAACTGCCTTGTGCCATCTATTTCATTTTGTGTGCTATTTCACATTTTATTGGTTTTTAATTGCATTATCAATTACCGACTTCCTTTGCCTCAGCCCATCCAAATCCTTTCGGAATAAGGCTCGTCGATGGATTCAGCAAAGCTGAAGGAAGAGTGGAGGTCTTCTACGATGGATCCTGGGGAACTATCTGTGATAATGGCTGGGATCTGAGAGACGCGAGGGTCGTCTGCAGAATGCTGGGGTTTGAGGGAGCCTTGGACGCACCGACATCTGCAAGGTTTGGTCAGGGATCTGGGGATATACTTCTTAATCTTGTTGGTTGTGACGGAACGGAGGCAAATCTTGCGGACTGTGCACATCTTGGGTTAGGTGTCAATTTCTGCGGACATGAAGAGGATGTTGGTGCCATCTGTTACTCGGGAGGTATGTCTCAACACTTTCAGTAAAATGATATTGTGTGCATACCTTTTTATGATATAGTCAGGCACAAGAGTGGTTTCATAACCACCCTGTAAAGATTGTTGTTCAGCTGTTTTAAGACGTTTCACTGACATTCGTGCCGGATAGACGCTGTTTGCACAATGTAAAGAATGTGCAATGAATGAATTGTCACAAGAAAAAAGGGCACTATTTGGGTAGTGGTCATTTATTTTAAAATGTGTATTTTACAGTCTAGTTTGCATGATAGACACTTTCACTAAATGTCGATACATCCCCCCAGTATAACAAAGGCTAGTACAGATGTCTTCGATAGGAGGCTGAACAGATATATAGTAGATGATACGATTATTAAAAAACTCTCCAACCCCAATAAGACTTAAATTGACTTAAATTGAATGCATACCCAAGTAATTATATGAAGAACTAAACTAGAAAAGGATAGAGAATGACAATTGTGGCTATACTAAAAGAAAGAAATTTCATTTTCGTTTTAGCCCATCAAAACTCTGTTGGAATACGGCTCGTGGGTGGTTCTAACAGTTCTGAAGGCAGAGTGGAGATCAGATACAACGGCACCTGGGGAACAGTTTGCGACGATGGCTGGGATTTGCAAGATGCAAAGGTCGTATGCAGAATGCTAGGATTCGGCAACGCCTCAACTGCACCAGGTTCATCCCAGTTTGGCGAGGGGAACGAAGACATTTTTCTGTCTCATGTCGGGTGCGATGGAATGGAAGACAACCTTGCGGACTGCGCACATCTAGGGTTCGGAGTGCACAACTGCCAACATAACGAAGACGCTGGGGTCACGTGTCTCATAGGAGGTACAATATTTTAATTTTACGCACATTGCATCCAGTCATCATTTTTCATTTAACCTTTCAAAGTGATCTTACTAAATTTGACACGTTTTGCATCCAATTATGAATGAATTGCTTACAAGGAAAAAGTTAATAAATTATTTACGAAATTCATTATAAAGATAACTATTCGTATACATGGCAACGGATCATGTGCATTATATTAAGCACTTACGATTCAAGCTGGAATCAGCGCAAAGTCGAGAAATAAAGGATTTAATTACTTCAAAAAGTTACTAACTTTCTCTTAACTTCATTCAAAACTTTATACACACCTTCGTTTTCATACCTTTATAATAATAATTATCATAGCCCATGTTTTTATCTTTTTTCCCGTATATATTTTGAAAATGTGAAATGTCTTAATGTGAATTGTTTATTAATGATATTTATCTCATGTTCCACTTTTGTCATAGATATGACTACCTATTCCCATTTATTCGCGCCTGATGTTACGACACCTACAACTGACGATCCGATGACAGCTGCTGACGACATTACAGTATTATCGTCAAGTACGCAGAACATTTCCCGCAATCAGGAAATCCCGACTAATATTGAAGATCTGAACTTGAATACAAGACCTAGTCTGTTGTCAGATCTTCCAAAGATATTTCTACTTGGGCTTTGCGTTTTATTGTTTACCATCATTCTGATATTGTCCTGCTGGTACTGTCTTCATAGAATAAGAAAAAGAAGGGCTGCGAAAAATGTAAACGCCGATATTTATATGGATGTAACGAATATTGGCACGATGCAAGCTATTTCAATAAACTCCGTTTATCAAGACCTGAACGCCCCACCTCGGTTACCGGATAGACGAAAATCCGGTATGCTTCATCATGATTATGAATCAAATATAGCAACTGATGGTGACGGAAAAGATGATCTGAATCTCTCGCAATACATCACAAAAGGAGAACCACATAAATACATGGACATGAATACCGTTTATGAAACACCTGACAATGAAAAACACTTTGATCTCGATGGATATATCCTTCCGACCGGGGACGTATTATCGGATGATGTAGTGACAGCGACGGCTGATCATTTTCGTGACGATAAATCGAATAATCATGAGTACATCGACATGAAAACTGTCTACCAAACGCCCTCAGCGGGGAAAGATGTGGACATGGATGGATATCTTCTCCCGTGAGAGGACAACTCCGACACAGACCCGAGCGAAAACGATGGGAAAACACTATCTAGTGTGCAAATAAATAAAACTGCACCTAAAAAAACTCCTGAAGTTTCTAAGAGTTTAAATAAAAGACTAGAGGCTGCCGTGAAAAAAATATATAACACGGGATTATTACCATAAATATATGGACATGACAACTGCGGGTAAAATATACATAAGATAAACGATAAAATTAGACACTTATGAGAAGGGGTTCAGTTGTTGCTAATGCACTTATCCGTCATTTGTAAGGATGTACACAAGTGTGCTGAAATAATTGATTATCGAATGAGAGCCGTATTTTAGTGGTAACAAATCACCACGGTCGAAAAGGATTCTTCCGCTTCAGTACGATGGAAAACTGAAAGTGATGTCAAATTTAATTATTAATGGCGGTCATAAGTTTAGCGAGTAAATTAAAATCCTCTTTAGTTCCATACGATCTCAGTTCAATGACGATTAATCCCGATTCCAGTACCATTCACACGCAACTGTTTTTCTAAATCATCTTTTAATTCAATGGACAGGTCCAATGATTAAACTTATCCTCAAACCACTGATCTAAACCAACTCGTAGATTAGATTTCTCCATTGTGTAATATCATTCAAGACAAAATGTATGACCGTAATACAGACTTTCATGTAAATGTCAGGTTAAACGACAATAATT
Source organism: Strongylocentrotus purpuratus (assembly GCF_000002235.5). Classification (NCBI taxonomy): domain Eukaryota; kingdom Metazoa; phylum Echinodermata; class Echinoidea; order Camarodonta; family Strongylocentrotidae; genus Strongylocentrotus; species Strongylocentrotus purpuratus. The sequence goes on from NW_022145609.1 coordinate 13,005,029, forward strand.
ACGTTATCAGTGTTGAAATAATGAATAAAACAATAAGGATTTGGGTTAAACAAAATGAAAGTATCATATATTTTCTGTAATTTTACCTCTTTGTGATACACGAATAAACATTTCTGTTAAGATTGTAAATAAACTGACGAGTGTAATTGCTTAACCAAATAAGAGCAAAATGTTCGGCATAGCAAGGACTGTACAATAAGGGAACAATAATGTACAAAATGAAATCGTATCAATGATATTGCGTTCCTTCTTTGGTTATAGACGTGTCATATCAAACTACTTAGATATTGACTCTACTCGATTTCCTCGATCACTATCATCACTTTAGATTTGGCTTAATTCATTATGTAATAGATAAGAATAGAGATTATTCATAATCATATGTAAGTCCCTTCTATTCATCCAAATAATCTATTTTCACAATATGTATTTTTCCTAACGATAATAAAAGGAATAACAAGTCAGGCTTAACATCGCAGCTAAATATACCTATCTTGCTTCCAAAATAACAGTTCTGGCTACTCAGCAGTATGTTTCTTCCTTTTGTTTGTTGTATTCGTTAGTGAGTATTTTTTTGGCTATAAAGGTCAATATATTGTTATAATATGCACGACTTTGCAAATTATAACAACCTTTTTAACACGGTATAACGCAAAGAAAAGAGGATTATGCGCACCTCTCTTCCTTGCATATTATACTCCATTGTTTGAGCAGCGCGCATGGCTAGACTCCAAGGGAGCAAGGCAAGAGGTCGCAAATACCCTCAATTTAATATTTCAAATACTGCATGCATTCACTATAACATATAATCACTTAAAAATAAGAATGTGCCTCGAGCCATTATATCTTAACCTCAGCCTGCTGCCTAGGTGAAATAAAGCCTCACTCTGGAAGTTGTCGGTTCACATATTTTGTGGTACTTGATCGCCGGAGCATGGGATATTTCTATATGTGCACGAGCGTGCTACGTAACCACGTTTCGGGCACTGTATAACGTGTGCTAAAGTTAGTTAGACTGTGCATCTCTCAGCCCTGCGCGAACCCATTATTTGCAATAGGAAGTTTTCGCAAACTCAATGCGGACGGAGAATCTGCGATTCGTGCGCATAATCGAGAAGCTACTATAGTAACAGCGGGGTGAACGATGAGGTACTGAAATCCAGAACGGGTTTTGGCCAAATCTATGGGCGTTCTCAATGACGCCCCAAGTGAATCAAGTGCCTCGATACAAACAACAGAACTGTATTACATTCACCTGATAAGAATAATATTATTTAAATAGACATAATAAAATCTGCATACATTAGTTGTTGCCACACTTAATACATGCAGTTTGCATTAGTGACTTTTGTGAATACTAGACAGGTGAGTGAAACAATTTGTATTGAGGAACTTCACAACGACTGTATTAAATTCGATTACATTACGAAAATGGCCTATTCCCTGCCACGCAATACAGTAAGGACGGGACTACATGACATGCACAGCTTGTATTGTCTCGACCAAGCCACGAAATGGCTTTTCATCAAATTTTAACAATTTATCATCAAGTTTAAAACAATTCATGTTATATCCATATTTATGTTGTTATAGTTGAGAAACAATAATCGGAAGAAATTAAAAAAAAAATACTCACCGAAGAGCCGCTCACGTCAGGGGCGGATCTAGGGGGGGGTGGGGGTTAGGGGTTTAAATCCCCCTTGGGCTGCCCCCCCCCCCCCCCAAAAAAAAAAAAAAAAAAAAAAAAAAAAAAAAAAAAAAAAACAACATTGGTTTGCACTTTTTAAATGGAAAAAAAATATAGCTCACTGCTCCAAAGCCCTCCCCTCCCCCCGTAGCACAAAGCTAGATCCACCCTATTCCAGAATCACGCTTGATTCAAGCCGTCGAAGATGGCGTTATCAACAAACTCATAATTATGCTCACTATCCCAGCCTGAGAACCATTGAGAACGCGCGTAGATTTGGCCAAAAAACGTTCTAGATTTCAGTACCTCAGCAGTCGACCCGCTGTTACTATAGTAGCTTCTTGATTTTGCACACGAACCGCAGATTCTCCGTCCGCAATGAGCTTGCGTAATACCCCTAATGTTTGTCGAACGGGCAACAACTAATGTATGCAGTTTGGATCTGTCTATTGAAATACTATTATTCTTATCAGGTGAATGAAATAGTTTGTGTCGAGGCACTTCACAAAGACGTATAATAATAATAATAATAATAGTGTAAACTTATAGAGCGCACACACCGTCCAGGGACGCTCATGGCGCTAGCTCAGCAACAGTATGCATTAAATTTGGTTACATTACGAAAATTGCCTATTGGCACTGCAAATGCAATATCTCCGTACTATACGTACGCGAACCCCGAAAAGCGAAACCGCGTATTGTAACGAGGGCGGTCTGTGTGCGACGGCCGTAACCCTCAGTGCTCTATGTCGGAGAAGGTCTGTCCGTTGCTGAGCTAAAACTCGCTAATGTCTTAGTATGGCGCATGTAATCGATAGGGGTTTATTCCAAAGGATTACAAATGTACCCTGAATCATATTTAACATACATAGCATACAATTCGTTGTTCCCTCTAACATATATTTACCTCCCAAATTCAGATTTTACCTCGTGTCATGATATTTCAGCTTAAAATATACTTATGAAATACATGGTTCATTTATTGTCTTATATTGAACGACGGAATATACACTATTTGTATACTAATTATATACACATTAGAGGATAGATTGTGCAGATGAGAAATACATTTTGCAATATCCAACTTGACGCTACCATGTTTTGTTGTAATAAAAAAATGGAATTCAGGCAGGAAAAGCTGCGAGTTAACTTGAGAGAAATGGAAAGAGCATGAGAGGGTAAAGAGGAAGGAGGAGGGGTGAGACCACTTCACAAACAATTGGGTATTAAATTGTTAGCTAGACATTGCATTTCAGGAAAAACTTTTAACATCAGGGTCCCACACTCCATAGGCCTACATATAATATATTAAATGGAATATGTTGCCTTTAATGTACACCAAGTTAGGAAATTCGCCATCATAGGCCATTGATATAAATTCACATTCGTTCAAAAGCAAAAGTACAGATGAGATGAGAATAAACTACAGTTTCTGCTGCACTTCCTGTGCTATAACACAACTCGCGTCGGTTTATGACTTGCGTGACAACCCATCTGAAACTCGTATACGTCGATGCGATGAATTCCTTTCGTTCAGGCTGATGCGTTTTTCCGAGACGTGCTTTCCTGGAGGTTACCGACAACTAGTACAGAAGTTACAATATCGTCCTTCTTCTTTTTAACCAAACATATAATTTCTCGACATAAAAGAACCTTTGAGGCACAGCTCGTGGCTGATCCCAGCCGTTTCTCACAAGAACAGGTTCCAAGAGGCGGCAGGAAAAGGGTAAACTGCACTGAACACTCCCCCAAAACTCACGCCGCTATTATATGCTAATATGTATATTACATACACAAAGTCAAAGAGAAAGGATGAAAGGGAAGAACTAGTTTCCACTTTAATACAGATGTAATATTGAAGAAAATATGCAAACAAGTACATTATCATCCTAAAACGGTTGAGCATTAGAGAGATATCCCCGTGTGGCTTAGCACAGACTTAAACGGTTACAATAAATGTACTTGATTCACAATCTGTGTTCATTTCCTATGATGCTTATACTACAAAAGAGCTACTTAAGATTTCTACGTTGAACCATCTAAAAGTAGTTACGTTATGAAACACGATAACGAGGTTATTTCAAAAAGGCAAACAATCTTAGGCAGCTAAGCTCTGGGGCGAAAAAGAAGGGCACCTTGCATGGAACTTATTGCATTACATTAAAATATGCGGTTTCAATGATACTTTAGAAGAAAAAAAAAACAGTTCGAGCATCATATTATCGTCTTGGTCGAGCATCGACACGCTATATGCATAAGCATTACTAACCTAGTTATCAATGAATTACCTAGACTATAGTACCATGAGTACATATTTAATTCCCAACTGGGCGTAGTCAGTTTCTCATGAATGTAGGACCTGAACACTACAACGACCTCATCACCTCATCGCATGTTTCCCTCGCGAGCTCGATCTGGGCTCGCCGTGGTACGAACAAATAAGACGCTACCCGGCAGGCTAGCTTTGCAAGAGTGTTGTTCTATGTTATTTAATAGGTACGAGAAATAGCTCCGCCTCTTCTACCAACGGCTCTTTACTAAATGTATAAAGGAATCCTGGTCCTGCTGGTTGTAGCTAGATGGAGTGGTCCTGCTTACACCTTTGTCCATACGTTCCGCGTATTAAGGTAGGAAATACGAGAGCCTATTACAAATGGCCAAGTTTTTGTTTAGTTTAGAGTGGAAAACATTGTGGATACAATAGTTTGAAAATGTTTTCCAACAAAAAATGGCACTTCCACTATGAAAAAAAGGAAAAGGGCATTTTGACGGATGTACGTCTTTAGGAAATGGATATTTCTCCATGAGGCAAAATCTTTCGACATATCCTCACGTGTAAGAAGAGGAACGACTGACTAGCTTGAGGAGATAAGACAAGCATGCAAGAGATGACAGCTTTTTGCTTTTTCCGCACTTGCGAGAGAATGAATATTCAAATTCCATCCATGAACGACATGAACAATTCATTGAAATGTCATTGAGTAATTTTTGCAAATTTCGAACCATTGGCCAAATTTTGTTTGGTTACGAAAGCCTGGTCTGAAATATACTAAGTGCGCGCGCACGCATGCGTGACTTCTGAATTGGGTTCTGTTCAACGTGTATACATTAATACGATAATCTATCAAAGAGTACAATTCAATATAAATTGTGACTCGGATCTCGTGATGAAAGGTCTAGTGTCTAGTCACCTTCAACCAGTCGTTAGGGTATCATGACATGATATATTGTCGGAAGCTCCATGTTACCACACAAAATGAATAGATTCGCAATATTATGAATGACCTTGGCTTGGTCCGACTTCTCTAAAACCCTACCAACCTATATCTTTAATTTTCTGCCTTTTCCACGAATAATTCATACACATAGTTATAACAGGAAACATATAAACAGAGAAACTCCAAGCTTATTTGACAAATGTCAGCAGTCTGGAAGCTATTTTAACCGCTGCCCCCCCCCCTCCAAAAAATGTCCAGCAACGCGCTCGTTAGCTATCACAGTTTTACGATCTAAATGACCTGATTCTTTTGTTATCATATTTTCTAATGAAAAAGAGGGGCAACGGATCCGTTTCAGAAAAAGGTTAATTCTTACTTTCGTTCTGCGTCACAATAAACCACTTTGGATAATTTACAATTAAATGGAGTTTTTCGGAAACTCATCGACAATATTCTACCTAGATATACGTCTTATAAATTGCTCCAACAATGCTTAAGGAAGAGTGGAGGTCTTGTACGGTGGATCGTGGATGACCGTTTGTGGTGGTTACTACTGGAATCTGTTAACCGCAAGGGTAATATGTAGAACGCTGTGGTTCGACGGTGCCCTGGACGCGCCACGATCGGCTAGGTTTGGTCAAGGTTCTGGTGATATTCTTGGTGTCAACTGCTGGGGAACAGAAGACAGCCTGGTAGACTGTCACAGTGTGTGGCTTGACTCTTCTTGTGGTCATCACAGGGATGCGAGTACCGTGTGTTACTTAGGAGGTATGAACTCTTTTGGACATGAGGAATCGACTAGTCGTCATTTTAAATGGCATACTGTTAACATCGCAATACAAAACACAGATTATCTTGAGCTTGTATGATCATACAATTACTTTTTTTCCTATCATTGCTACAAAATCAATTACTAAAATCTAAGGAAAAGGTTTTATCACATTCTATGACTGCGTTTGACTTTTACAATTTGTCTAGGCATTCATTGAATGCTGGCTAACATGCAGTCATATTGCTTTTAAGTTTCCGTACTCATAATAATATATGTATATTTAAGTTCATACACTTTTTCATCAGTTACTGACAGTAAATGCTCGGTCAGACAACGCGCGGCAAAACCTCGGCTTTAAATATATATATATATATATATGACGTAAGGTGCGTCCTTTGGTGCGCACAGTTGCCATTCATTTACACGCCATTTCTGAACAAGCCTTTAGTGATTTTTCTTACGTTTCATGAATGATTTTGAAGAGGTCCACGCACAAGGGGTAACTTTTAATCGGGGCACTGCTTCTGCCACAGGAGGGACATTGTTGTTCTCTTAGGATTTGTAGCAGGAGGGGCATTTTCTCGATCTATTATGTTCACCTACATGAAGAATTGGTTTTGCTTTCATAAAAAATTGTTATCGGACAAAGCAACCAAACTACTTTTAAAAAATTACTTACGAAAAGAGTAAGATTAAAAATGCCTTGAAATCGCTTTGAGATTACTAGAAAAAATGATGACGATTTGAACCCTCAAAGGAAAAAAAGGCGCCTTAAAGCCAATGCATTACAACATTGGTAAATAGAGGCAAACCTATGATTTGACATGGTTTATTCAATTTCATAGGAGATGTTTGTAGTTATGAAAAAAGCTGCATTGTGTTTATTGTTCTAAATGGATGATATCGAAACGTGAATAATGATACTAAAAAATGTACATTTTCGCAATCCATGTATAATCATTTCCACAAAAGTAGCCAAAGCTGTGTGTAAATATTGTATCCTTACACTATTACAAACGAATTACGTTTCTTAAAATTCATTTTTAGCCCATCCGAATCCATTTCAAGTTTGTCTTGTCGGTGGGTCTAACGATGCTGAAGGAAGAGTAGAGGTACTGAACGATGGATCCTGGGGAACTATCTGTGACAACAGCTGGGAATTGAGAGACGCGAGGGTAGTTTGCAGAATGATGGGGTTTAATGGAGCCTTGGACGCACCGACAACTGCTAGTTTTGGTCAGGGCTCTGGTCGTATTCTACTAAATTATGTCAGCTGTGAGGGAACTGAAGACAACCTAGCAGAATGTGCTCATGCAGGAATTGGACTTAACCCATGCAGTCATACAAAGGATGCAGGAGCCATTTGCTACTCAGGAAGTATGTTTTCTCTCTATTTGTGGAAAAGTGTTACACATTTTAAGTTTCATATTAAACCTGCTTTTCACAACCTACTACACATATATCTATATATATATATATATGTGTATGTTGTCGATTTCCTGGACATACATGTAAAAAGCTGGTGCTCAAGCAAATCGAGCTTATTGATAAAGAGGGACTTGAAGCGCTCTTTAGCAAAGCTTGATTTGGAGCTTGCATCCAAATTTGGTTAATAAATCATGTAGGAAAAGCGTAAATCTGTTTTGCACTGTATTTTAGTATTATCAGGAGATACATCACTACTTTTAAACCTTCAATGCCCCTTTCTTCTTTAAATTTGCTGTTAGGCCCAATGTACAATTTAAGGTTTCTTACTTGGTATGCCAGGGTATTGAATACTAGGTCTCATGCAAGGTAGCACAGCAACCAGTGTAGTAGCTGGGGATTATGGAATTGTGTAAAACAAATTGTATTCACCGCCCCCCCCCCCCCTCCACTCAGACTTATATCTGCATTATTTTAACAGGTGGCAAAAAATATCCTTAAGGGAGCAATTTAATCGAACGGTATAGAGTGCGGATTATTCGAAATATGGTATTTTCGAATCCCAGGATACATCTTGTCGAGGAAACTAGAAAGACATTCCAAAGTTAAAGGTAAAGACCAGTTATGGTCATGCGATTGCATTGTGAAAGAAACGTTGTGGAATCGATCAGAAAAGGTTGATCATCTAGCATCTAGCATCTGCAAGGTTCTGGAATCATCAAAATGATAAGAAATTTGGCCCATTCTTCGTAAAGTTACAAGCACTATACACAGAAAGATGTATATGGGACTACCCTATATCTCTCACAGACCATGAGAGAAACAAATTTACCAAATATATGAATTAGTAGGCGGTTTCCCGGCAAATTGTTATAATCATGTATTAGTCAAAACATATTCTTTCACATGATTGGTAATTAGAGCTTCCATTTCATTTTTTTTTGAAATTCGGGCATTTTCAATACTGGTCTTTACCTTTAAGATTTCCTTCAGATATTGAAACATTTTGCAAGTGTAATTTTAAAATATATGTATATTATCCTATTTTTTTTAATTTATTTTTTTTTGTTTGGGGTGGGGGGGGGGGGGGGGGGGGGGGGCGCAGTATCAAAATCAGGCCGGAGCAACTCAAAGGCTTATTTTAAGGAGCGTAGGAATGACGATGGCATTCTCTTTGTTCTTCTTTTTTAATCTGCATCGTCCCTTTGAAGAGCTGTTTATAAGTTATTTTATATAGCGGGGTTAAAATAACGACATCCTAAAGTTTCCTTTTGCCAGGGTTCACTGCGAATGAGCTTTAGACAACTGTTGCTTTTATTATCTTAATCCTAATGCAGTTTACCTTGCGTATTGGGGGCGCATATGACGTATTTTTTCGCGCCCTCTATTTTGCTTTTTTTTTAAAAATGTCCCTTTCAAATGCCGCCCGCGTCAATTTTAGCTCCAGAAGGGCATTATGTTATATGGTTGGAACGAAATGTGTTCACTTCGATGGGACGAGTTTTTGTCAGGGGAGACATTAAATATCATTCATAAAAGCAAGATTTGACTTGTACTTAGGCATGTTGGGGAAGGGGGTGATCAGCAGTGAAGAAAGCAAACACAGATGCAGACCTATATATCTATCAAAAAAAGGCATCTGTTTTGACATGAATGAGGACAAACGAGGGTCACAAAAAGGGCAGATTTTACGTCAGAACACTTCTTCTGTAACGGGAAGGACATTGTGTGGTAGCAGGGGGGGGGGGGGGGGTTCTTGATCTATTATGTTCACCTACATGTAAAAATTGGTATTGCTTTCATAGCATAGTGCTATCAACCAAACTACTTAAACAAAGTACTTGAGAAAATAATAAGATTATTAATGCAATGGAAAAAAATAACAGCGCTTTGGATCCTCAAGGCAAAAACAAAGGCAATGAGATTAAAAATGGGCCTGAAGGTGCCTTACGGTCAATGCACTACAACACTGATATATAAAGGCATAGCTATGATTTGAAATAGTTCATTCAATACAAATGAGATGTTCGCAGTTTAAAAAAAAAAATGTATTGTATTCTTTTTTTACAAATGACATTTAAACGTAAATAACGATACTGACTGCTTAACATAAACTGATTTCATAATTTTCAAAGATCGATTACTTTTGCCTTTTCCGATTTTATAATTCTCGCAATCGCCAATACATGCCAGGATGTAGCCTCTCGGACGTAATTTCGAGCCACTTCCGGGACTTACATAATTCCCGTGTACGATGGCGCGGGGGCGGTACACGTATGATGCATGCGCATTGAACGTATGTAAGCGTCCGGAAGCTATTTCCAGGTTTACTCAGTTTTTGTGACAGCAGCTCCGAAAACCAAGAGAAAGATACTCCAAATCATATCGACGACCAGATTGAATTAAACAATGGAAGCCCCTCCTCGTGACTTCGAGAAAATGACGGGCTCAACTTTAGAATACCCCACCAAAACTCATCATTTCTGTTGGTCGTTCAATGAGCCAACAGACATCTTTAATGTTATCTTGTCCATTAGTATTCTACACGAGTTTTTTTTTTACTTGCAAAAGAACACAACCAAAGAAGGTGTACTTTATTATTTATATGCCTCTACTTGCTCTTGCCCATCATACATCCAAATACCATGTTCATTCAAGCGTGAACACATACCACACAACAATGGTACCAAATGGTTTGGGATAAAACACTCTTTCATAAGATGTATAATAATTTACTGTACATAGATGATTTTAAAAATAATTAGCAATTTTCTAGGTGTAAACTTTCTTTTGACTCACATGGTATAGAACTGTTGAAAACGTGTATAACACTGGGTAAAAATCTGAATCTCGCCCTGCGTGTGCGTGGTATACATAAATGTAAGCCAGATCTGATGAAAGAAAAACAGAAATTCAAAGAGTGCGTCAGATCGTTTCTGATGGCAGGTGCCCTTTGATCATCCGTTGTCAGGGGATGAGCGGAGTCCCACCAATCACGTGTTTCGCAGCTTTTAAGTAACCTGATATCCCAGTTACTTCAGCATACCGTAGAATGCTAGTTATAGATTTTGAGCAAAGAATCAATGGCAACCGAAGAATAGCTAGTTTAATGCTGAGCTGCCAAAAAGTTTGTATTCGCCGTTAATGTAACAACTATCACGCAATTTTTGTCTTGTAGCCCATCCGAATCCATTTCAAATTCGTCTTGCCAATGGATCGAATGATACTGAAGGCAGAGTAGAGGTACTGTACGATGGATCCTGGGGAACTATCTGTGATTCATGGTGGGATCTGAGAGACGCGAGGGTGGTTTGTAGAATGCTCGGGTTTGATGGAGCCTTGGACGCACCGAGATCTTCACGGTTTGGTCAAGGCTCTGGTCGTATTCTACTAAATGATGTCAATTGTGACGGAAATGAAGACAACTTAGCTGACTGTGCTCATGCAGAGATTGACCTAAACTCATGCAGCCATACAAGTGACGCAGGAGCCATTTGCTACACAGGAGGTACATTTTCTTCTCTCGTATAACAAAGTTTTGTTCAACTAAACGTGCTGTGAATTGTTTGCATGCTTAATGAATGAATATGAAAAATCTCAAGAGCTAAGTGACTTAAAACTGAATAATTCTTCGCATTTGATGTGCAAATGGTCTAAACAATCAACAATTAAATTAAATTTTAATTTAATTACCATCAAATGCAACCACACCATATTCCGTAATTCTATAACCAGACGTATTTTTATGGCAAGCCCTTTTAACATTTATTCATCTTTCTTAATATCAAGAATTCATTTCTTGATTACAAGAATTCTTTTTTTTTTTTATATCAAGAATTCAATTCTTGATATCTTAACGCAAGACTATTGCGAGAATTATGTGGATATCGAGCGCAAAAGTATTGCACAAATTCACAATTTATTTCGAGCGCAAGAGTTGTGTAAAAATTCATTCTGATTTCGAAGGCAAGAGTTGTGCAGAAATTCATTCTGATTTCGAATATGATATCAAGATATGATTTTCTGTTGTAAAGCAATGGTAATTCTTGATATCAAGAATTCATTTCTTTATATGAAGAATTTAATTCTTGACATCAAGAAATAGGAATATATGTTAAAACGGCTTGCCATATATTTTCTTTAATATTTTTTTTTTTCAGCACAAATGATTTTAAGCCGAAAATGTTTTGGTGGATCATTAAAATTATTCAAAACATTTTCGTTTAACCTCAGTATTATGAGTTTAATGTGTTGATGATAGGATTTCTTAATACAAATAATCTTTCTTCAAATTTCTTTTACAATTATATTCAAAGCTAATATGACATTAGCCAAAATGCTATCCCAATGCGGTATATACGTCTTTCCTATTCACGTGTAGCTAATCCAACCCCATTTGATGTTCATCTGATTGGTGGATCAAATGAAGCTGAAGGCAGAGTAGAAGTATTGTACGATGGATTATTGGGAACTATATGTGATGACAGTTGGGATCTAAGAGACGCAAGAGTGGTTTGCAGAATGCTGGGGTTTGATGGAGCCTTGGAAGCACCGAGATCTGCTAGGTTTGGTCAGGGCTCTGGTCGTATTCTGCTAAAGGATGTCATTTGTGAGGGAACAGAAGACAACCTGACAGACTGCGCTCATAGAGGAGTTGGAGATTATACTTCATGCAGTCATGCCAAGGATGCACGCGTCATTTGTTATTCTGGAGGTAGGTTTCTCTGGTCCGTATTCTACAGAATGAAAGTCCTGGGTCGATCTATGAAGACTAAATGGAGCAGGAATTCCAAAACACAGAATTGGATATGAAGGACTTTTTAAAAATAGTCAAGTCGAGTGCTTTTCATATTATTTACGACAATGGAGGGGAAAACCCTCTTACGGCTGATATACGCAATTTTAATTTCGACCAGATATCCAGTGAAATGACATCGAAGTAGCTGCGTAGTTTCCCTCTGGATAATTACCGATTTATTTCCAATGAAATAATAGAGAAGAATGACAACTGTATTGTGTTCGTTTCACCCCAACGGTACAAAGAGAAAACACCGAATTGTTGGCATTTCACCCATTAATTAACTTTCATTAGTTATCCAGGCAAAAGATTAGGTTTATTTCGCAAACATTCGCAAAATTTTAAAAAGGTAAACTCGTATAAAAATAATTTTCTCCCCAGCACATCCTCAGCCATTTCAAGTTCGTCTGATTGGAGGGTCTAACGATGCTGAAGGCAGAGTAGAGGTCACACACGATGGATCCTGGGGAACTATCTGTCATTTAGGCTGGGATCTGAGAGACACGAGGGTGGTTTGTAGAATGCTGGGGTTTGATGGAGCCTTGGAAGCACCGAGATCTGCTAGGTTTGGTCAGGGCTCTGGTCGTATTCTACTAAAGAATGTCAACTGTGAGGGAACAGAAGACAACCTGGCTGACTGCGCTCATGGGGGAGTTGGAGATTATATTTCATGCGGTCATGTCAGCGATGCAGGTGTTATTTGTTATTCTGGAGGTAGGTTTCTCTGGTCCATATTCTATAGAATGAAAGTCCCGAGTCGATATATGAAGACTAAATGGAGCAGGAATTCCAAAACTCAGAATTGGAAATTAAGGACTTTTTGTTTAAAAGTCAAGTCGAGTGCTTTTCATACTATTTACGACAATGGAGGGGAAAACCCTCTTACGGCTGATAAACGCAATTTTAATTTCGACCAGATATCCAGTGAAATGATATCGAAGTAGCTGCGTAGTTTCCCTCTGGATTATTACTGATTTATTTCCAATAAAATGATAGAGAAGAATGACAACTGTATTGGTGTTCATTTCACCCTAACGGTGCATAGAGAAAACATCGAATTGTTAGCATTTTACACCTGAATTCATTATCATTAGTTATCCAGGCAAAAGATCCGGTATATTTCATAAACATTCGCAACATTTGAAAAAGGTAAACTCGTATAAAAAATACTTTTCTCCTCAGCCCATCCTCAGCCATTTCAAGTTCGTCTGATTGCTGGGTCTAACGATGCTGAAGGCAGAGTAGAGGTCACACACGATGGATCCTGGGGAACTATCTGTCATTTAGGCTGGGATCTGAGAGACGCGAGGGTGGTTTGTAGAATGCTGGGGTTTGATGGAGCCTTGGAAGCACCGAGATCTGCTAGGTTTGGTCAGGGCTCTGGTCGTATTCTGCTAAAGGATGTCAACTGTGAGGGAACAGAGGGCAACCTGGCAGACTGTGCTCATCGAGGAGTTGGAGATTATACTTCATGCGGTCATGTCAGGGATGCAGGCATCATTTGTTATTCTGGAGGTAGGTTTCTCTTTTACAAAATAATTCATTTGTATTAGTAATTCAGGCAAATGATCAGGGATTTTTCATAAACATTCGCAAAATTTGAAAAAAGGTAAACTAGTATAAAAATACTTTTCTCCTCAGCCCATCCCCAGCCATTTCAAGTTCGTCTGATTGGAGGGTCTAACAATGCTGAAGGAAGAGTAGAGGTCACGCATGAAGGATCCAGGGGAACTATCTGTAATTTAGGCTGGGATGTGAGAGACGCGAGGGTGGTTTGCAGAATGATTGGATTCGATGGGGCCTTGGAAGCACAGGGGTCTGCTAGGTTTGGTCAAGGCTCTGGTCGTATTCTTCTAGTTAATGTCGGTTGCGATGGAACAGAAGAAAACCTTGCAAACTGCGCTCATACAGGGATTCAACGTTTCTCATGCAGTCATACAAATGATGCAGGCGCTGTTTGTTATTCAGAAGGTAGGTTGTTTCATTTTTTATTTTGTTGTTGTTAGGTATTTGAGTAAATAATTCTTACTTATTCGCTTGCATATACCCATGCAGGTATATTTTGCTATTCCTTTGGTCGATCATTGATGTTAATTGACTTACAAGAATTACAAGAAAGCTTGCTTAATCCGACGTCTCACCTATAATCTTGTTTTAATGGTCAAGAGATTGCTCTTCTACAGATATTTCCGATCAGGTAAAACGCTGTTAACCAATCCATGTACTTTAATGTGTTTTTTAAAGAGGGGCACAAGATTACATTTATTGCAAGAGTATGTACATTTTACCTGATAGATCTAATCTGCTTTTTATCCTTACCATTCAGTAAACACAACAGAACCATTTCAAGTTCGTCTCACCAATGGAACCACCGATTCAGAGGGCAGGGTGAAGGTTTTGTATAAGGGAGGCTGGGGAACTATTTGCGATGATAGCTGGGATCTAAGAGACGCAAGAGTAGTTTGTAAAATGCTTGGATTTGACGGAGCTTTAGCCGCACCTGGTAGTGCTACGTTTGGTGCCGGAAGCGGTAAAATCTTGTTTGATGACGTTGGATGCAAGGGCACAGAAGAAACCCTTGCTGAGTGCTACCATCGAGGGTTTGGAGTCAACAACTGTGAACATGATAGTGATGCTGGTGTCATTTGTTTTATAGAAGGTACGTTGTGTATTTTAAATTGTTAGTGTTCATTTATACTAGTTGTCAGCCAAAATGGAGTTACGGGAAGGTATCTCAGATATAAAAAAAAAAAAAAACTTCCATTGGTCATAAGCATGATTCCTACGGTTAGGCTCAGTTAAATAGTTTAAACATAATATAAAATCGAACAAAATGGTTCGTTTGGCATTTTTGTCGATTGGTAACACTTCAGTGACTTGTGCTTATAAATTTGTAAACCTTATGCACCAATGTTTGTGTTGGCTATTAAATGTTTCATGCATAGGCTACCTTTTACGAATATTAATCTTTGTCATACATCTTACTATTATTTTTTGTAGAGGGTGTCAGTAATTTGTTTAAAGTAAATTTAATGGCAACTGAATAAATCTTTTGTACACACTTTTGTCAATGATAACATGCACTTCATCTGGACCCTCTAGATCCATTTCAAGTTCGTCTTGTCAATGGATCTAACGATGCTGAAGGAAGAGTAGAGGTACTGCACGATGGATCCTGGGGAACTATCTGTGATGACTGGTGGGATCTAAAAGACGCGAGGGTGGTTTGCAGAATGTTAGGGTTTAACGACGCATTGGCTGCACCTATTTCTGCAAGGTTTGGTCAAGGACATGGCCAAAGTCTTCTGACATATGTTCGTTGTGAGGGAACAGAAGATCACTTGGCAGCTTGTTTTCACGCAGGTGTAGGAAGTTCTCATTGTAGTCATGGTAGTGATGCTGGCGCCTCTTGCTCTGTGGGGGGTAAGATTTTCAAATCATAATAGAATAAAGAAATTCTGATCGTCAACATTTTTTATCCTGGCTGGATAGGCATATGCTTCTTGATTTGATACTTTCCATACCTTTCCGGTGCTAATGGAGAAGAGAATTTCATATTCATAAAACTGTCAGAATTATTTATGTTCTACAAATGTATACAAGTGTTCCTGTAGATTAATCTTTTTCTTGTATAATTGCGATGTGAGATCTTGTTAACATTTTATTTAAAGGGGATAACCTAAAATTGCAATAAAAATCCGTCATTATTTTTTTACTTACAAATTTGTCGAAATATCAAGCTGTGGTTAAAATGCTCACTAGCGAATATTCCTTAGAAGTGTTCGTCAATTTTCACCAAGGATTTCCAAAATACTGTTCTATGAAAGAATTCGTTTGTAATTGCGTTGATTATCAATAAATATTCATAATTCTCTTTGATAGGGTCAATATCACCCTAACCCACCCTGTATTTGTTTGCTATACATTTTAGTTCAACTTGACAATGGAGCCGATGGATATGAAGGAAGAGTTGAGATACTACACGAAGGGTCTTGGGGAACTGTTTGCGACGATTCATGGGACCTGAACGACGCTAAAGTTGTGTGTCGACAGTTAGGATTTGATGGGGCTTTAGCTGCTCTACCCCAAGCAAGATTTGGTCAGGGTTCTGGTGATATCTTTCTGGATGGTGTTCAGTGCAATGGAACAGAAACCAACCTCAAAGACTGCAAGCATAAGGGAATAGGTGTTCATAATTGTATACACAAAGAGGATGCCAGTGTCATATGTAGACATGGAGGTAATACCATGAATCCGTCATTAAAAAAATAAAAAGCAAAAACAACTGGATACAGATCGTCTACATCGAAAAGAAAAGGCCTAAATTATATTTTTTAATCACGGTAATCGAACACCCGGGTAACGTTATTATGCATTCAAAACACAACTTCCCTAATATATCTTGCCATATTAGTCCGTCACTCGAAATTAGGAAAAAATACAAGCATGGAATTTTAGGAAAACTTAAGACAGTAAAATAGACATTTTAAAAGTTAAGTGTTAGAACAAAAGAATTTCAAATAAAATAAATACTGCCAAAGGCTTTAAGAAAAAATGTAGGTTCCCTTTTTACGAATAAATTGTATGCAATGTTTGGGAAAAGGCCTGTTTTTATTCATTTTTTTTTGCAATCTCTACATTTTTTTCATTCCATGAATATTTATCGGTACAAACTTGTTTCTTCATCTTTCTAGGTTTGACGAATTACTCGGACTTGATTAACTCTGATGAAATACCTTCTGCGTACACAACCAAGCTTTTGCAAATTGGACATGAAACTACGAAAGTTCCTTCAAAAATGCAAGGACAAAACTTTAGCACACCACGACATCCGCTTTACACGAGTAAAATTGGAAATTTAAAATCAACTGCAGTCCCAATTCTACTAGTTGATTTCAGAATGATAATTTTAATTGGACTGTGTATTTTATTATTAAGCTGCATTCTGATCGCATCACTTGGGTACTGTATTCTTAGGTTTAAAAAGAGAATGGCTGCTAGGAATTTAGATACTGAAATATATATGGACGTAACGACTATGTCATCAATGCAAGCTCTGTCACATGTTACTGGTTACCAACCATTGAACATTGCCCCTAAATTACCTGAAAGGCGGAAAAGTGATGTTTTTGGTCACCACTATGAATCAAATATAGAAAAAATAAAAGATAATCATGATGGTGATTTAGAAGAGGACCACGAGTATGCGGACATGAAAACTGTTTACCAAACACCTCAAACTGATAAGGACTTGGACATAGACGGTTATCTCCTTCCGAACACGGAAATACCTTTAAACGATATAAAGTCGGTATCAGATAAGAGAAAACCTTCTGATGAAAAAGCAGGAACGGGGTCATTATCTCAAGGCATAAAGGAAAATATGAAAAACGATTATATGGAAATGAAAACGGTTTACCAAAAGCCGAAAACGGGGACGGACATAGATCTTGATGGATACGTCCTTCCAAACGCAATGCCTTCGTTGAAAGATGATGATACGGTAACATATGAACTAACTCGTGAACATAACGAAAAGGAATCGAACTTCGAAATCGCTTGTACTGGAGGTGAAGGAAAGGTCCCCTTACCGGAAGACACGTCACAAAAAGAGATACACAAGTACATGGATATGAAAACTGTTTACCATACACCTCAAACTGATAAGGACTTGGACATAGACGGATATCTCCTTCCGAACACAGAAATACCTTCAAACGATGGAAAGTCGGTATCAGATAAGAAAACCGGTGGTTGCAAAATCGACATGCCAAAACCTTCTGATGAAAAAGCAGGAACGGGGTCTTCTTTTCATGGCATAAAGGAAAATATGAAAAACGATTATATGGAAATGAAAACGGTTTACCAAAAGCCGAAAACGGGGACGGATATAGCTCTTGATGGATGCGTCCTTCAAAACACAATGCCTTCATTGAACGATGGTGATACAGTAACATATGAACTAACTCGTGAAAATCATGACAAGGAATCGAACATGGAAATCGCTTGTACCGGAGGTGAAGGGAAGGTCCCTTTACCGCAAGACACGTCCCAAAAAGAGATACAAGAGTACATAGATATTAAAACTGTCTACCAAAGTCCTGCAACAGGAACCGAAACAGATCTCGATGGGTGTCTTCTTCCAAGTGCTATGCTAGAGACTGGATCTATCCGGAACAATATCACAGCAGCATCAAATGGACAATCTGATGAAACCAGGGACAATTAATTTTCCAAATGTATTTTAACGGTACCACATGAGGAAAGAATCTCGGCAAGTCAAGAAAAAGAGAGATCGCAAAGTATTGGCACTAGAAAAGAAGAAAGGAGAGTGTTGTACTAGGAACTATCGGAAGCGAATTTGAAGGGAAGTGCTGAGGTGGTATAGATGTCGTGCAGGATGGATAGACAACAATCATGAATTTAGAGGGTGGAATTAGAGTAGCGACGGTGAATACGTGAGAGAGGAGCCGGTGGCACAGAGGGGCTATGACATTACATAGTAGTAGTATGTATTTTAAAGAACGTGATGAAAAATCGAGGATTCCAGTAAACCAACCTACGAAACAATGTGACAGCTATATGACTGAACATATGCCATATTGACTAAAAGACACACAATGAAGGAGATAAACATTTATAGATATCGCATCTATGAACTATTTATTGTAAACTTGGGACAGAATAATCTGTCGTACATAAAACACTAAATGTACCAGAAGCAGATTCATGTGCATAAGTCATGCTGACTAAAAGACCTGTCATGACCTGTCATGTTAACATCCTCTTGAAATGTTTGTCTTATTCCTCTTCCAACACAAACATGTTCTTACTACATTTAAACTCACTGTGTTCTTTGTAATTTAGCACATTCAATTTGTATATAACAAGCATCAGATAAAACAACTTACAACTGAACAACACCGAGTGCAGATACTCCAAATCCGAAACATGCAACAAAGAAATGTCCGATTGGTTTGATTGGCTCCCAGAATTATTCTGCAAAAGAAAAGGCCACCTAATAGGTTTGTCGAATATATTTGTTGGTGCGTTATGTGTGTTGTTTATATCACTTAAACTGATCAATACTGAAGCACACACAGTATCAAATTGTTGCCTCATGTACTCTCATTGTATAAATTATATTTTTCTGACAGGAAATGTCTGCAAAAAACAAAGGAACGAAATGACACGGAAACTATTGAAAGTTGTCATTTCTCATAAAGTTCTAGATAAGTTCATTTTATATTTTCAGACCCAATCTGAGTACAATAGTTTTATTGTCCCCTAACTTGTATGAAATGATCTGATTATCTGTTATCTTGCGACAAACATATCTTGGTTTTCGATTTTAATGGGCCCAGAAACGTGGTATTAAGCTCTTTAAAAATGTTATATATTATTATTATCAAAACAGGCGGAAAAGTAGACCCTATCTGAAATTAATTAGTGGTGATTAATTTACAGGGCTGTAAGACAATATTGGCAGAAATCTATTAAGAAGTCCAAGTTCTGGTTTTTTAGTTTAAAGCTATAATGTTTGTTTCCAAACAATACTTAGGGTTGTCTGTTCTTACTCTTTTTTTTTTATATATCAGTCTATGTGTTATTACATCTTTTAATGTTTTAAGGTTTGTTTTTTTGGTTGATGTTATTATTGTTTTGTTGTTCAGTCTTTGACAGGCGGTCCGACAGGGGTGACTAGGAATGTTAATGGTCTACTGACATCGAAACAACTGCTTAATGAAATTTCAATTAACTTGAATTGGAGACGGTCTGAATGTAATGTGTATATCAATAAAATGTATACCGTCTGTTCCGTCTGGTATGCAAAAAGTTTC
Source organism: Strongylocentrotus purpuratus (assembly GCF_000002235.5). Taxonomy (NCBI): domain Eukaryota; kingdom Metazoa; phylum Echinodermata; class Echinoidea; order Camarodonta; family Strongylocentrotidae; genus Strongylocentrotus; species Strongylocentrotus purpuratus. The sequence goes on from NW_022145609.1 coordinate 13,024,770, forward strand.
GAAAAATATTGTTAATGATATTAATGTTAACATCAGATGTTTCTGCAACCTATCAAAAGTATTGGAGACTTCAACGTTGTTGCTAGGAATATATCCGTTGGCGTCCCCGGAAATATTTCTGTCCTTGTAGGCCACGCCTATTTTACGAAGGGTAAAAAGCAGGTGTTTTTATTAATGTTCACTGATTACCTCAGAGAGGGAGAGGCTACGCTTAAGTTTGGGAAGTGCGTTTTCCCTGGTTGAAGATTGCAGTTAATCTTTGGTAAAGTTTCGCCGTTAAAGTTAAGTCGTAGGACGTGCAACTCAGTTCAGGTTTGCTTTACGTTTCACATTGCCATAATTTCTTTATATAAATGAATTCCATCCAAAGACTTTATTTCATTTTCACCTCTGACTTTTTTTTCTTTCTCTAAACTGTTAAATTTCAACGAGAAATAGATCAGAGTATTTTTTAATATCTACCAAAGGTTGATATTTTTCAATCTCCTCAGCGAAAGAGAACTGAGAAAAAGCAGAGATTCAGTTTGGAAGGACAGATAATCGAGATGAATGTTATAATTATTTTGCGGAGAGCAACTTAAAGTGAAAGCATTTGATTATAATGGATGCTACAATCCGAAAACTTCCAAGAATCCGCCCCCAGAAAGCTTAAAGATTAGTGAAAATCTGAAAAAGGACGATTAAGAACGACTTTTGTTTTGTCGTAGTCGATCAAACGCAAATTGACGAATTTATGATAATTTCTTGCAAGTACCTCTATTTATTTGCAAAAGAAAACTTAAATGAATTTCAAATAATTTAATACATTTTCACTGTTGAATATGAATATAACAGATATATTTCACCGAAGGGTGTGAACAAAATGTAAGACACATTGTGATTACCATGGGATATATATATATATATTTTTTTTTTTTTTTTTTTGGGGGGGAGGGATTACACAGAGAAATAAAAAGTGTCCTTGGGGAGTAAAACGAAATTGGAAAAATAGGGCGCCCCTATTACACCTTTTAGGGAGTAAAAACGGAAATACGCAAGGGTGGATATTTGAGGGATGTAATTTTACACCCTATTTTTGTCAGACGAGCTCTGATTGGTCAGTGCATACGCGCAAGCACTACATCAATGGCGCATCGTGTCAATATAGGTAATGCCAAATGAAGACAAATTAGCATAATTCACATATTTTAGTCATGTTAGGGAAATTATCATGTTTGTGTGAAAGTTATCCGATCAAGAATAAGGGGTTGTACCGAAGGTTATTTTTGATAATTTAATGAAATTAGCATAAGTGTTGTTTTACTAACTAGTACATAATTGTCTTCTTATATGTGTATTAAAGTAAAGGGAAAATATTCGGTAAGGCAGGATTGTGTATTTAGGTAATTCCATTACATTTGAACCGATACGTCCAGCCATAAGTTAGTTTTTACTGTCTGCACTTGTGTAGAGTTCACACTAATTGTTATTTAGGTAAGCATTAAAGCCTTTCAACATATAACTCGACATTCCGGTCTGATATCTTTAGAGCAGTGAAACGTAGACAAAAGGGTGAGAATCAGTGACTTTTAGGTGATTACGAGTCATGGATGATTGATTGCTCGAGGGATGATCTATTAATTGATGCTGTGCATAAAACGGGTGTAAATTTACTCCCCGCAGGGTGTGGAATCGATCATAAAGGGTATAAAAGGTGTTAAATGAACACCATTGGGTGCAAATTTCACTTCTTAAAGGGAGTACAATCATAACCTTGGGGTGCAAATTTACACCTTCTTATGAAAAAAATAATTTATTCCCTACATTGGGGAGTAAATTTACTCCCTGAGGGGTGACACGTATGTGACAAGCAGTTACTCCCTATAAGGAGTCAAATTACACCTACTTTTCTCTGTGTGTACAGAACAAAGGTACTCGCGACGTATGTCGAATTGCTTATTCGTGTTTGATCGCCGCAGCTTTAAAACATTCATCCTTTATCATTTGTTAAAATTTCTTTGAAGTTTGTGGATCTATATTTCTTGTTTTTTCTGCCTTTCATTAGACCTCGTGTCAGAACCATTCTTAATTTTTTATGTCGTTTTTGCGCAAACGACACAGTTTTCCATCAATGTGGTTATAGACTTTTTCATGCCTTTGTCCGAACTAAGTGAATATCTGCTTTTCACTAATATTTCCACAAACCAGTGGCCGTCTTCGTATGGCATAATGGGGTTGCACATAAAACATGTCGTTTATTAAGCAGTATACTTGTGGAAAAAGTCGTGATACAATTTCTTACCTCAAGAAAAGGGGTTATCCTGGTTAAAGCTATATTTCATTTTTTAAAGAATCGAAATTAATTCTTACCAAAACTCTTAGGAATATTTAAAAATAACTTTGAAGTATATTAAAGTGACTCGGTAACATTGTTGAAGGTTGATGAAAAAAATTGCTTAATTTTTGTATAAAATGTTACTTACTATATTCCTTTTACTATACTAACCCTCTGGCATGCAACAAATCCTGAACAAATTCTCAAACCACATAGATATCTATGGTTTTCTTTGAAGGCGTCGATGTGAGGCACCCTCTAACAGTGATTAAAAGTAAATTCTCCCAACCATTTTTGAATTTTCCCAACCGTTTTTCCATGAGAAAAATACATAAAACAGGCTATAAAAATCTGTCAACACTTAACTGTCTGGAATGGAATGTAGAGCCATTTTATTGCTTTGTGACGATTTACATTCACCTAAAATGTAATTAAATTGTCCTTGTCTTGATGCTGAACAGGCTTTGACAAGTAGCATAATAGAAGTAGAATAACATAGTTGGGAGAATTAAGGAATCGATCAGATCAGTTTTTCCCAATTTGTACCATGAATAATGATCCGTTTTCACTCAAAATTTCAGATTATCTTTAATCGTACATCTAGCATTGAAGTCACTACCTTAGCACCACTATCTCTCATCTGAACAATGTTACAAAGTCCCTTTAAACTAGAAATTTGCTTTTCTATTCTTTGTTTTCTGATTTGGGAGAAATTTCGGCTAGCAGTCTAGCGATTTGGGGCAAACAAACTTGTCCCCAAAGAAATTGTTCTAGATTGACTATTCTTGCTAAATGTGTAGCGGAGAAGAAATAGCACCATGGACACTTTTCCACCAGAAGTACGTCTCGTGAATGGCTCCAACCATGCTGAAGGAAGAGTGGAGTTCTTCTATAGTGAATCCTGGCAAACTGCCTGTGGTGCCTCGTGGAATCTAAAAGATGCAAGAGTGGTTTGCAAGACGCTGTGGTTCGATGGCGCCCTGGCTGCGCCACGATCAGCCAGGTTTGGTCAAGGTGCTGGGGATGTTTTTCGTGTCGATTGTTTGGGAACAGAAGACAGCCTGGCCGACTGTCAGCATTCCCTGCGGACATCACATGGACACAGGTGCCGTATGTTATTTTGGAGGTACGGACTTAAAATTAAAGACCAGTATTGGAAGCGCCCCAATTTCAAAAAATTAAATGGAGCTCTTTATTACCAATCATGTGAAGAAGAAAAACGTTTTGACTAATACATGATGATACAATTTTGCCGGGAAACCGCCTACTAATTGATATATTTGGTAAATCAGTTTATCTATTGGACTGTGAGAGATAAAAGCACACACCAAATACACACCAATACTTATAGGCTAGATGATCAACCTTTTCTGATCGATTCCACAACATTTCTTTCACAATGCAATCGCATGACCATAACTGGACTTTATCTTTAAGACTTATTTAGTAATCGATTGCAAAAAGTGGAACGCGCATGTTTCAGGATTATATTACTTTTTTAAAACTTTAATTACGTTCATAAAATATTTACAGTATTTCCGAAAGTCTCCCCTTCAATTAATACATGAATACATGAAATGCAACGTAGGAATGCCTTATTGAGATTGACAAATTTCTATTTTTGTCTATTTTAACATATTTTCATACTATAGCCCATCCGAACCCATTCCAAGTTCGGCTTGTCGAATTTCATAAAATGGATCTGACAGTGCTAAAGGCAGGGTGGAGGTCTTGCACGACGGATCTGGGGAACTGTTTGTGGTGTTTGCTGGGATCTGATAGACGCGAGGGTGGTTTGTAGTATGCTGGGGTTCGATGGAGCCTTGAGCGCACCGGGAATTGCTAGGTTTGGTCAGGGCTCTGGTCGTATTCTTCTCGATAGGGTCAACTGTGATGGAACAGAAGACAACCTTGCAGAATGTGGTTATTCCGGGAATGCACGTTACTCATGCAGTCATACAAGTGATGCAGGTGCCATGTGTTACTCAGGAGGTATGATTTCTCGACATTATAAGCTAGTAGTACACAGGGGCGTCGCTAGACCTTTTTCAGTGGGGGGGGGGGGGGTGTAGAGGCCAACGATTACCGACAAAACTAGCCACCAATTACCGCGAAGCGCGGAAGCTTTGACATTTCATAAATTATGAGAAAAAGCAGACGATCCGGTGTACTGTTCCTTATCTGAATTCATCTTAATCCTTATCTGAATTCAGATCTCCCCCTCCCGCGCAATGGCGTTTCATTAAATTATTAGACGATTCGTTGAACAATGCTCGAGTCTTAATCCTTGTCTAAATTCAGTTTCTCCCCCTCCCGCGCGAAGCGCGGAAGCTTTGACGTATCATTAAATTTTGAGAAAAAGCAGACGATTCGGTGTCGGCCTACTGTTCATGACTCTTAATCCTTATCTGAATTCAGTTTTCCCCTTCCCGCGCGAAGTGCGGAAGTTATGGTGTTTCATTAAATTATTAGAGAAAGTAGACGATTCGTTGAACCGTGCTCGACTCTTAATCCTTGTCTGAATGAAGTTTCCCCCTTCAGCGCGAAACGCGGAAGTTTTGACGTTTCATTACATTTTTAGAGAAAGAAGACGATTCGTTGTACCGTTTTCGACTCTTAATATGCCCTAATTGACTGAATTCAGTTTCCCCCTTTAGCGCGAAGCGCGGAAGCTTTGACGGTTCCTTAAATTATAAGAGAACGCAGACGATTCGTTGTACCGTTTTCGACTTGTCTGAATTCAGTCTCCCCCTTCCAGGGCGAAGTGCGAAAAGCTTACACGTTTGATTTAATTATTATAGAAAGAAGACGATTCGTTGCACCGTTTTCGACTCTTATTATTAAAAGCTCTATTTATCTGAATTCAATTTCCCCTTCTTGCGCGAAAAATTAGAAAAAGCAGACAATTCGTTGTACCGTTCTCGACTTGTCTACATGAAGTTTTCCCCTCCCGCGCAAAGCGCGAAAACTTTTTCGTTTCATCAAAATATAGAGAAAGGAAGACGATTCGTTGAACCGTTCTCGACTCGCCTTAATGAAGTTTCCCTCTCCCGCGCGAAGTGCTGAAATTTTTGCGTTTCATCATAATATAGAGAAAGGAAGACGATTCGTCGTACCGTTGTTGACTTTTAATCCTTGTTTGAATTTAGTTTCCCCGAAAATTTTAAACCTCTGATTTCTTTAGCTGATATTATAAGAACGTGAAACTTCGAGAAAATACAAGTATTGTAGTCATAGTCACTCTCGAAGTCGTCACAGCGGATAAAAAGTCACAGTTCGTAGGGAAAAAAACTTGTCGGCCGACCGACAATATACATATCACCGATTCCAAACTTCTGTAATGATATAGTACACGAGGATCGAGCAAGAATACCGACACAGCTGACCCGACACAGCACCATAATATACCCGTGTCTTTCTTGCTTCCTTGACGAGACGACTCCACCCAACAACCCCCACCCCCTTTCTTTTACTCCCACTCCTCCCTTCTCAGGCTCTTACCTCCCCCTCTCTCCTCTCTTTCACCCCCCGTTTCTTTTGTTTCCCTTTTGTCTTTTTTCTTTTGTTCTTTCTTTCTTTTCCTTTCTTTCCTCTCCTCCCTCTCTTTCTTTCTTCTCTTTTCTTTCCTTTCTTTTCCTTTCTTTCCTTTCTTTTCCTTTCTTTCTTTTCTTTTCCTTTTCTTTTTTTTCTTTTCTTTCCCTTTCCCTCTCTTTTTTTCCTTCCCCCTTTTCTCTTTTTTCCCGACGGCAGCGCAATTTTACCGACAATATCCTGACAGGTGGGAGATGTCGCACCCCCCCCCCACACCCCCCTTTGGCGACGCCCCAGTACATCTATCCGAGAACGAGTTTCAATGAGAACGAACATCAGAAAAGTTTTTCATAAGTGACTTTAAAAATCTCCCTTTTTGCCTCTTAATGAATCTATTTATAACTAAAGAAACAATTTTGTTAAGGGGCTGAATCTTTCACAAATAAGATAGTTATTATCATTGTACAAGGTGTTTTTATTCGGTTGATTTATAAGGAGGCAGGTATTGTGGCGGATCGTACATAATAATCATGTTAGAATAAGATGTTTCCCTACGTCTATGAATCATTGGACGAAGGCACAATGGTGTTAATTTCCTTCTCGTCTACACTCCGCTTTCAATATGGAGTTAATAAATAGGTAGTAATTTTAGGATACCTATATGCAATCAATAGCAACCGAAACATGGGTCGACTTATTTAAAATGCCATCATACTTTTTCATCTAACGTATGTTGAAATTAGTGATGATATCATCAATAAGAAAATAACAGTTATCAAGTTCTTATTTTTCTTGTAGTCCATTCGAACCCGTTTAAAGTTCGTCTTGTCGGTGGGTCTAACGATGCTGAAGGGAGAGTAGAACTTTTGCACGATGGATCCTGGGGAACTATCTGTGATGACAGCTGGGATCTGAGAGATGCGAGGGTGGTTTGTAGAATGCTGGGGTTTGGTGGAGCCTTGAACGCACCGGGATCTGCTAGGTTTGGTCACGGCTCTGGTCGTGTAAGATTTAGAAAGTTTTCTGTCATGACGTCGGTTCAGATTAACCATAATTTCATTTGGTCGTAAGAGGGCGTTTGTAGTTCGCCAGCCTAAAAGTCACGAAATTTGAAATGTTTGTGGACAGTGATTCCATCAGTAATCCCCGACAATCGAGACAAGCCCAATGTTGTAAGTACTATAAAGCTGTTATTTGTATAAATCAATCTTTAATTGTTTGTATGAGGCCAAAAATGGCACAAGATATAAATCTAGTTTTCTGTAATTTTAAGATGAAAAGTACGTTAAAATGTTGTCTGTGCATGTAGCACCACATATAGACAAACGTAGGATAACGTGTGTGAATGCACAATTTGTGCATATATCAGTTTGTGTTGAGGATAATCTAGATTTGTGTGTAATGAGTGATGATAATTGACATGAAACAAGAGTATGAATTGTTTTCCTTGGTTATAAAGAATGTCAAGGGTGTAGAAGCAAATAGGAATTTAGTTCAGGAACCAAGTAAAGAGTGTAAGATAGAGGCAGGAAATAAGGCTGGTCGAGGGTTTATTTGTGTATGACGTTAACCTACAAGATAGAGAGGTATGATTTGTAAGGGTTATATTTGTAAACAAAGGTAGAATTTGAGACAGTTCATTAGAATAAGATAAATGAGGCAGTTATACAGTTTGTGTTTGCACAAGTGAGCTTTACTCACATAGTTTATTCTTGAAGGTTTTCTTTACTCAGTTATGCATATTAAGGTCATTTATGGCAAGCTAGTTGTGCGATACAATAGATGTTTGTTTATTCATGTGAATTTGTACACATGCTTATGATTGCTTGTTTGTTTTATTGATATTACAGATGAACTGCATTTTATGCACGTATCTCAACTTGGATGTCGTCGTCCTTTCTTTAAGCCTACTGTTGGGGTCACTTCAGCAGAATTTAACGTCACACAAAGTTCATAACAGCTTTAGCATTCGTCACCATGAGTCAAGTAGGTGTTGATGATGTCAATCCAGAGGATTCTGCAAGTCAGGTTGGGAAGAGTTCCACCACGTCATCTGGACTTAGGACCAGGGCCAAGAGGGCTGCAATAGCAGCAGAATTAGCAGTTCTCCAGGAAGAACAAGAGATAGAACTCGAAGAAATACGCCTTAAGCAAAGGAAGGCTAAGTTACTCTTACGTGCCAAGCTCAGCGCAGCAGAGGCAGAAGAAGACGTGTATGAGCAACACAGGAGTGGCAGTAAGGTGTCGAGTATAGGGAATAGGAGTTCCAGTCAGCAGAATGTCAAGCAGGTGCATGAAAGTGCAGAGCATGCTACGGAACATCATCATCATGTCAGCAATCATGATGTCAAGGAACCTGCGCTCCTACAAGAGACTATTCCTTTTCCAGCTCAGCAAATGGCTTCATCTCCCATTTCAGGTCAAGCTTATCAACCACGAGACGACCGAGAATTTTATCTGCAGACCCAAGTTCAGCAACAACGATGGTTGGAAGCTATCAGTCTGGCTAATGTAGAGATGATGAAGTTTGATGGGAGTCCTTTGCACTTCCATGAATTTATGATGTCGTTCGACAACTTAATTGGTCGATCTTCACTCGATAGTGGGACAAAACTTATGAAGTTATATCATTGCTGTGAAGGAGAAGTTAAGGGCATCATACAGTGCTGTATGGTCATGGAACCACTGTATGGGTACCAACGAGCCAGAGAGCTGTTGGTGGAACGCTTTGGCAGCAAGTACAAGATAGGAGAAGCCTGGATCAAACGTATAACCACTGGTCCAATCTGCCATGCGAATGACCGGAAGGGGCTGCAGAAGTTTGCAGATGAGTTGAAGATCAGCATGGAAACTCTTCGAGCAATGGATCTACTGCAGGAAATTAGTAGCCAGAGAGAGTTGCTGAAGGTGGCTGAGAGACTTCCATATTACCTTAAAGGTAGATGGTTAAAGTTGGTGAGAGACATCAGACAGCAGGAGCGTTCTCCCGATATCTCGGACATGGCAAGGTTTGTCTCCAACGCTGCTGAGGAAGCCAATGATCCTGTCTTTGGAGATCTGACAGCAACAACAAAAAGAGTTGAAACTTCAAACCCAGCTTTCAACAAGAAGAGTACAAGAAGTAACTACATGTACGCTACAGAGGTAACAGAAGTAGCAGTCAACCTGAAGTGCCTGAAGTGTAGGCAAGAACATTCCTTGTTTGGGTGCGACAGTTTTAAATCCATGGCACCCGAGATGAGATTTCAGTTTGCTCAGGACAACAGACTGTGTTTCAACTGCCTGCAATCTGGCCACACCAGTAGGTTTTGCAGATTGAATAGAAGATGCTCAGTACAAGGATGCCAGAGAAAACACACAAAATTTCTCCATTTTGCACAGGATGCATCTTCATCTGCAGGAAGGATGACAACGACACAGGCTCCAGTTGAAACCCAGAACAACGAAGTCCATCAAGTCCAGAATGGGTTCGTTAAGAAGTGTGTCACAGGGGCCGGAAGGTGTGTGCTTCCCATTGTTCCAGTGAGGGTTAGAGCTCAAGGAGAGAATGTTTTTGTGAATACATATGCACTGTTGGATTCTGGTTCAACCAGTACATTTTGTACAGCCACTTTGGCCAGAGAACTCAATGCTACTGGAAGGAAGCAAAGTTTAAGCCTGACAACACTGGAGAAGCGTAATAGCCCCATAGAGACCTCAGTGATTAGTCTGATTGCAGACACGGGACCAGATACAGACTGTGTGAAGCTACCCTGTGTGTATACCAGAGACGCCATTAATATCAGAGACACACACATTGCCAATGTGGATGACATTTCAGGATATCATCACTTAGAAGGAATCAACCTCCCGATCATTGAACGACATGAAGTTGGACTGTTGATAGGGCAGGATTCACCTGAAGCCTTGATACCTATCGAGGTGAGACGAGGACAGCATGGCCCTTATGCTGTTAGGACCAAATTGGGTTGGTCAGTGAGTGGACCTGTAGGTTCCAGTTCAGATGGTGTACCCAAAGCTACATCTAGCTTCATTGACAGTAATGATAGACTGGAGGAACAAGTCAGCCAATTCTGGAAGATCGAAGCTACAGATGTGCTTAAGAAAGACAAGGCAATGTCAGTCAATGACAAGAAGGTAATGGAAATATGGGAGAGGGACATCCAGCGGGAAGGTGCACATTTCCAACTACCGGTGCCCTTCAGAAGGAGACCACCTAACTTGCCTGATAACAAGTGGAGTGCAGAACAGCGTTTGAAATCGTTGGCAAGGAGATTGCAAAGAGATCAAGCAATGTATGTGAAATACAAACAGGGCATAGAGGATCTCCTCAGGAAAGGCTATGCAGAGGAAGTTAGTGAGGAGACTAGGCAACCCAAGGACACCCCTGTTTGGTATTTGCCCCACCATCCAGTCTTGAATCCCCAAAAACCAGACAAGATGCGAATCGTGTTCGATTGTGCGGCCAAGCACCAAGGGGTATCTTTGAATGATGCAGTGTTACAGGGGCCGGACCTTATCAACAATTTGATGGGAGTTTTGCTTAGATTCCGCCAGCAACCAGTAGCACTCATGTCAGATATAGAGGCAATGTTCCACCAAGTGAGGGTACCTCCAGAAGATCGAGACGTGTTGAGATTCTTGTGGTGGAAGGACGGAGACTTCAACAAGGAACCGCTGGTCTACCGGATGTGCGTCCACCTCTTCGGAGGTACGTGGAGCCCAAGTGTGTGCAGCCATGCACTTCGTCAGACAGCAAGAAACGGTGATGGTAATGGTAAAGTGGAAGCATCTAAGGCCATTCTCGAGAACTTCTATGTGGACGACTGCCTGGTGTCAGTTGAGAATGAAGAAACAGCGGTGAAACTTGCTGCGGACTTGATGGTCTTGCTCAGTGAAGGAGGCTTCAGATTAACCAAATGGGTCAGTAACAACCCATTTGTCCTGCAATCCATACCAGAAGAAGAGAGAGCTAAAGATGTGAGGGGTCTGGATCTCAATCATGATGCTCTTCCAGTCGAGAGAGCACTTGGAATCAGCTGGGATGTAGAAACTGATTGTTTGCTGTACAAACTTAGACCCAAGGACAAACCCCAAACCAGGAGGGGTATCTTGAGTGTTGTATCTTCCATCTACGACCCTCTCGGTTACGCCAGTCCTTTCATCCTAAAGGCTAAGATGATCTTGCAGGAACTAACCAGACTTAAACTTGCATGGGATGAGGAGATTCCAAGCAAGGAAATAGAGAGATGGAATGAATGGTTACAGGAACTACCCAAGATGACTGAATTCCAGGTCAACAGATGCATCAAACCACATGACTTTGGCAAGGTAGCAGAGTATAAGCTACATCACTTTGCAGATGCTTCAGAGAAAGCCTATGGAGTCGTTTCCTACCTGCGGATGAAGGATGTTGAGGGTCAGGTGCACTGCAGCATACTATTTGCAAGGTCACGTCTTGCACCCCTGAAGAGGATGACAATCCCACGGCTTGAACTGATGGCGGCTACACTCTCTGTCACTATAGACAGTATGATACAACGGGAACTGGATCTGCCGCTCCAAGAGTCAGTGTTTTGGACTGACAGTTCAATAGTACTTCATTATGTGAAGAATGAGGATAAACGTTTCCATACGTTTGTAGCAAACAGAATTACAACCATTCATGAGGGATCTGAACCAAGGCAGTGGCGACATGTTAACACTGATGTCAATCCAGCCGATGATGCCTCGCGTGGACTGACAGCTGAGGAATTGACTGGACGATGGAAAGAAGGGCCAAAATTTTTGTGGTCAGAAGAATGCGATTGGCCTAAAAGCTTGACAGTGAATGAGTCTAGCTTAGAGCATGACCCAGAGGTAAAGCAAGACAAGACCGGAGTGTTTGCTGCAGCCGAATCTGAAGTCAAGGCGACAGATAGACTCCTTGAAAGTTACTCGTCCTGGTTCCGGCTGAAGAAAGGTATTGCATGGATCCTGAAGGTCAAGGAGTGCTTGAGAAGAAAGGCACGCAAAGATATGAATTTACTGGATATGAAGCAGCCAGTAACAGTTGATGAGATGACTGTAGCTGAAGAAGCAATTGTCAGATACGTTCAGCAACAGACCTATGCTGAGGAGTACAGAGTCTTACAGCAAAATAAGACTACACAACGGTCACCCACTCGAATAGCAAAATCCAGCCCACTATCTAAATTGAGCGTGAAACTCACAGACGAAGGATTGATATGTGTTGGAGGAAGACTACACAATGCACCACTAGAAGAGCAGACAAAACACCCAGTGATTTTGCCTTCCAAGCATCATGTAGTACAGCTTTTGGTGAGACATTACCACATTATGTGTGGTCACTCAGGGAAGGAGTATGTGCTATCCCTACTCAGACAACGATTTTGGATAATCAGAGGGAGGTTAGCAGTTCGTCATGTACTACACAAGTGTTTCACATGTAAACGTCAACGTGCAAAACCAGTGGAACAGAAGATGGCAGATTTGCCGGCAGATAGAGTGGTACCAGAAAAACCTCCATTCAGTAACGTGGGAGTTGACTGCTTTGGCCCATACATGGTGAGACAAGGAAGGAGCTCTGTGAAGAGATATGGATGTATATTCACTTGTCTGGTTATAAGAGCAATACACATAGAGGTACTGCATTCATTGGAGACGGATTCATTTCTGAATGCCCTTCACAGATTTATTTCACGCAGAGGACAACCAGAGATTATCAGATCCGACAATGGTACAAATTTCATAGGTGCTGAACGTGAACTGAGGGAGGGATTGAAACGATGGAACCAGGAGAAGATCCACGATAATCTCCTTCAACAAGGAATTGATTGGAAATTCAATCCACCGAGAGCATCCCATATGGGTGGATCATGGGAAAGACAAATCAGAACTACGAGAAAGGTCTTGAATGCAGTCATGAAGCAGCAGGTTCTGAATGATGAGGGCTTAACGACTCTTATGTGTCTAGTAGAGGCAATTATCAATGGGCGTCCACTCACCATAACATCTGATGACGCAAGGGATGCAGAGCCTCTCACACCAAATCATCTGCTGCTCCTGAGGTCAAAAAATGCTCTACCACCTGATGTGTTCCAGAAACATGATCTGTATGGACGTCGACGCTGGCGGCAGATTCAATACCTGGCAGACTTATTTTGGCGCAGGTGGGTGAAGGAATACCTACCTTCCTTACAACAGCGGCAGAAGTGGCTGAAAGAGACGAGAAATCTGGAGGAAGGTGACATCGTGCTGATTATCGACAATCTGCCGAGGAACAAGTGGTTGACGGGAAGAGTAATCGAAACCTATCCTGGGAAGGACAAGCTCGTCCGATCGGTGAAGCTGAAACATAGCACCGGTATCCTAGTCAGGCCTGTGCAGAAACTATGTCTTTTGGAAGAAGCAGATAGCGTATTGGTGAACCACAGCGACTAATTGGAGCATTCATTTCTTATGTGAGATAATTATATTGATGCACGGTGAATTAAACGTGCGAGGTGAGAGCCTAGCGCCGCCTCTTGTGAATTTTTGTGTCGCAATTTTCCTGATCCGTGACGAGCGTAAGATCCTGATCATCATGTTTCAGTTTTGGAAGAAGCAAAGAGCGTAAATTGGTGAACCGTGGAGAGCGATCTCAATTTAAATGGATCCACAGCGAAGAACGACTAAATTGGAGCATTAGTTTCTTATGTGAGATAATTATATTTGATGCACGATGAATTAAACGTGCGAGGTGAGAGCCTAGCGCCGCCTCTTGTGAATTTTTTATGTCGCGATTATCCTGATCCGTGACAAGCGAAAGATCCTGATCATCATATTCAAGTTAGACTGACGTCGACGCAAGACAGAACTCGTTTACAGCAACAAACTTGTTTAAGCGCAAGAAATTGATAAAAACAGTCCTCAGACTTTATACAAGACTATTTGCGGTAACATTGTGCCCTTGAGGTAAATCGGGCACGTTATATTTGAGGACAGTGAACTCTACTCTTGAAGAGTAATAAACATTTCAGCCTTGTTATAGACTATGTCATATTATGTTTATTAGTCAATACTTGAAGAAAGACTATAATGGACTTCAGAATACATGTATTCATTTCAGTATTGAACTGAGACTATTGCTGAAAGATTTTTTTTGTTCGAACGATATTCATACGTAATTTCTTACATGTTTTTTCCTAAGAGCAGGAGTTAAATATTTGACCACTACAAATGAGAATCATTTGTCATGATAACATGTTATTTGGTCAATGCATGAGCATACAAATATGTAGTGTCTAGTTCAAGTTGAAACTTTAAAGAACCGAATTGTGTTGATATTTGATGCATAGACCCAAAAGAGGATATTTGATATGAAGGGGATAGTTGAACTAAAGTTTTGTATACCGGAAGTAAATTGACAATTTACTCAAGATTGCGAATGATGAGAAAGTTTAATCACAGAAGCACCATTTTCTGAATTTGAAAATCATTTTTTGTGTGTAACCCTGTTGTACTTAGTGGTGGGCTACTGAATTTTGCTTGAAAACTCACAAAAAAGGGGGTTTAGTTTCAAGAATCGAGTACTGAAATACACAGTTCTGAGTAGTTAGCAGCTCTAGTGCATAGAGGTACATGTAGAATCATTATGTTTGAGCTGATATATTTCGTATTTTCCTTTGGTAATTCACTAGATAACTCAAAGTGTGTAAGGAATGTCAAGGACTTTAACAATCCTTGTTATTGTTATTTGCTACAGAGTGTCAACAATTGTGTTGAGATTTAGTTAATGTGTACTCTATTAAGGCAACTGATCGTTTTGCCCAATGTTACTTTAATTGACCTGTCGGTATACATTTTTAGACGACAAGTGTTTGTTGTGTATAGGCTATAAATTCACCCTAAAGGCATTTACTGTAATGTACTACATTGTGTAAATGAAATTAATGGAATGTGCTATGCAGAGTTGAGTGTAAATTCTGAATGTTTAGTTGTGTTTTATTAACAGAAAAGTTAGACAATTTGAATGGAAGTTGAAGTTATTTGGATAAATGCTTTGCTGTGGCTACGCATTTAAGGGGCCGGGATGTAAGATTTAGAAAGTTTTCTGTCATGACGTCGGTTCAGATTAACCATAATTTCATTTGGTCGTAAGAGGGCGTTTGTAGTTCGCCAGCCTAAAAGTCACGAAATTTGAAATGTTTTGTGGACAGTGATTCCATCAGTAATCCCCGACAATCGAGACAAGCCCAATGTTGTAAGTACTATAAAGCTGTTATTTGTATAAATCAATCTTTAATTGTTTGTATGAGGCCAAAAATGGCACAAGATATAAATCTAGTTTTCTGTAATTTTAAGATGAAAAGTACGTTAAAATGTTGTCTGTGCATGTAGCACCACATATAGACAAACGTAGGATAACGTGTGTGAATGCACAATTTGTGCATATATCAGTTTGTGTTGAGGATAATCTAGATTTGTGTGTAATGAGTGATGATAATTGACATGAAACAAGAGTATGAATTGTTTTCCTTGGTTATAAAGAATGTCAAGGGTGTAGAAGCAAATAGGAATTTAGTTCAGGAACCAAGTAAAGAGTGTAAGATAGAGGCAGGAAATAAGGCTGGTCGAGGGTTTATTTGTGTATGACGTTAACCTACAAGATAGAGAGGTATGATTTGTAAGGGTTATATTTGTAAACAAAGGTAGAATTTGAGACAGTTCATTAGAATAAGATAAATGA
Source organism: Strongylocentrotus purpuratus (assembly GCF_000002235.5). Lineage (NCBI taxonomy): Eukaryota > Metazoa > Echinodermata > Echinoidea > Camarodonta > Strongylocentrotidae > Strongylocentrotus > Strongylocentrotus purpuratus. The sequence continues at coordinate 13,040,345 of NW_022145609.1, forward strand.
GGCAGTTATACAGTTTGTGTTTGCACAAGTGAGCTTTACTCACATAGTTTATTCTTGAAGGTTTTCTTTACTCAGTTATGCATATTAAGGTCATTTATGGCAAGCTAGTTGTGCGATACAATAGATGTTTGTTTATTCATGTGAATTTGTACACATGCTTATGATTGCTTGTTTGTTTTATTGATATTACAGATGAACTGCATTTTATGCACGTATCTCAACTTGGATGTCGTCGTCCTTTCTTTAAGCCTACTGTTGGGGTCACTTCAGCAGAATTTAACGTCACAGGTCGTATCATTCTAGATGTCGTCGGATGTGACAGAACAGAAGTAAACTTAGCAGAATGTATTCATCGAGGGATTGGAGTACATTACTGTGGACATGATGAAGATGCGGGCGCTATTTGTTACAATGGGGGTATGTTTTACCGTCACATGCAATCCTGATATGTCATTATATTAAGAGTTTACTTATTATCAATTAATATCAGTCGTGAATGATCTTGAGATGATGATAAATTCAAGAAATAACATGTTAACAATAAGTCTATTGATTCCAGCATTTTGCTCCCGGCTTAACCAATGAAGAGACCAATACTTTAGCTGAAGAATCATATTGAAACCATCCAAACTTTTCTACTGCAATAAATTCACAAATAACATATACATAACTGCCTGGTGCCATCTATTTCATTTTGTGTGCCATTTCACGTTTCATTGGTTTTGATTGCATTATCAATTACTGACTTCATTTGCCTCAGCCCATCCAAATCCTCTCGAAATAAGGCTCGTCGATGGATCCAGCAAAGCTGAAGGAAGAGTGGAGGTCTTCCACGACGGATCCTGGGGAACTATCTGTGATAATGGCTGGGATCTTAGAGACGCGAGGGTCGTCTGCAGAATGCTGGGGTTTGAGGGAGCTTTGGACGCACCGGGATCTGCAAGGTTCGGTCAGGGATCTGGGGATATACTTCTCAATCTTGTTGGTTGTGACGGTACTGAGGGAAATCTTGTGGACTGTGCACATCTTGGGTTAGGGGTCAATTACTGTGGACATGCAGAGGATGTTGGTGCCATCTATTACTCGGGAGGTATGTGTCAATACTTTCAGCAAAATGATATTGTGTGCACACCTTTTTATGATATAGTCAGGCGCAAGACTAGATTCATAATCACCCTGGAAAGACTATTGTTCGGCTGTTTAAAGGCCCCCCCCCCCCCCAATGCCAAATATAGGCGTTTCACTGACATTCGCATCGGATAGACGCTGTTCATACAAGGTACAAAGGTACAATGAACGAGGGGTGACAATGAAGAAAGGGCATTATTGGTGTGATAGTAATATGTGTTTTACAGTGTGATTGGCATGGTGGGCACTTTCACTATGGCAAAGGCTATAGTAGGAAAGTCTCCGATAGGAGGTTAAACAGATATAACTTAGATGATACGATTATTACAAAACTCTTCAACTCCAATAAAAAATGTCTTAATTTGAAATGCATAACCAAATGATCATATGAACAACTAAACTAGATAGGATAGGGAATGATAATATATTTGTAGCTATACTAAAAATAAATAAATTCCATTTTCTTTTAGCCCATCCAAACTCTGTTGGAGTACGGCTCATGGGTGGATCCAACGGTTCTGAAGGCAGAGTTGAGATCAGATACAACAGCACCTGGGGAACAGTTTGCGACGATAGCTGGGATTTGCAAGATGCAAAGGTCGTATGCAGAATGCTAGGATTCGGCAACGCCTCGACTGCACCAGGTTCAGCCGAGTTTGGCGAGGGGTCCGATGATATTCTCCTGTCTCATGTCGGGTGCGATGGAACGGAAGACAATCTTGCGGACTGCGCACATCTAGGGTTCGGAGTGCACAACTGCCAACATAACGAAGACGCTGGGGTCACGTGTCTCTTAAGAGGTACAATACACCAGTTTATAGTTGTATCAGTGCACATGCGCAGACAGTTGACCTCGGGTCACTGGCCCTGAAAAAAAGCAAATGACCCGAGGTCAGTGGTATTTATGCGTAAATTAAGATTGCGTCCATGCAAATGATGATATGCGCGCACAACGCAGCGCGCAGGCAGTGATATCATCATGATTTGCATGGGCGCAATCTTAATTTACGCATAAATACATGAACTCTAGGTCATTGGCTTTGTTTACTCGCCAATTAAAATGGCGCACACAACTGTAAACTGGTGTATACTCAACTTTTACGCACATTGCATCCAGTCATCATTTTTCATTCAACCTTTCAAAGTGACCTATAAACTAATATTGACACGTTTTGAATCCAATTATGAATGAATTGCTTACAAGGAAAAAGGTAATAAATTATTTATGAAATTCATTATAAAGATAAATATTCGTATACAGGGCAACGGAATCGTATGCACCATTATTTAGAAGTTAGGATTCAAGCTGGAATCGGCGCAAAGACGAGAAATAAAGGATTTAATTACTTCAAAAATTTACTAACTTTCTCTTAACTTCATTCAAAACTTTATTCACACCTTCGCTTTCAAATCTTTATAATAATAATTATCATAGCCATGTTTTTATCCTTTTTTCCGTATCTATTTCAAAAATATGAAATGTCTTAATGTGAATTGTTTATTTATGATATTTATCTGATGTTCCACTTTTGTCATAGATATGGCTGCCTATTCCCATTTAGTCGCGCCTGATGTTACACCTATTACTGACGATCTGATGACAGCTGCTGACGACATTACAGTAGTATCGTCAAGTACGCGGAACATTTCCCGCAATCAGAAAATCCCGACTAATATTGAAGATCTGAACTTGAATACAAGACCTAGTCTATTGTCAGGTCTTCCAAAGATATTTCTACTTGGGTTTTGCGTGTTATTGTTTACCATCATTCTGATATTGTCCTGCTGGTACTGTCTTCATAGAATAAGAAAAAGAAGGGCTGCGAAAAATGTAAACGCCGATATTTATATGGATGTAACGAGTATTGGCTCACTGCAAGCTATTTCGCTTAACTCAGTTTACCAAGACCTGAACGCCCCACCTCGGTTACCGGATAGACGAAAATCCGGTATGCTTCATCATGATTATGAATCAAATATAGCAACTGATGATGACGGAAAAGCAGATCTGAATCTCTCGCAATACATAAAACAAAGAGAACCACATAAATACATGGACATGAATACCGTTTATGAAACACCTGACAATGAAAAAGACTTTGATCTCGATGGATATATTCTTCCGACCAGGGACGCATTATCGGATGATGAAGTGGCAGCGACGGCTGATCAATTTCGTGGCGATAAATCGAATAATCATGAGTACATCTACATGAAAACTGTCTACCAAACGCCCTCAGCGGGGAAAGATGTGGACATTGATGGATATCTTCTACCGTGAGAGGACAACTCCGACACAGACTCGAGCGAAAACACTAACCAGTGTGCAAATAAATAAAACTGCACCTCAAAAAACTCCTGAAGTTTCTAAGAGTTTAAATAAAAGACTGGAGGCTGCCGTGAAACCAAAAAAATGTAACACGGGATTAGTACCATAAATATATGAACATGACAACTGCGGGTATAAAAAAAAATACATAAGATAAACGATAAAATTAGACACTTATGAGAAGGGGTTCAGTTGTTGCTAATGCACTTATCCGTCATTTATAAGGATGTACACAAGTGTGCTGAAATAATTGATTATCGAATAAGAGCCGTATTTTAGTGGTAACTAATCACCACAGTCGAAAAGGATTCTTCCGCTTCAGTACGATGGAAAACTGAAAGTGATGTCAAATTTAATTATTAATGGCGGTCATTAGTTCAGCAAGTAAATTAAAATCCTCTTTAGTTCCATACGATCTCAGTTCAATGACGATTAATGCCTGTTCTATTATCATCCACACGCAACTGTTTTTCTAAATAATTTTTTAATTCAATGGACATGTCCAATGATTAAACTTATCTTCAAACCACTGATCTAAACCAACTCGTAGATTAGACACTCTCAGTCATATCTTTTCAAAGCCGTTTCTCACAAGAACAAGTTTCAAGAGGCGGCATAAAAAAGTTAACTACCTAGAACGGTTGAGCATGGGAGGGATATTACCTGTGGTTTTATACTTATTAATGGTTAAAATAAATAATTCATATGATTCACAAGCTGTATTCATTTGAAGTACAAAGTATCTACGTTACATTTCTACATTGAACCATATACAACAGTAATTACCTCATGAAAAAAGACGAGACAACGAGGCTATTTAAAAAATACGAAGGCAGCGCAGTTTTCGGGTGAAAGAAAAGAGCCACTGACATAGAACTCATTGCATTATATTAAAATAAGTGGTTTTAATGATACGGTAGAAGACAATCTGTTTGATTTTATGTATGCCCATGCATCGAGCATCATATTATCGCCTTGGTCGGCATGGAAACCGTGGCCCATATGCAAACACCTTACTAGCCTAGTTGTTAATTAATTACCTAAGCTAGAGCACCATGACTACATAGTTGTAGTTGCCAACTAGGCGTTGTAAGGTTTCTACGAATGTAGGACCTGAACAGCGACCTCGCCAAGAAAAATGGCTCTTCCCCTATGAAAAAAAGAAAAAGGCATTTTGATGGATAGTTCTCCATGAGGCATAATCTTTCGACTTATCTTCACGTGTAAAGAGGAGGAACGACCGACTAGCCTGAGGAGATAAGACAAGCATGCAAGAGATGTCAACTTTCGGACTTTTCCGTACTCGCTAGAGAATGAATATACACATTTCCATCCGTGAATAATTCCTTGAAATTTCATTGAGTTGTTTTTTGCCTATTTCGAACGATTGGCTAAATTGTGTTTAGTTACGAAAGTCAGGTCTGACTTTTGTATTGGGTTCTGAATTGGGTTCTGTTTACTGTATACATTAATACAATAATCTATCAAACAGTGGAATTCAATTCTTACCAATAAATTGTGACTCAGATCCCGCAAGTGATGAAAGGTCTAGTGTCTAGTCACTCTCAACCAGTCGTTCTGGGTATAATTGGCGTATCTTGGCATATCTTGTAGAAAGGCTCCATGTTACCACACACAATATTATGAATGACCTGAACTTGGTCCGACTTTTCTCAAACTCTACCAACCTATATCTTAAAGTTTCTGCTTTTCCCACGAAGAATTCATTCACATATAAAAGAAAAACAGTCTCACAAAGAAACTCCTTGCTTGTTGGACAAATGTCAGCAGTCTGGAAACTAGTTTAACCGCTGCCCCCCTCCAAAAACAAAGGTCGAGCAATACGCCTGTTAGTTATCACAGTTTCACGATCAAAATAACCTGATTTGTAGTTATCATATTTTCAAATAAAGCGAGGGGCAATCGATACGTTTCAGAAAAAAAGGTAATTCTTATTTTCGTTCTGCGTCACAATGAACCACTTTGGATGATAAAAAAATAAATGCAATTTTGCGGAAACTCACGGACAGTCTTCTATCAGATATACGTCTTATAAATTGCTCCAACAATGCTGAAGGAAGAGTGGAGGTCTTGTACGGTGGATCGTGGACGACCGTTTGTGGTGGTAACTGGAATCTGTTAAACGCAAGGGTAATATGTAGAATGCTGGGGTTCGACGGTGCCCTGACTGCGCCACGATCGGCTAGGTTTGGTCAGGGTTCTGGTGATATTCTTCGTGTCAACTGCCGGGGAACAGAAGACCGGCTGCAAGGCTGTTCCCGTGTGTGGATTTACTCTTACTGTGAGCATCACTGGGATGCAGGCGCCGTGTGTTACTCAGGAGGTGCGAACTCTTTTAAACATGAGGAAACGAATATTCGTAATTATAAATGGCATTCTGTTCAAATCGCAAATAAGTTTGAGCTTATAAGGTCATACATTTACTTTTCCTATCATTTCCACAAAATCAATTACTAAAATCTTTGAAACAGTGATAAAAAAGGTTTTATAACATATTATGAATGTGTTTTACTTTGACAACTTTTTAGGCATTTCTTTAATATTGACCAGCATGCAGTCATATTGCTTTTACGAACCCTACACATAATATATGCATAAGTTCGCTTTAGTTAATACACTTTGTCATTTGTTTATTTAGCCCACCCGAATCCATTCGAGGTACGTCTGATCGGTGGCACTAAAAAATAAATTATCATTCACTGACAGTAATAAAGAGAAAACAACGAATTGTTTGCAGTTTCCACATTAATCATTTTTCTCGCAAAATGTGAAGAAAAAAATGTATAAAAGACCTTTTTTTCCTTAGCCCATCCGAACCCATTTAAAGTTCGTCTTGTCGGTGGGTCTAACGATGCTGAAGGCAGAGTTGAGGTACTGCACGACGGTTCGTGGGGAACTATCTGTGATAACAGCTGGGATCTGAGAGACGCGAGGGTGGTTTGCAGAATGCTGGGGTTTGATGGAGTCTTGGACGCACAAAGATCTGCTAGGTTTGGTCAGGGCTCTGGTCGTGTTTTTCTAGCTTATGTCAGGTGTGAGGGAACAGAAGGCAACCTTGCAGACTGCGCTCATACAGAGATTGAATATTACCGCTGCAGTCATACAAGGGATGCGGGCGCTGTTTGTTATTCGGGAGGTAAGTTCCTGGATATTTTAATTCATCAATGTCAACAAATTATTCTTTATCATTCGCTTGAATTTAAACACAGGTACATTTGCCTTGGTCAGTCCGAGGAGATGGGAATGACTGATCAATCGGTTGTGCGCACAAAAGCTGACCTCCGCAAACAAAATGAGGATTGTGTAAGCTTTTCCTCGTATGACGTCACAGCTAGAATTTAAAAACATAGTTATTGGGTTGCTCTTCTAAGTTTACCAATCCATGTACAGGAAATTGTCCATGAGGGGTATATCCAGGCGCGGATCAACGGGGGGGGGGGGGGGGGGTCGGCCATAAAGAAAAAAAATCACGAATTTGTCCCAAACTTGGTCTTATCATTCAGGGATTCGAGTTCACGACTGTAGACTTGATGAAGATGCGGGCACTATTTGTTAGTCAGGAAGAAAGTTACCTCTCCGTTTTAAGCTATTGTGTACAGAAAACATTTGATATAAAAAGGGCATTTTCTCTGTAGCTATATATGATCTTTCATATTTGTCCAACAAATACTTTTTACCGGGAAGTCAATATAGGAGGAACTACTGTAGTTGCTTTAATCTATATATGTATTTAAGTATTATAGTATATAAGAGTTTCTAAGGTATATATCGTATTACAGAAATCAATTTTCGTCACAATTAATTTCATTTGACTCATTAATAGATTACTTTTGCTTGTACCAATATCATAATTTCCTTTATCTGTACTGTTTCGTCGCAATTGAACGCAGCGAAATCATATCTCTTGATTCTATGTCAAAACCTATTTTCTTGATATTAATGCTTCTCATTTCAAATAGTAAAGTCGACTGCTTTTCATTTTCTTCTTCGACAGTGGAATAGAAAAACTCTTACTGCTGATATACGACATTTTAATTTCGACCAGATCACCAGCGAAATTACGTTGAAGATGCTGGTTAGTTTTTTCCTCCGGATATATTTGGGATTTCTTTCCAATGAAATGAAAGACAAGAATGACAACTATGTGTTAAGCTTGTTTCACCCGATCGGTACATAGAGAAAACATCGAATTGTTGGCAATTTATCAACTAATTACTTTTCAGTAGTGGCTATGGCAATGATCAGAATTATTTCATTACTTAGAAGAAAAAATACTCTTCTCCTCAGCCCATCCTCAGCCATTTCAAGTTCGTCTGATTGGTGGGTCTAACGATGCTGAAGGCAGAGTAGAGGTCATGCATAATGGATCCTGGGGAACTATCTGTGATGACAGCTGGGATCTGAGAGACGCGAGGGTGGTTTGCAGAATGCTGGGGTTTGATGGAGTCTTGGACGCACCAAGATCTGCTAGGTTTGGTCAGGGCTCTGGTCGTGTTTTTCTAGCTTATGTCAGTTGTGAGGGAACAGAAGGCAACCTTGCAGACTGCGCTCATACAGAGATTGAATATTACCGCTGTAGTCATACAAGGGATGCGGGCGCTGTTTGTTATTCGGGAGGTAAGTTCCTGGATATTTTAATTCATCAATGTCAACAAATTATTCTTTATCATTCGCTTGGATTTAAACACAGGTACATTTGTATTTCCCTTGGTCAGTCCGAGGAGATGGGAATGACTGATCAATCGGTTGTGCGCACAAAAGCTGACCTCCGCAAACAAAATGAGGATTGTGTAAGCTTTTCCTCGTCTGACGTCATGAGCTAAAATTTGAAAACATAGTTATGGGGTTGATCTTTTAGAAGTATGTCTGATTACATTTAGTTCTCTTAACCGATCCATGTACAGGAAATTGTCCATGCGGGGTATATCCAGGCGCGGATCCACGGAGGGGGGGGGGGGGGGGGGGGAGGGGGGAGAGGGGAGGGGGAGGGGGAGGGGGGTGGGTAGAGGCTGTGGGGAGCGGCCTTAAAGAAAAAAAATCACGAATTTGTCAACAAAAGAAATAGTGTTCTTACCACCCCCCATCCTCTCCCACCCCCTCCTGCTTATTCAACGGCGCTAAATATTTCCTCAAAAGTTGGACAAAAAAAAAAAGTGCCTCCTACACCCCCCCCCCCCCCCCCACCGCTTATTCACCGGCTGGCTAAGTCGGCGCTAGATATTTCCTCACGGTTTGCTCCCCTCCCTCTTGCCGCCGGCTGAATCCACCCTTTGGTATATCATTACCTTTTCTAACGAGATGTAAAAAAATGAGAATTATTTCCTTAAATATTTTAAATATGAGTGTTGTAGTCAAGGCCCAAACCTTAAAGACAAAGGCATTGACTATTATTATCATATTTGGCGTCACGTGTGACGCGGGAGGCACATCTAGGCTAAAATATGTTCTGTGATTAAATACAAAGCTTTGGTTTTTTACACTAAATAAAAAGATAAAGAATTATATAACATAATATTTTTAAAAAAAACAAGACACCTCGGTATCATCGGGAGATGTATCACTGCTCTTAAGCTTTCAATGATCGTTTCTTCTTTTAGTTTGCTGTTACTCGGTTTAAGGCTTCTTACTTGGTATGCCAAGATAGTGAATCATTGGTCTCATGCAAGGTAGCACAGCAACCAGTAGCGTAGCTAGGGACTATGGCATTTCTGTAAAACAAATCGTCTCCACCCCCTCCACTCAAACTATTTGTATTTGACAGGGGGAAAACCTCTTAAGTTATTTAACGCATTTTACCCAGGAATATCCGTAAGGGAGCAATTTAATCTAACGGTATAGAGGTAGAATTATAATAATTGAAATATGATATTTTCGAATCCCAGGATAAATCTTGTCAAGGAAACAAAAAAAGCATTCCAAAGTTAAGATTTCCTTCAAATGTTGAAAAATTTGGAAGTGAGATTTTAAACGATATGTAATTATCTTTTTGGGGGGAGCGCAATATAAACATCAGGCCGGTGCAACTTAAAAGCTTATTTTAAAGGTAAAGACCAGTATTGGAAACGCCCCAATTGCAAAAAATGAAATGGAAGCTCTCATTACCAATCATGTGAAAGAATTTGTTTTGACTATTACATCATGATAACAAATTTGCCGGGAAACCGCCTAATAATTCATATATTTGGTAAATTTGTTTCTCTCATGATCTGTGAGAGATATAGGGTAGTCCCATATACATCTTTCTGTGTATAGTGCTTGTAACTTTACAAAGAATGGGCCAAATTTCTTATCATTTTGATGATTCCAGAACCTTGCAGATGCTAGATGCTAGATGATCAACCTTTTCTGATCGATTCTACAACGTTTCTTTCACAATGCAATCGCATGACCATAACTGGTCTTTGCCTTTAAGGAGCGTAGGAATGACGATGATATTCTCTATTTGTATTCTTTTTTTAATCTGCACCCTTTAAAGAGCTGTTTAAAAGTTACATTAAATCTGATCAGTACTAGTTTACACGAAAGATTAGACCATCTGCAAGGTCACATGACAGGTTGTTATCTCATCAACTCAGCTCTCAGTTAACATAATAAAGAGGATCATTAGGGAACCAATGGTCACCGATTAGGCATTGTTTAATATAGAGAGGGCGCAAATAGCTACAAGTAATGCAGTGGGCCTTTAAATACCAGGGTAAGAATGACGATATCCTGAAGTTATGTTAAGCAAGAGTACCACACTGCGAACGAGCTTGAAAAAACTGATGCTTTCATTATCTCAAAACCTAATTCTTAATGCTTTTTAACCGGCGTATTGGGGGCGCACATTTTTATCGCGCTCTTTATTTTACTTTGTTTTTAATGTCCCCTTCGAGTGCCGCCCGGGTCAATTTTAGTTCCATGCAGGAGGGCATATGTGATATCGTTGAGAGGGATGCTTTTTGTCAGAGGTGACATTAAATATCACTCATAAAAGCCAGATTTGACTTGTACTTAGGAATGTGGGGGATCAACAATGAACAAAGCAAAGAAACATAGATGTAGACCTAGTTACGTAACTTCTTCTGTCACAGAATGGACATTTGCATCTGCTGTTCTCTTAGGATTTGTAGCAGGGCGGCATTTTCTTGATATATTATGTTCACCTATATGTCAAAATGATATAACAAACTGTTATCAGACAAGCAATCAAACTACTTTTTAAAATTTACTTGAGAAAATACTAAGTTTAATAATGAATTGAAATTGCCTTAGTTGGCATTGCTAAAAAAAGGAATGATTTTAATCCGCAAATCCAAGGCCAATTAGGCAATGAGAAAAAATAGGTCTGAAGGCGCCTTAACCCTAAAAAAGGCCGGGCGATTTGAGGACTTAGTACGGCCGGGGGGGGGGGGAATATGGCCCGTGAAACGGCCGATCTCCGCTAAAATTTGCGCGCATGTCAAGTGAAGTGTATAGAATACTATGATAATTTCATTTTTCTTAAATTCACTCATTTCCATATTTATTGTAATTTGTGCAAATACGGTCATACACATCAGCGAGAAAAAAGAAAAAAAAAAAAGCGAGAAAAAGGTCAGCGAGTGGCGAGGCGCCATCCACGTGCGTTCCCGATCAATCAGAAAATTGTGGAGGGGGGGGGGGCATGATTTGTTATGACTCCAGATATTGGTGTTAATCGACACCAGTAGGAGTTGGCAAATGACTTCTATTGGTAAATCAAAAATTTCGATTTTGATTTTTATTAGCAACTGTCCACCAAAAAGGTATATTCCAATCTCAATTATGGGCCCCGGCCTTATTAGGGTTATTAGGGTTAAAGCCAATGCACTTCAAGACGGATATATATAGGCATAGCTTTGATTTGACATGGTTCTGTAAATTTCAAAAGAGATGCTCGTATTTAATTCTTTTTTAAATTGTGTTCTCATTTTTTTATAAATGATATCAAAACGTAATAAATTTTCTTGAAACCATGCGTTTTCGCGATGTAATCATTTCCCCCCAAAGTGGCTTATAGGGGTGATAGTGAGCATAACAAAAAAATAGACTTTTTGTTTTCCCCTCAACCACGCCCCCTTTGAGTAAAAACAAGAGAAGAGGATTCGCGGGGGAAAAAAAGCATCTAAAAACGTTCCCCCCTTTCGAGTAAGAAAATTTGGAAAAAATAGGGCAAAATAGGGAAGATTAGAGAAAATAACTGGGAAATCGGTAAAATCAGGATAAAAGAGGGAAGAAAAAAAAAATCGGGGAAAAAAAAAATCGGGAAACCGATTTAAATCGGGTTTTTATCAGGCCTGCCTGTGTGTATTATCCTTACACTAGTAATAACTAATTTCTCCTTTTAAAACTCATTTTTAGCGCATCCGAATCCATTTCAAGTTCATCTTGTTGGTGGATCTAATGATGCTGAAGGCAGAGTAGAGCTACTGCATGAAGGATCCTGGGGAACTATATGTGATGTTGGCTGGGATCTGAGAGACGCGAGGGTGGTCTGCAGAATGCTGGGGTTTGATGGAGCCTTGGACGCACCGGGATCTGCTAGGTTTGGTCAGGGCTCTGGTAGTATTCTGCTAATTTATGTCGGGTGTGAAGGAACAGAAGATAACCTTGCAGACTGTGCTCACCTAGGGATTGGAAATCACTGTGGTCATGGACGCGATGCCGGCGCCATTTGTTATTCAGGAGGTATGTTTTTTAAAAGCCATACTTTCAATCAACCTCTTTTAAATGCTTCCAAAATTCCTCGTTTAAACATTACACATATGAGTGTTACAGTGAAGTCCCTAACCTTGTGACTGAGACATTGACCATGTTGACCAGCAAGGCCAAGGCTTAAACTACAAGACCAAGGCCAAGGCCCAATCATAAATAAAGTTGGGGAAAATGGAACGTGCAAACATAGATGTCTGCACACACATAAACAGACAAAAAACAGCGGCTTCTTTATACCAAACAAGCTGTGTTTTAAATGTAGGCAATGCCTACATGAAATAAATAACAATATTAATGGAAATATTTTCAGTGGGATGGGAGGGGGTGGAGAACTGTTACAAATATTCAGTTTCATAATCCCCCTTTTATTACCTCCTACTTATACATATTTCTTACCCATTTCCTGGACATACATATAAATAGCTGATGAGCAAGCGAATCGAGTTAATTAATAAACAGGGACTTCAAGCGCTCCTGCCTCACACATCAGTTGCATGGGACTATATCTTTAACAAAGCTTGATTTGGAGCTCGCATTTGATTAATAAATCATGTAGGAAATCCCTTATTCTTTTTGCACTGCATTTTAGTATCATCACAAGATGTATGACCTCTCTTAAACACTCAGTGCCCTTGTCTTCTTTTAATTTGCTGTTAGGCCCAAAGTACAATCTAAGGCTTTTCTTTTTTACTTGTTATGCCAAGGCGGTGAATTAGAGATCTCATGTATGGTTGCGCAGCAACAGTTGGCGTAGCTAGGAATTATGGCATTCGAGTAAAACAAACTTGTCTTCATCTCCTCCACCCAGACTTATTATGATGACAGGGGGCAAACCTTCAAAGTAATTTTAGGCATTTGACACATGAATATATAAGGAAGCAATTTAATCAAGCGTTATAGAGTTCGAATTATAATGAATAACTAGACTTTAAAATCGTCACTTAGACCAATTAGGTGATACGTATGCTAATGTTTTACGTAACAAAGAACGCAATTTCACGATTTCATATTATCTTTCAAAATGCTCCTCCCATTATGGTATATCCACATGTCAAGTTTCAACTGTGTAGCATATTGATCATTATGGATCTATGGAAGATAGATTAAGACAATATGGCCATTGCCCCTGTACATTAACTAACTAGTTACACCTTTGACCCTAATTGACATAATGAAGAATGCATTTTCACAATTTCATCTTATTCAATGAAATGCTCTACCCGTCATGTCCTACCTATTGTGCTGCGCATAGTTTATTTTGGGCCATTACAAGAAGTGAGCTATTGATATGGACAAATTCTCATGTTCCCTATGAAGCTCATTTTATGTATTTTATTACCCGAGAAACAAAGAGGTCAGTCAGTCACTCAATAGTGTCTGACAGTAAAGTCTAAAAAGTAAATGGGTTTCATTCAATTGAAGATGTCGACATGATTTTATCATCTGATCAAAGAACTAAAAATCACAATTTTTATAGCCCATAGTCTCAGCTATAACATAACAAAATTTGGGATAAAATAGAGTACAAATAAGCTAGATAGTGCTCACAGATAAAAGTCATGTAGATTCATGATGTGAACGAAGTTCACCTTCCATAGGCATAACACGCAAATCAAGAAATTCTGACACGTGGCCTTTAAAGCCCCACTGTCCTACTTGTAGCTACTTGCTCCCTCTATATAGAAAACTTCCCCAATCGGTGCCTGTTGGTCCCCATGATCCTCTTTTTCTTATGTTAGTTGAGAGCTGAGTTAATGAGATAGCCACCTGTCAGTGACGTCGCTGTGTCAGTCATCAATTGAATTTTGTACTATGATGACATCATTAAAATGAAAATTATAGTGTATTGATCTTGTAGACAATTGCCTCGACTACAACACATCAAATTTTACAAGAAAATTGATAACTATTGAGAGAAATACACTAAATTTTCCATAAATACAATGACGTCATAATATGCAATTTTGTATTTTGACTTCCAAGGCCATTATGATGACGTCAAGATGTCCTCAATGTCCAAATGAGATATGAAATCATATCTCCGAATCATACTCTATCCAAATATGAAAAAAATTGGCAGTCCCTATTCATCCCAAAGAGCTATAATGGACTTTTTATATGTATGTTTTTGTAATATATGCTATGTATTACAAGAGCTCGCGCGTACGGACAGTTATCTTGAACAGAGGCTCATTCCGTTATTGATAGTGATAAAGAGATAAAGATAAAGATAAAGCGAAAAAATATGAGGAATATCCTGTCAAAACAAATTGAGGGGTGACTATTTTGCGTTTGGCCGTGACGAATGGAAACGCGCAAAAATGCGCGTTTGCGCGATTTTTTATAAAATGCTTATAATGGGCTGAAACGTATTCAAAACAAGTACGCGTACGCGCATGTTTTCGCGCATTTATTGACCTGAAATTGACCGGACATATATTGACCTTGATCAAGATAAATATCAATGAGAAATGACAAATGGCGCCTGGATGACGTCACGATGACTTTGAGTCACTGAAAAGTCCCGCAGTTCTAAGTTAGACTAATATCTATTATCATGGCAAGATTCATGATAATGGCTTTATTCAGTCTTGAGATATCTTGCGAACAAATTTGAGGAAGAATAAATAAATAAAGAAAGAAAAATCTTGACGAAATCAATATTTGATACGTATACTTCGTACGTATCACCTTATAAACGATATTTTATTTATAAGGAAATTAAAAAAAACATCTCAAAGTTAAGATTTCTCTGAAAATGTTGAAAATTCGCAAATGCCATGTTAAACTATACATATGTTATCCTATTTAAAGGGCGCAGTTCAAACATTATACCGATGCAACTCAAAACTTATTTTAAGGAGCGTAGGAGTGACGATGACATTCTCTTCTTGTTATTATCTGAACCCTTTAAGGCGAGGCGTCAAAAAATAAATATACCAGTTGGCTGCAGCCTCATGCGATGGCTGTTTGAGGCTGCATATCCAGCTGCAGCCGAACGGGGCAATTACTTTTCACTTATTAGCACAGCCGTCTGACGCCAGGTTGGGATCAGAGTTTTACCCGGAATTTTTATTTGGCCAATCCTCCCCCGCCTGCCGTCATGCTCCATAATTTGCTCAGCAAGCTGCCGCCGGACTTAGGTTGCAATAGGCTTCCTTGCTTAAAGTTGCAGCTGGCGGCAGCCGTACGGAGATGCTTAATGTTGTAGCTGGCGGCAGCCAGACGGAGATGCTTGAAGTTGCAACTTTATGGAGTGTACTGAGCTTTCCCTCGAACAAGGTGCTTATTTTTATTGTGGCGTCATTTGAAGATATGTTTACATTTCTATTCCCGGCGGCCTTTATGGGCAAAACGGGATGGACGTGAGCAACGAGGAAGAAGGATACCGTGATAGACCTTCAGAGGCGGCGCTCCCGGAGGGGGGGGGGGGGGGGGGGGGGCACAGTGCCCTCCTACTTTTTCAAGTACCCGAAAAGTGCCCCTATATATTTTTTAAAAGTGCTCCTTCCCCTTTCCAACTCTTAAAAGAGCCCTTTTTATTTTGACACGTACCCCTTTTTCTTTGCAATAAGTTTCCTTTTTTCATTCCAATAAGTTCCTTTTTTTAATCTCTAGGAAAATCCCTTTTTTAGGTACGAGAAGCGCCCCTTTTCACTTTTGATAAGCGCCCCCTTCACCTCTGATATTTGCCCTATTCAAATCTGACAGGTTACCCTTTTGCTTTGACAAGTTCCCCTTTTGCTTTGTAAAAAGTCCCCCTTCTCCTTTTAATAACTACCCCTTTTAAACCCGGATAAACGCACCGTATAACTTTACATGCGTCCCCTTTACTTTGTAATGAGTGCCCCTTTTCCTGATGATAAGTGCCCCCTTTAAACGGAGCCCCCTTCCCTTCTCCTAAATTTCCCTTATCATCTATGAAAACATTTACTTTTCATTCTCATAAGTACCCATTTCATCTCTGTTAAATGACCCTATTTAATTCTGAGAGATACTCGTTTTACTTTGACAGGTGCACCTTCCCCTCCTGATATGTGCTCTTTTCATCTCTCAACAATACCCCGTTTATTTTGATACTTCCCCCTTCTCCTTCCTAATAAATGATCTTTTTATCTCTTATAAGTGCCCCTTTCCCTTCTCACAGTTACCCCCTTTTCATCTTTGATAAGTGCCCCGTTTATTTCAACATGTGCCTCTTTTTCTTTTTAATAAGAGCCACTTACCCCTTCATATAGAAGCCCCCTTTCACCTCCGAGAAATGCCCCTATGAAAATCTGATCAGTGCCTTTTTTCTTTCAGCAAATGCACATTTTCATTTATCATTATTGCCCCTTTTTCATTCTCATAAGTGCCTCTTTTCATGTATGGTCAGTGTCCCTTTTCAGAAGCGATAAGTGCCCCTTTTCACCTGTAATGATTACCCTTTTAGCAATGATATGTGCCCCTTTTTCCTTTCTAATAAGGAACCTATCCCTTTTTTATCAATGCCCTTTTCATTTCTTATAAATGCCCCTAATATGTTGTAACAAAGCGCACTGCGATCGAGCTTTAGAAATGTGTTGCTTTTATTATCTCACAAAATAATTCCTAATGCCTTTTTACCCTGCGTTTTAGTGGCGCATATGATGTTTTTTCGCGCCATCTATTTTGCGTATTGTTCCGCCTTCAAAGGAATGAAATGTGTTTAACTCGATGGGACGCTTTTTGTCACAGGTGACATCAAATTTAATTTATAAAAGCCAGATTTGACTTTTACTTCTACTGGTGGGGGGGGGGGGGGTGGAATCAGCAGTGACCAAAGCCTAGAAACATAGATGTATAGCTACCTATCAAAAAAGGCATGTGTATCGACATGAATGACGAAAAATAAGGGGGATTTTACATCGGGGGACTTTTTCTGTCAGAGGAGGGACATTGTGTTGGTCTCTTAGGATTTGTTGCAAGAGGGACATTTTCTTGATCTGTTATGTTCACCTACATGAAAAATCGGTATTGCCTTCATAGCAAACTGTTATTAGACAAAGCAACCAAACTACAATTTTACTTTAAAAAAAGTAAAATTAATGAAATTGCCTTGGGATTGTTAGAAACAGTAAAAACGCTTTGAATCATCAAGGCTAATACCAAGGCAATGGGAAAAGGCAAATAAACTACAGCATTGATATAGGTAGGCATAGCTAAAATTTGACATGGTTTATTATATTTCAAAAGAGATGTTTGTATTTATTAACAAAAACATATGGATTGCGTTCATTTTTTAAAATAACGTAAATCATTTTTTGAAAAAAAATACGTTTTCGCAATGTGATCATTTCCAAAAAAAGTTGCTAAACCTGTGTGTAAATAATATATCCTTACACTGGTAAAACGATTTACACTTTTCAAAATTCATTTTTAGCCCATCTGAATCCATTTCAAGTTCATCTTGTCGGTGGATCTAATGATGCTGAAGGCAGAGTAGAGGTCATGCATAATGGATCCTGGGGAACTATCTGTGATTATTCATGGGACCTGAGAGACGCGAGTGTAGTTTGCAGAATGTTGGGATTTGATGGAGCCTTGGACGCACCGAGATCTGCTACGTTTCGTCAGGGTTCTGGTCGGATTCTTCTCTCCTATGTCGAGTGTGAGGGAACAGAAGACAACCTAGCTGACTGTGCTCATTCAGGGATTGAACGTTACTCATGCAGTCATACAAGGGATGCAGGAGCCATTTGCCACTCAGGAAGTATGTTTTCTCTCTATTTGTGGAGAAGTGTTACAAATATTCAGTTTCATCACCCCTTTTCATAACCTTCTACATCTATATAATTGTGTTATCGATTTCCTTGAAATATAAATGTAAATAGCTGGTGATCAAACTAATCGAGCGATAAAAAGAGACTTAAAGAGAAGGTTGAGTTCTGGGAAGAGGTGAAAAATAATTTGTGAGTGTTATCATTGTATTATGCAAGTGTGGAAGTACATCAGATAAAAAATGTTCCCTGAAAAGCATGGCTCTTCAAATGCCTTAATATTCTTAATATGGCAACATCATACAAAAATCGGGACGGATTTTTACGCCACATGTTCGTGAAGCCTCATATACATCTTTCTGTGTACAGTGCTTGTAACTTTACCAAGACTGGGCCAACTTCTTATCATTTTGATGATTCCAGAACCTTGCAGTACACACCAATACTTATATGCTACATGATCAACCTTTTCTGATCGATTCCACAACGTTTCCTTCACAATGCAATCGCATAACCAGAACTCAACTTCGTCTTTGAAGCGCTCCTGCCTCAAATATCAATTGAATAGAACTGTATCTTTAACAAAACTTGAATTGAAGCTTGCATTCAAATTTGGTTAAGAAATCACGTAGGTAACCCTTCAATCTGTTTTGCACTGTATGTTAGTATTATCAGATGTATAACTGCTTTTAAACTACCAATGCCCTTTTCATCTTTTAATTTGCTGTCAGGCCCAATGTACGATATAAGGCTTCTTACTTGGTATGCCAAGGAAGTGAATTATAGCTCTCATGAAAGGTAGCACAGCAACCAGTGGCGTAGCTAGGGATTATGGCATTTGTGGTAAACAGATTGTCTTCTACCCTCTCCACTCAAACTCAAATCTGTATTTGACAAGGGGCGAGCCTTCAAAGTGATTGTACGCGATTTACCCAGAAATATTCTTAAGGGTGCAATTCCATCGAACGGTATAGAGTTCGAATTATAATCATCGAAATATGATATTTTCTAACCCCAGGATACATCTTGTGAAGGTACTAAAAGGCATTCCAAAGTTAAGATTTCCTTTAAATGTTGAACAATTTGCAAGTGTTATTTTAAAACATATGTATATTTTCCTATTTCTGGGGCGCAATATTTACATCAGGCCAGTGCAACATAAAGGCTTATTTAAGGGGCATGGGAATGACGATGACATTCTCTCTTTTCTTATTTTTTATTATGCACTCTTTAAAGAGCTATTTATAAGTTATGTTATGGAGCGGGGTAAGAATAACGATATCCTAAAGTTACGAGAAGCCGGGGTCCATTGCAAAAAATAATACCTAATGCAATTAACCCTGCGTTTTGGGGGCGCATATGATGTATGTTTTATGTTGCACCCTCTATTTTGCACTTGTTTACGTCATGGTCACTTTTAGCTCCAGAAGGGCATACTGTTATATCATTGCAACGAAATGTGTTCACTTTGATGGGACGCTTTTTGTCAGAGGTGACATCGAATATCAGATTTGACTTGTACTTAGGCATGTTTGGGGGATCAGCAATGAAACTAACCAAGATATAGACCTTTCTATCAAAAGAGGCATGTGTATTGACATGAATGAGGACAAACTAGGGCCACAAAAAGGGGTAATTTGACACCAGGACACTTTTTTGTCACGGGGGGGGGGGGGGGAAACATTGTAATGTTCTCTTAGGATTTGTAAGAGGGGCAATGTTCTCGATCTATTATGTTCACCTGCAACTACAATTGGTATTGTCCTCATAACAACCTGTTAGCAGACAAAGAATGGAACAGTTTGCCTGACGATATAAAAAATAGTACAATTCTTTCTAGGTTTAGAAGGTTATCTAAAACGTACCTACTTGGAAGACTAACATAATTCTACTTTGTAACTTAATAATTTCTCATTCTCTAATGCTTTTAGACCACTAAGGACTGTGTGTGCGTGTGTGTGTGCGCGCGCGTGTGTGTGAATATTTTCTTTGTGTTCTATATTCTGTAGCTTAGTTTGTTTCCATCTCTTGTATAAACCTTACATTCTTTTTTTATTCACCTTGTCATATCGTTAATGTATGTATTTTGTTGACTATAGGGCCCTGCTCACAAGCTTAGCTTCTACAGGGGTCCTAAAACCACTCAATTAATGGTGTAATCAAGTTATTATATGTTGATTAATGTACTATTACCAGTCTCTTTTTCATTTAAAAGATTATATGACGTTTTGTGTGGTTTTGAATAAATGAACTTGAACTTGAACTTAGGATATCTAGAAAAAATAACAACGATTTGAATCCTTAAAGCCAAAGCCAAGGCAATAAGCAAAACAAAAATGGGCCTCAAGGTGCCTTAATGCCAATGCACTATAACACTGGTATATATGCAAAGCATATATGCTTTGACATGGTTTATTTAATTTCAATAGAGATATTCGTATTTATAAAATAATGTATTGTCTATACTTTTTTATATAAATGATATGGAAACGTACATAATGGTTCTGAAATATACATCTTTTCTCAAGGTAATATTTTCCACAAAAGTAGCTAAACCTCTGTGTAAATATTACAAACTTACATTAGTAAAAACGAATTACTCTATTCAAAATTCATTTAAGCCCATCCGAATCCATTTCAAGTTCATCTTGTCGGTGGATCAAATGATGCTGCAGGCAGAGTAGAGGTCATGCATGATGGATCGTGGGGAAGTATCTGTGATTTTTTATGGGACCTGAGAGACGCCAGGGTAGTTTGCAGAATGCTGGGGTTTGATGGAGCCTTGGACGCACCGAGATCTGCACGGTTTGGTCAGGGCTCTGGTCGTAGTCTTCTAAAGTATGTCAATTGTGACGGAACTGAAGAAAACGTAGCAGATTGTGCTCATGCAGGGATTGGACGTTACTCCGACTGCAGTCATACAAGGGATGCAGGGGCCGTTTGCTTCTCAGGAAGTATGTTTTCTCTGTATTTTAACCTTGCTAGTAGTCCACCTACTCGAAATGAATTCTTTTGAGTGCTTATTGGATGAGCACGAACGTCGGAACAGTTATTAATTAATGACTTTGAGATTCTCCATTTACCTCTTAAGCAATATATTTCGATGTATTACCATGACGTTTTGTTATCATGAAGCCAAGTCTTTCACAAAATAGAAAAATCAACATTCTGGACAATTAGTTTGTACTTGACCTTTTAATGTGTACTAGAACAATTATTATACCAACGAAATATATATTACGATGTTCAAAGAATCCCCCAAGCCCTAGGTATTTTCATTCTGTCTTAACGACTGTTTTGCATGAGAAGCAACGACATCCAATATAATAATTTCCATTATTCTACACATGGATATATTAAGCCGACAATGCGGTATTCTCTCTCATCATCTAAGGCCCTCACTAAAATTGGGGTTAGTTGTTTGGGAGTACTTTATAGGATATCTAAATGCAACCAATTGCAAATTATTTGTTAGTGCCCTCATACTTTTGTTTATTAAACTTGAAATTTGTGGTGATATCATTTCAAAAAAGCATGTTCTACGTTCTTCTCTATAAATAGTCCATCCAAAACCATTTCAAGTTCGTCTTGTCGGTGGGTCTAACGATGCTGAAGGCAGAGTAGAGGTACTGTACGACGGCTCCTGGGAAACTATCTGCGATGTTGGCTGGGATCTGAGAGATGCGAGGGTGGTTTGCAGAATAGCAGGGTTTAATGGAGCCTTGGACGCACCGGGATCTGCACGGTTTGGTCAAGGCTCTGGTCGTAGTCTGCTAACTCATGTCAGCTGTGACGGAACAGAAGACAACCTAGCAGACTGTGCCAATGCAGGGATTGGGCGTTACACATGTAGTCATACGAGGGATGCAGGCGCTGTTTGTTATTCGGGAGGTAGGTGTTTTTTTTTAATTTTTTTTTTTCATAGGTTAGCCATTTGAGTAAATAATTCTTACTTATTCGCTTGCATTTACACCTGAGGGTATATTTTGCATTTCCCTTATTCAGCAATTGAGGTTAAACGCACGAAAATGAATTCCGCACACAAGCGAGACTTTTAATTTTCCTCACTACAACGTCTCACCTTAATTTTATTGTTATAGTTAGCGGATTGCTCTTCTCTAGATATCTCTGGTCATGTGAGGTGCTCTTAACCAATCTATGTACTGGATTTTTATAAAGAGGGGTTTATGATTACATTTCCTTGTAAGAGTATGTACTTTTAATCTGATAAACCTATTCTGCTTTTCATCCTGACTACTCATTAAACATAACAGAGCCATTTCAAGTTCGTCTTACCAATGGAACCACGGATTCAGAAGGCAGAGTGAAGGTTTTGTATAAGGGAAGCTGGGGAACTATATGCGATGACAACTGGGATCTAAGAGACGCAAGAGTAGTTTGTAAAATGCTTGAATTTGACGGAGCTTTAGCCGCACCTGGTAGGGCTACGTTTGGTGCCGGAAGCGGTAAAATCTTGTTTGATGACGTCCGATGCAAGGGTACAGAATACGCCCTTGCTGAGTGTTACCATCGAGGGCTTGGAGTCAACAACTGTGAACATGACAGGGACGCAGGTGTTATTTGTTTTAGAGGAGGTACGTTAATAGGATTGTATGTAGTAGTTCTCAAAGGCTTTGAAAATCTAAAATTCGTACAACGGTTGTTACAATTGTGAACCTCATGGTCTTCATCGTGTTGGTCTTGCTGTTTTCACGTGACCAATGGGGTGTTTTAAGTTTTGAGTCCCGTTCGTCCTTTATCCTACAAGGGACAAGGATAACGTTTTGTTTGACGTGGGGCTTGGGAACAGTTGACAATAGGGTCATTTACATATACATTAATTAATGGAACGTTATAAAAAAAATGTATCGTTTTGTCTGTACATGTAGATCCGTTATTACCAAAATAAATGATTTTAAGATTCAATCAAATACGAGTACTCGACACCACTTTATCTCACAATTATTTTTCCAGTCGACTTTAAAAGTAGATGCTCTTCCACGTACGAATCGGACGTATAGAGACATCATTATAACGTTCGTGTCAGAAGAAGCTCTTAATAATTGTTACAGGAATTGCATCTATGTTCCCATCTTATTGATATGCATGAAACTTTTATATTAGTATGTAAGGTCACTACAGGGCTGTTGTTTACTAGCTGTTGTTGGCTCCTTTACAGAGAGAAATCCAGAATCAACTGATTACATACATACGTATTTATTTTAATTCCTCCAATCCCCCCCCCCCCAGCACCATTTCTAGTTAAGCTCGTTAACGGATCTACCGACCTTGAAGGGCGAGTTGAGGTCTTGTATGATGGTTTTTGGGGAACCGTTTGTGATCATGAGTGGGATCTAAGAGATGCAAGGGTCGTGTGTAAAATGCTGGGGTTTGATGGAGCCTTAGCCGCACCAGGTTCTGCTTCATTTGGTCAAGGTTCAGGAGATATACTACTTGATGATATATCCTGTGAAAGTATACACGATAACCTGGCAGACTGTTACCATCGAGGAATTGGCGTCTCCGATTGCGAACACGAAGAGGATTCCGGAGCCATTTGCTTCAGAGGAGGTATGGGATGATACTTGTAGTCTATTCACAACTCAAAATTCCGACTTGTATAGAATATGATTTATATAAAAAAATTGATCTTTCTTCCATCTGTTTGTAGTTCAATAGTATACCCGTACACCCATGCGCTTGTGACATGATCGCAAAGACAGTGAAACAAAATCATTTTAACAGCCTTTTCCATGAGCTTCTTTAAAGTGTCTAAAATTGGGATGACCGATGCATTACGTAATAAACAAGGAATATACAATAGTGTATTGGCACTGCTCTTGATTTGATGTCTGAAAAACTACCGATCGTGCTTTGGCTACTTTCCACAGACTCATTTTCCTCTCCTAATACTTAAAATTGCTATTTCATTTGATATTTGTAAAACTTCACAGACCCATTCAAGGTTCGTCTCACCGATGGAGCGAAAGATTCAGAGGGTAGAGTAGAGGTTATGTACGATGGATCATGGGGAACTGTCTGTGACAATGGCTGGGATCTGAACGATGCGAGAGTTGTTTGCAGAATGTTGGGGTTTGATGGAGCTTTGGCTGCAACATTTTCTGCACGGTTTGGTCAGGGCAATGGCAGTATCCTGCTTGATGACGTCCAGTGTCACGGAACAGAAAACAACATAGCAGATTGTTATCACAGAGGAATAACAGTCCATAACTGTAACCATGCCAGCGATTCGGGTGCCATTTGTTTCTCAGGAGGTACGACTCATTTCTACAGTACATGATGGATTTACGTGTTAACATGTTTTTAGCTTTCTAACCAAAAGTTCCAATAGAACGACATATATCTTCCTGATCTATTACGTTTCAAACTTTTGGATACAAAAATTCGAAGAAAGTGCAGTAGTTGTAAAAAATGTATTTCTGGTGCCATCAATTGTGATGACATACCTTTCTATATATATGAATTACGGCTGGATAAAAAAAAACGTAGGCATACTGCTACCTACAAAAAAACGTTGAATTTTAAAAGTGCTTGCAAAATTACTTGCTCAGATGAAATTTTGTTTTATTTCAATCTGTTAAAAACTGTACGGCATTACTTTTCTAGTACGTCTGATTGGAGGATCTAATGACGCTGAAGGTAGAGTAGAGATTCTACACGATGGCTCCTGGGGAACTGTCTGCGACGATTCCTGGGATATCAAGGACGCGGAGGTTGTTTGCAGAATGTTAGGCTTTGATGGAGCTGTGGAGGCCCCACCTGATGCTCGATTTGGTAAAGGATCTGGGAGCATCTTTCTCGATGACGTTCAGTGCCAGGGTACAGAAACTGACATTGAACGTTGCGATCATCACGGCATCGATGAGCACAACTGCGCCCACAACGAGGATGCCAGCGTTATTTGCATCCAAAAAGGTATGGCACTACATCATAAATGTAGTTCTCGGTATCAAGTGAAACATTTACGGCAAATAATTAACGAATGGTGTACATGTTAATATCTTGAAGTATTTACCACGAGTTGCAAAGGTAAATGATAAGTTCTTAGAATTGCTGACTTTACCACTACGGTGGTTATTTTGTATTGTTTTGCAAAAAATGGTTGAACACAAATTTCGGGGCTGAATATTACAGTATTTCGTTCCTGTTGGGGAGAAGATTTTGGATTCCAGCTCCTTAAATCCATTTTCAATCAAATGTTCCTTTTTATTCGTGTTCCAATCCTCATTTAGATCGCACGACGGAATCTGAAACCGGTGGAACAAGCAGCAGTGAAACAATTACAACAAATGAATCTACACCAACCTCGAAGAACCCTTCTACACCAACCTCGAAGAACCCTCTTCAAAATCTAAAAGTGACAATTGTTACCGGGATTTGCGTACTGCTTGTGATCATCTTCATCGGGGCAACACTTGCATATTGTGTACGTAGGGCCATCAAGTCAAGGTCAAGACGGAACTTAGAAAACGATATTTACATGGATTTTAACGACACAGGAATAAACCAGGACAGGTTTGTAGCTTCTACATATCAGGATTTAAATGGTCCTCCCAAACTCCCAGAACGACGCTTAACGAGGTCGAGTAAAGGTAGTACGATCATAGAGCCCTGCCAGAACCAGCGGTTTTATACGGATGAGGAGCAGATTTTGGCACAACAGACAAGAATAGGTGACAACACCCACGACTATATGGACATGACTCCTACGAACAAGACAGCTTCAACGAACAAGGATGCACATATTTATGCTTATAGCCTCCGCGTTGGAAATAAAGACTCAGATACGTTACCACAGGATAATACAGCTACAGTATCCAGAGCAATCTGCCATGATGAAACAGGTGAGCCAGTAGATACTGTGCAAATTATTGGACAAAATAATCCACACAAGTATATGGATATGAACACTGTTTACAAACAACTTACAATGGGAAAGGATGTAGATCTTGACGGATATCTTCTTCCAAGTAAAACTAAATGTGAAAAAGATGAGCCGCTAGGTAATGCACAAGTTACTGTACGAACTGACACCCATGAATATTTAGATATGACGAATAATAACAAACAGCTATTGGAGGGAAATGATGTAGACCTTGACGGTTATATTTTGCCAAGAGCATCTGGTTTAAATTCCGGAGATAAACCGAATGTTGAAAGTGCAGAACAGAGTTGTTTGTCTCAAAACGATAGAGATATATTTCTCACTAGTGTTTGTGAAAGGAGTAGCTCAAATGAACAGACTCCTACACTGCAACAGGAATGTACGAAACAAGATTCAATTCACAAGCACATGGACTTAAAAACCATTTCCAAACGATCCGTAACGTTTGATGAAGAAGACAACGATGGATATCTTCTGCCAAGTGCTGTAGGCGACGATACGATTGAATTACCATGCGATATCATGCAGCATGTTGAAGAAAAACCTGACAATACGCATGGATCCCCCATGCTGTGTATCGGAGGTAGTAAAGAGTTTACAGAGGGATCATCAGAAAAAAACGATTATGATATTCCAGATTAGGAAGAGATTCAACAAATGATTTGGCCGTCATATTGCATATTCACGGACGAAATTAGAGGAAGGGACATTAATCTTCAGAAAGAATATTGCGCAAAATTCTTTCTGAAGATAAATTGAAAACATATGTTTTTAATAGAAATGTTTGCATGGTTATATGCATTTAAAGAAGGTGTTTGCCAGTCTATAATAATGGACCTTACAGTATATCCACCTCATATATATTTATAAAGAGGGAGTTTTTGATTAGTGTTTGATATTTCCTTCATCAAAAAAATAATGAAAACGTTTGCAAACATTTCGATGAATATCTTCTTTAAAAATGTAAGAATCATAATAATACAATGATCTGTGATATAATACGTTATTTCTAAAAAAAAATGTTATGTCATCTTTCGAAATATTTGCTTCTTTATCTTTTTAAATTAACGGTGGAATATTTATTTTGGAAGTAATTTTAAACATTGTACCCTTTTTTGGAAATGTGTTGACCTCACTGATGTAAATTTACTCTCAGGTGTTGAGCATAGCATGCAGTCATATTGTCAAATTTTATGCAAATTAATTAGATCATCTCTAGAATAAATTTACCTAATGTGTCAACGTTTCGGTAGATATCCTAATAAGAAACTCCATCACTAAATTTCTAGTACTTAAATTTTAAATCCTTTTTAGGCTTAAACATACTTTTTAAACATTAATTTTTTTAATTTCTAATTTCACTAAATAAGCGTTTACGAATTTTAAAGAAATTGACTTCTGCAAATAAAGCTGTGAGGATATAAACTACTTGTCAATCGGATTGCTCGTAGATGATCTCATGCATGAGCGCGCAGACGAAGGCGAATCTTATTCGACTTGAAAACTTAATTCATTAGACCAGAATTATGGTTTATGGACATCAAATTTTGATTGTTTTGATAGTCTTGTTTTAAATTTTAAAAAGTGTTGTACCCGGTTTTAAAGTCTCTTGGACTTTAAAAAAAGAAGTATAAGAAATTAAGAGAGGTCGTTTATATTCTTATGAATGTGATTGAAATAAATTTGTCTTCTAATAACTTCTCAAGTTTAAAGGTTTCACTGTTCGTGGAGGGTGTTTGAGGTAAGTTTCTCGTTGTTTGACTTGATATAATTTCAATACCTCTTTAGATTTAGTTATTACGGTATCATATTTTATGAAGTGGGGAAAAATATATAATCGGTTTTTGCAACCACAAATCTGCATGTATAAATAAGGATAAATGAGAAAATGATGTCGTGTTTACATTTGTTCACTGTCTTATTGTTATATGTACATGATCTTAAAGAGGAAACACTTGAAACAAATAAATGTAGGTTCGTTCGTTCGTGTCTCCTTAGATCAAGATAGTTATGTAAAGTTCCTTAATTCAAATTAAATTAAATTAAATTAAGTTCTTCCATTGCCCGATTGCTGCAATGGCCGTTTCATTAACGAGGGCCAGGTCTTCATCTGTGCAACCCGTTCCGCCGCACTGCAAGATGTGGTCCATCGTCTGAGTCTCTCCGCAGTCGCAGGGAGTATCTCCTTCATGGGCATAGCCCCATCTTGCCATATTGACCTTACACCGCCCCATTCTCGTCCGCATTCGATTTAGGCATTGCCACTCTGGCCACTTCAGGTTAAGCCGTTTGATGAGTACGGGCTTGGCTGATGGTGGAGGATTCTGTTCAGGTGGTGGGACAGAATCGAGGAAGCTGTGTCGGGATATAAGTCGTTTGTGGGGTATGTGTTATTAACACCACCTTGTTAAAACAAGGTTTCTTCTCATCAATATATACAAATGTTCTTTTCACTAATTGTTGAATGATGACAAATTATCACTACACGGTATAACTCATACAAAACAGAATCTTCTGCGCACCTCTCTTATCTGCATACACTCCATTGTTGAGCAGCGCGCATTGCTGGGCTCCAAAGGAGTAATGTATGAGATGGAAAATACCCTCAATTTTATATAAAAAATATTGCATGTATTGCGTTGTTCAGTATAACATATATTCACTTTCAAATTCGGAATGTCCCTCGAACCAATATATCCTAACCTTGGCAGGGTTATCCTTCCTGCAGCCTCGGTAAAATATAACATCACTCAGGAAATTCTAAAGTTGTCGGCTCACACTTTTCGTTATACTGAAACGCCGCAGCATGCAATATTTCTATATGTGCCACGAACGTGCAACGTTACTAACGCGTACTAAAGTTAATTAGACTGTGCACCTCTCAGTCCTACGCGTACCTATTGTTTACAATGTCTTAGCTTGGCGGATGTAATTCTCTAAAAATAAAAAGGGGCGTCATTCAAAAGGATTACAAGTATACCCTGAATTTGATTTAACAGACATTGCATGCATTTCGTTGTTCCCTATAACATATCTACACCTCCAAATTCAGAATTTTCCTCGAGCCATGATATTTCAACTTGAAATATATTTTTAAATATTTGTTCATATATTTTGTTATATTGATCGACGAAATATGCAATATTTGTGTAATATATATACCTGAGTCCCTTGAAAATTCACGGGCAGCTTATGCAAATGAGAAATACATTTTGAAATATCAAACTTGACGCTACCATATATGTGGTAATAATATAGTGCATCAGGAAGAAAAGCTGCGAGATAACTTGAACGAAATGGAAAGAGCGTGAGAGGGGAAAGAGATGAGAAGGGGGTGAGGTTCGACAACCTAACCAACGGTCCAAGGCAGCATTCCGTAAGCCTATATCTAATATGTTTATTGGAATATCATGCCTCTACTTTACACGTGAAATATTTACCAAATTACGCACACACCATATATATATATACCATACACCATAGATATAAATCCATATTTGTTTACAAGCGTGAGTACAAATGAACTAGGAAGAAATAACTGTCTCTGCTGCACTTTCTGTGCTATAACACAACTCGTCATGTTATGGCGTGCGTGACAACCCATCTCCATTTCATGTAGGTCGCTGCGATGGCTTTCCCTCGTTAAGGCTGCAGCGTTTATCTAAGACATGCTTCCCCGGAGTCAGGGTTACCGACAACTACAGATAGTAACAATCCTCATTTTCTTACCAAACAGCATTTCTAGAAATAAAAGAAACTATTGAGGCACAGCTCGTGGCTAATTTCAGTCATTTTTCACAAAAACAGGTTCGAAGAGGCGGAAGGAAAAAGTTAAACTGCATTGAACACCCCCACCCCCAACAAAAATCACGCCCCTATAATATATGCTAATATGTATAAATAAAAAGTTTTAGAGGAAGCATAAAAAAAGAACTAGTTTCCACTTAAAATACAGATGTGATATTGAAGAAAATATGTAAACACGTTATCAACTTAAAAAGGTTGAGCATGGGAGGGATATTCCCTGTGGCTTAGCACACTCAGACTGAAACGGTTACATCACATAATCTGATTCACAATCTGTGTTCATTTCCTATAAAATCTAATAAAAAGCTACCTGAGGTGTTTACGTTGAATCATATCCTAGAGTAGTTACGTTATAAAAACAAAGAGATTAAAATAAAAAAAGAAGGAAAGTCTATTAAATACTTCTCAGTTTCTGAAAAGAAAACATTGTTTTACGTTTGTACTTACCTCTAGCAAAACATTATCGTCTTGGTCGTGCATGGGATCCATTTGAATAAACCTTACTAATCTAGTTGTCAATTAATTATCTAGGCTATTGTACCATGAGTACATAGTTTTAGTTGCCAACTAGGCGTAGTAAGTTTTTATTAACCCTAATAAGGCCGGGCTATTTGAGGTCTTAGTATGGCCGGGGGGGGGGGGGGCATTATGGCCCCCCCCCCCTTAAGATCTCGACCGCGAAGCGGCCAATCGCCGCGAAAATTTGCACGCATGTCAAGTGAAGTGTATAGAATAATAATAAGATTTCAATTTTTTGAAAAATTCGCTCATTTGCATATTTATGGTAATTTATGCAAATAAAGTCATAAAACTCACATTTTTACCCTTAATCATATATTATTCATAATTAGGCATTCTTTTTCACTACATATATTCATTAGACCATTCTGAATAATAATACAACAAAAAAATTTGGAAGAGCCAGCTTATTCCTTATGTTATCCCTTGTTTTGGTAATTTCTTATGTTTATTTCATTGTTTTTTTAACTCATGTATTTCATTGTTTTTGTTGTTTTATTTCATTTCTTACTACAATTCAACTATTTTGACACCCAAAACAACCACCTAAACTTTAAACAAGACCCAATAACCCATGTTTGATCTGTTTTTAGAAAATATGACTTTTCCATATGTTTTGTACACAAATCACGAAAATGAGCGATTTTCGGGGTGACATGCAAAGACAAAAGGTCACGTGACCTTGTAACCGTACGTCCGATTTTCAAGAAAATTCTTTTAAAAGTTGCGCAAGACTCGAAAGAAAAAAGTCAGCGAGTGGCGGGGCGCCATCCATATGCGTTCTCGAGCAATCAGAAAAATCGTGGAGGGGGGGGGGGGCATAATGCCCCCCCCCCCTTATTAGGGTTAAATGTAGGATCTCAACGCTTCAGCGACCTCGTCAGCTGGTGGCGAGTCCAGCCCCACATAAACCTTTACAGATCTGACATTGACGATTCATACCCTACTGGATGAAAGTAGCTACTTGCAGCCTTTCGTTACCGGCAAGCTAGCTCTGCAAGAGTGTTGTACTATGTTCTTTAAGAGGTACGAGAAATGGTTCCGCCTCTTCTACCAACGGCCCTTTACTATTAAATGTCTAAGGAATCCTGGTCCTGCTGATTGTAGCTAGATGGAGTGGTCCTGCTCACGCTTTTGTCCATACGTTCCGCCTAAAGTAGGGAATTCAAGAGCCTATTACAAATGGCCAAGTCTATATATCCATGTATACCAGTGATTGAACGTAGTATTTCCACTACCAAGCACACTAGAAACATGAAAACAGAATAATAATTCACAAACAGTTCCCAACAGACACAGAAATGTCGGAAAAGCGTAACAGTAAAAGTTTCCAAGAAATCGAACCCACCCCCCCCCCCCCAAAAAAAAAACAAAACAAAAAAAAAAAAAATTGAGAAAGGTAAAAATGTATTTCTATGATTATGTTTTGTAACTGATTTCATCTAATGATCGTATTTTCGTAATCTCTTATTTGCAATGCCCTAAATTATTGTCTCAAATAGAGAACCCTCCCATTTAGTGGATAAAGAAATATTCTAAATGTCTATGATATGTTTATTGTGGATACAATACTTGAAAATGTTTTCTGGCGAAAAATGGCTGTTCAACCATGAAACATAGGAACTAGGCATTCTTGATGTAGGTCTTTAGAAACTGGATAGGTCTCCATGATGCATATTTTTTCGACAGGCCATCACGTGTAACGAGGAGGAACGAATGACTAGTCAAAGGAGATAAGCATGCAAGAGATGTCAGCTTTCTGGCTTTTCCGCACTCGCGAGAGAATGAATATTCACATTACATTCATGAACGACATGACTAATTCATTAAAACGTCGTTGAGTTATATTTTGCCAATTTCGAACCATTGGCTAAATTTGTTTAGTTTAAGAAAGTCTCATCTGAATGATACATAGTGCTCGCGCTTGCATACGCGACTTTAGTCCAGAATCTGCCCGGTCCTTTATACACTATGAATATGACTAACAAAGAAAGCGGACAAAATATACAGTTCCTCAGGTAAATAAAGGAACATCCCTTCACTGCTATTATGTAAAAAGTGAATATACATGTGACACCTTTTCTACACAGTTTTACATAATAGCAGTGAAGGGATGTTCCTTTGTCTACCTGAGGAACTGTATATTTTGTCAAATTTCTTTGTCAGTCATGGTCATGGTGATAATTCCTTACACACTTGATTCAAACCGTCGAAGATGGCGTTATCAACAAACTGATAATTATGCTCACCAGCCGGCGCCGGCGCCCTAATTCAATGATCACGCCATCATCGACTGGTAGCAAGTAAGTAGGGGGAGGTAGCGTAATAATAATATTTTTAAACAAGCGTTGGTGTGGCGGAGATCAAAATTAAATAGGCCAGATTCCGGACTAACGCGACTTCTGAATTGGGTTCTGTTGAGCTGAGGTTATTGGTTTCACATTTCACATGTGGATTCAATACAGATAAACAAAAATCAAAAATAAGACATATTGTTTCATAAAATAAAATAAACTATTATAGTAATTGACAAAAATAATGAGACTACAAAATTATATATCATCAAATGTGTTTAAATTGTTATCATGTTAAAGGATACCCAGACGAGAAAAGCACAAAATTTAGAAATGTACATGAACCTATAAAAAAAAAAGCATAGCTTGTAAATAATAGGTTCCTGGGAGACGAGAGGGCAGTAATTCAACAAATAATTGTATATTTATTTGTTCCGTTCATCATATTTATTAATTCAATTACCTATCAAACAGTAGAATTCAATTAATACCAAAATGTGTGACTCGGAAATAAAAAGGTCTAGTATCTAATCAACTTCAACCAGTCGTTCTTGGTATAATTGGCGTGATATCTTGTAGAAAGGCTCCATGTTAAACCACACACAATATTATGAATGACCTGTGCTTAGTCCGACTTTTCTTAAGTCTACCAACCTATATCTTTAAATCTCTTCTACTTCCACGAAATATTAATTAACATATAACGAGAAAATAGTCTCACAGAGAAACTCCTAGCTCGTTGGACACAATTAATGTTGGCAGTCTGAGATTTGGCTAAAGCCTCCCCCCCCCCCTCAAAAAAAAAGTCTAGCATCGCCCCTAATAGTTATCACAGTTTTACGATCAAAACAATTTCATTTGTGGTTATCATATTTTCAAATAAATCGAGGGGCAATGGATCCTTCTGCTCGTTTTGCGTCACGCTGAATCACTTGGGATAAAATACAATGAAATGCAGATTTTAGGAACCCATCGACAGTATTCTTCCTAGGGGTACGTCTTAGTAATGGCTCCAACAATTCTAAAGGAGGAGTGGAGGTCTTGTACGGTGGATCATGGCACACTATTTGCGATCGTTACTGGTATTTGCTCCAAGCGAGGATGGTTTGCAAGATGATGAGGTTCGACGGTGCCCTGGACGCGCCACGATCGGCTAGGTTTGGTCAGGGTGTTGGTGATACTATTGGTGTCGATTGTTACGGAACAGAAGAGAACTTGGCGGACTGTCCACGCATATGGACCACCTCTTCATGTGTGCATCGCTGGGATGCGGGCGCCGTGTGTTACTTAGGAGGTACGAAGTCTTTTTGACATGAGGAAAGGATCAATCGTAATTCTATTCTATTCTGTTTGAATCGCATAAAGGGGGAAAAATATTCTTAGTTTGCTTTGGTTCATACATTTTTCCTTTTCAATCTAGTCAACCTAAATCCATTAGAGGTTCGTCTGATTGGTGCCAGCACCATGACCATTTTCTTTCTTCATAAAAGTCTTTCACTGAAAATAAATTGTCGTTCATTCATATAGGTATATATATATATTTAATGAAATAACGTGTGTCCTTTGTTGCCCACAGTTGCCATTCATTTACACGGCAGAGTTTCTCCGGTAGTTTGCCGCGCCAAGTCTGAACAATCTTTCAGGGAAATTTGTTACGTTTGTCGAATGATTTGTAAGCAATAATGTTAATTTCGGTCAAGCTGTTTTAAAAGCAAATTTTATTTTGCACAAACCCGGTGCATAATTTTTTTTAATTAACAAACTACCACTTCGATACAAACAAATATGAGTTCCTGTAAAATGTGAAAGATTTTAACTTGAAAAATACTTTTCTCCTTAGCCCATCCTCAGCCATTTAAAGTTCGTCTTGTCAGTGGATCTAACGATGCTGAAGGCAGAATAGAGGTACAGTACGATGGATCCTGGGGAACTATCTGTGATAATGACTGGTGGGATCTGAGAGACGCGAGGGTGGTTTGTAGAATGCTGGGGTTTGATGGAGCCTTGGAGGCACCAGGATCCGCTAGGTTTGATCAGGACTCTGGTCGTATTCTCCTTGTTTTGGTCAACTGTGACGGAACAGAAGACAACCTAGCTGACTGCGCTCATGCAGGGATTGATCGTTACCTATGTAGTCATACAGAGGATGCAGGCGCCTTTTGTTATTCGGGAGGTAGGAGTTGTTTTGTTAAATAATTTTTCATAGGTTAAGCATTTGAGTAACAATTATTACTTATTCGCTTGCATATACACCTGAAGGTATATTTTGCATTTTCCTAATTCAGTAATTGTTAATTCAGTATGCTAGATATGACGAATCAGAAGACAAACTAGCTGACTGTGTTCAAGCAGGGATTGAACGTTACTCCTGCAGTCTCATGAATAATAATAACAAGATATTTGTATACCGCAAATTGCAAATTGCCTCTAAGCGGTTTAGAAGAAAATATTAGATAAGTAGAGGAAACAGAATTTGGACTACAAATTACATCAATTCAATTAACATTAAAAGTTTGCAAATGCAGGATGCAGAAGCCATCTACTGATCAGGAAGTATGCTTCTCTCCCTCTTTATCGCTTATAACTAAGTATGTACAAATTATTGCTTTGTCAATGGCATGCTTATTAGATGAATATTAAAAAAAAACTTTGGTGACTTAAATCTCAATTTTACATCTCAATCGATGATTTGAACGAAATTCCTGAAATTCAGCTACCCCTCCCCCCCGAGAGACGCCAGAGTGATTTGCAGAATGCTTGGGTTTGACGGGGCTTTGGACGCTCCGGGATCTGCTACGTTTGGGCAGGGATCTGGTCCAATTCTGCTAAAGTATGTGAATTGTGACGGAACTGAAGACAACCTAGCAGACTGTGCTCATTCAGGGATTGGACTTTACTCATGCAGTCATTCAAGGGACGCAGGAGCCATTTGCTATTCAGGAAGTACGTTTTATAGGCATTTGAACCTAGTAGTACAGATACTCGACAAAGAATTTGTTTGAGTTGTTGTTGTTTTTATTTCCAAAATCAGATAAAAATATTATACATAATAAAATATACAGTATAAATATTTTTACAGGTACATAGACAAAAATCCTTGGAAAGCCCAATTCAGCAGTGTTTAGAGAACAATACTGTTCTTCCTTGGGGTCCCAATAAACAGAACACTAAAAAGTAACCTCTTTTGGGAGTGTATTTTAAGTGATTTCAAAGTATAGTGCCTTTTGAACTAGATTTAAACGTTATCGACACGTGCCTTCATTTAAACAAAAAAGGTATTCCTGTTCACGTTTTTATCTAACCTAAAAAACACTAGTTTATCACGCGACTGGAGTAACGTGATTCCACTTACCTCTGTAAATAAAGTGTTTATGACCAAATAACCACTTGACAAAGCAACGAGTTTTTTGTCCGTTAACCGATGGTGGCGATAAATACGTAATTATTTGGTCTTGTAAGCACCTTTATCGATTGGTTTCACAGGTTATCCAAGGTTGATGGTAATAATCACGTTACTTACACCGGCTAATCGTCTTATTGTTCTGTCCGTGAATCTCTGGTTATATTAAATTAGTAATTCGGAGGTGTCTTACACACCTCTTTAAATGGTTTCAAAGTTACCATAAATTTCTTGGTTATGATCACGTGGCTCAAGCTGATTACTAATCTAAGCTGTGAATCCGTGATATGTAGGTGTGAAAAATTAGTGATTTTTAGGTGTCTTAAAACACCTATTTAAATGGTAGTCAAAGTTGCCAGCAGTTCCGCGGTAATAATCTCGTGACTTAAACGGAATATTAATCTAAGCTGGGCGTACGTGACTTTTAGGTGTGAAAAAATTAGTAATGATTAGGTGTCTTAAAGCACCTATTTAAATGGTAGTCAAAGTTGCCATAAGTTCCGCGGTGATGATCCCATGAGTCAAACGGATTATTAATCTAAACTGGGCATACGTGACTTTTAGGTGTGAAAAATTAGTAATTATTAGGTGTCTTAAAACACCTATTTAAATGGTAGTCAAAGTTGCCAGTAGTTCCGCGGTGATGATCTCGTGACTTAAACGGAACATTAATCTAAGCTGGGCATACGTGACTTTTAGGTGTGAATGATTAGTCGTGATTAGGTGTCTTAAAACACCTATTTAAATGGTAGTCAACGTTGCCAGCAGTTCCGCGGTGATGATCTCGTGACTCAAACGGATTATTTATATAAGCTGGGTATTCCGTGTTTTCCAGGTGTGAAAATGAGTTATTCTTGGGTGTCTTGATGGTTTCACAGTTACCATTTAAGTTTCGTGGTGATAATACCATGACTGTTGGCATATTTCTATGTTCACCAGTTGATAACTGACTGTTGGCATATTTTCATTGCACCAGTTGATAACTGGAGTGTGCATATTTCCAGTTGCAC
Organism: Strongylocentrotus purpuratus; assembly: GCF_000002235.5. NCBI lineage: Eukaryota > Metazoa > Echinodermata > Echinoidea > Camarodonta > Strongylocentrotidae > Strongylocentrotus > Strongylocentrotus purpuratus. The sequence goes on from NW_022145609.1 coordinate 13,077,212, forward strand.
CGGTTGATGACTGAGTGTTGGCATATTTCGAGTTGAACCAGCTGACACCAGTTAATTTGCATATTGAAAATGGGGTGCGTGCAGATCTATGTTTTTTTAACAATTTATCTGAATTTACAGCATATTTCTTAATTACTGATGATTTAGTTATATGCAATTCTTTTCGAAAATACTACAAATATAAATTACCAGTTATTAGGACATTTCGCTACTTCGTATAAATTACATTTAGTTAAACATGAATAAGGGAAACATTAACTATGAACTAAAATAATTTCAATAAAGTACAAGTATACGAATTTTTTTCGATTAATTAAATTATGTAAGTCTGCTTATTACCAATGCCTTTACATTGGAAATACAGACGTACTTGTATTGAAGTATTGTTGCTGTTCAACTGGTTGGAAGTTAACCAAATGGTTCTAATGGCTCAGCTAGACCAGTTGAAGTATAACTGGCCTGAATCAACTGGATCATTTAGCCCATTTCAATTTCCAGGATTACCAGGATTACCACCCCCTCCCCCAACCCCCTCTCACCCCAAACTGCTACCAGCGCGCCTGGACTTAATTATGGAATATCCAAGACACGATGTTCAGAAACGGGATGATTATTATCATTTTGGTTCATTTATTGTGTAACATTTGCGTAATTATTGGGTTGAACGCGGGTTACAGTAACATACTTCTTCTTCGACGTAAATTTCACGTGAATGAAGAACATGATTCATCTCAAGTCAGCCTCGTAATATTCACGTAAATTTCACGCAGATATTTTGACTAAAACTATCACTAACGCTTCACGTGTTTCTGTGACGCGATAATTTCGTTTATGAAGATGTAATTTCATAACCAAACAAACACGGGAGTATTAGGTTTTATTACAAACCATGGTCTCCAAGGTAGGGATAATCACGTTATTATAATGGTGATATTGCAGTGACAATTGCGTGATTTAGTGTACGTGTGTTTTAAGTTACCTAGTGCAATAAACGTATTAACACATTTACGTAAATGTCAGGTGTTTAAAGAACGTAACTCTCCTCAAGTCGATACCTTGATATTGACGTGATTTTCACGTGATTTTGTTTATTGGGGTCCTTACACTACAATATTAACATAAAAGCGACATAAAGCAGAGTGTTATTGGATGATCACAAGCATCTCCTTTGTTCCAGATGTCACCCTAAAGTCCGGATACGACAGTGTATTTTACCCCATTCTTATTTATACACGAACTCCACCAACTTGTGCCATAATATTAATAACACAAGATTTGTATTCATATCTCCAATAAAAAAAAAGGAAAAGAAAACTATCAATTATTAACTGATCGAATACATACTGTAGCGACAATAGCCTAAAGACATCTGAATAGATAAATTTGTTGCTTATAATGACTTTGCAATTTTATTAATGCAATTTAAAGGTTCAATACTTTTTAATATTTGAGACACTAAGGAGAATGATGAGAGTTGTTATTGTTTTTGTACTAATTTTTTTTCTTCTCCAATCTTAATTATCTTTCAAATTGCACTAGTACTATTTAATTCTAGACTACTGATCCTTGACGAGTTTTATTGTCGTTCTTAACTAAAAGATTATCCCTTCATCATCTTTCAGAATCTACAAGTACCGTTGGACTCGAGACTTCTGAGCCTTCCTTTCTAATTACCATCCTTGAAGGGCTATCAACGGATCTTGGTAATACATCTCTGTATTCAAACACTCCAATCGTGCTTGGAGATTTCAGTCCAGTATTTATACATGTACATAGACAAAAATCGGTGGAAAGCCCAATTCAGCAGTGTTTATAGGACACTACTGTTCTTCCTTGGGGTCCTTACACTTCAATATTAACATAAAAGCGACATAAAGCAGAGTGTTTATTGGATGATCACAAACATCTCCTTTGCTCCAGATGTCACCCTAGAGTCCGGATACGACAGTGTATTTTACCCCATTCTTATTTATACACGAACTCCACCAACTTGTGCCATAATATTAATAACACAAGATTTGTATTCATATCTCCAATAAAAAAAAAGGAAAAGAAAACTATCAATTATTAAATGATCGAAGACATACTGTAGCTACAATAGCCTAAAGACATCTGAATAGATAAATTTGTTGCTTATAATGACTTTGCAATTTCATTAATGCAATTTAAAGGTTCAATACTTTTTAATATTTGAGACACTAAGGAGAATGATGAGAGTTGTTATTGTTTTTGTACTAATTTTTTTTCTTCTCCAATCTTAATTATCTTTCAAATTGCACTAGTACTATTTAATTCTAGACTACTGATCCTTGACGAGCTTTATTGTCGTTCTTAACTAAAAGATTATCCCTTCATCATCTTTCAGAATCTGCAAGTACCGTTGGACTCGAGACTTCTGAGCCTTCCTTTCTAATTACCATCCTTGAAGGGCTATCAACGGATCTTGGTAATACATCTCTGTATTCAAACACTCCAATCGTGCTTGGAGATTTCAGTCCAGTATTTATACATGTACATAGACAAAAATCGGTGGAAAGCCCAATTCAGCAGTGTTTATAGGACACTACTGTTCTTCCTTGGGGTCCTTACACTTCAATATTAACATAAAAGCGACATAAAGCAGAGTGTTTATTGGATGATCACAAACATCTCCTTTGCTCCAGATGTCACCCTAGAGTCCGGATACGACAGTGTATTTTACCCCATTCTTATTTATACACGAACTCCACCAACTTGTGCCATAATATTAATAACACAAGATTTGTATTCATATCTCCAATAAAAAAAAAAGGAAAAGAAAACTATCAATTATTAAATGATCGAAGACATACTGTAGCTACAATAGCCTAAAGACATCTGAATAGATAAATTTGTTGCTTATAATGACTTTGCAATTTCATTAATGCAATTTAAAGGTTCAATACTTTTTAATATTTGAGACACTAAGGAGAATGATGAGAGTTGTTATTGTTTTTGTACTAATTTTTTTTCTTCTCCAATCTTAATTATCTTTCAAATTGCACTAGTACTATTTAATTCTAGACTACTGATCCTTGACGAGCTTTATTGTCGTTCTTAACTAAAAGATTATCCCTTCATCATCTTTCAGAATCTGCAAGTACCGTTGGACTCGAGACTTCTGAGCCTTCCTTTCTAATTACCATCCTTGAAGGGCTATCAACGGATCTTGGTAATACATCTCTGTATTCAAACACTCCAATCGTGCTTGGAGATTTCAGTCCAGTATTTATACAATTTTGTACATAGACAAAAATCGGTGGAAAGCCCAATTCAGCAGTGTTTATAGGACACTACTGTTCTTCCTTGGGGTCCTTACACTTCAATATTAACATAAAAGCGACATAAAACAGAGTGTTTATTGGATGATCACAAACATCTCCTTTGCTCCAGATGTCACCCTAGAGTCCGGATACGACAGTGTATTTTACCCCATTCTTATTTATACACGAACTCCACCAACTTGTGCCATAATATTGATAACACAAGATTTGTATTCATATCTCCAATAAAAAAAAAAGGAAAAGAAAACTATCAATTATTAACTGATCGAAGACATACTGTAGCTACAATAGCCTAAAGACATCTGAATAGATAAATGTGTTGCTTATAATGACTTTGCAATTTTATTAATGCAATTTAAAGGTTCAATACTTTTTAATATTTGAGACACTAAGGAGAATGATGAGAGTTGTTATTGTTTTTGTACTATTTTTTTTTTCTTCTCCAATCTCAATTATCTTTCAAATTGCACTAGTACTATTTAATTCTAGACTACTGATCCTTGACGAGCTTTATTGTCTTTCTTAACTAAAAGATTATCCCTTCATCATCTTTCAGAATCTACAAGTACCGTTGGACTCGAGACTTCTGAGCCTTCCTTTCTAATTACCATCCTTGAAGGGCTATCAACGGATCTTGGTAATACATCTCTGTGTTCAAACACTCCAATCGTGCTTGGAGATTTCAGTCCAGTATTTATACATGTACATAGACAAAAATCGGTGGAAAGCCCAATTCAGCAGTGTTTATAGAACAATATTGTTCTTCCTTGGGGTCCTTACACTTCAATATTAACATAAAAGCGACATTAAAGCAGAGTGTTTATTGGATGATCACAAACATCACCTTTGTTCCAGATGTCACCCTAGAGTCCAGATACGACAGTGTATTTTACCCCATTCGTATTTATACACGAACTCCACCAACTTGTGCCATAATAGTAATAACACAAGATTTGTATCCATATCTCCAATAAAAAAAAAAAGGAAAAGAAAACTATCAATTATTAACTGATCAAAGACATACTGTAGCTACAATAGCCTAAAGACATCTGAATAGATAAATTTGTCGCTTATAATGACTTTGCATTTTTATTAATGCAATTTAAAGGTTCAATACTTTTTAATATTTGAGACACTAAGGAAAATGATGAGAGTTATTGTTGTTTTTGTACTATTTTTTTTTCTTCTCCAATCTTAATTATCTTTCAAATTGTACTAGTACTATTTAATTCTAGACTACTGATCCTTGACGAGCTTTATTGTCTTTTTTAACTAAAAGATTATCCCTTCATCATCTTTCAGAATCTACAAGTACCGTTGGACTCGAGACTTCTGAGCCTTCCTTTCTAATTACCATCCTTGAAGGGCTATCAACGGATCTTGGTAATACATCTCTGTATTCAAACACTCCAATCGTGCTTGGAGATTTCAGTCCAGTATTTATACATGTACATAGACAAAAATCGGTGGAAAGCCCAATTCAGCAGTGTTTATAGAACAATATTGTTCTTCCTTGGGGTCCTTACACTTCAATATTAACATGAAAGCGACATAAAGCAGAGTGTTTATTGGATGATCACAAACATCTCCTTTGCTCCAGATGTCACCCTAAAGTCCGGATACGACAGTATAGTATTAATGACTGCTTTGAGAGAAATAGTTGTTTTTATACGCTCAAGGGAAGGTTAGAATTGTGCTATTGCCCGAGGCGTGCCGAGGGCAATAGCCCAATTGTAACCTTCTCGAGAACGTATAAAAACAACTATTTCTCGAATATTAAAGCAGTCATTAATACTTTTATATGCCGAAAACAAAAGAGTCAACTAATGACACCACCTTGGCCTTTCTCTAGTTTATCTGCACGATTGTTTTTTTATGAGTGTATCTTTGAGAGTAGACTAGATCTAGATTCTAGTCTAAGCAAGATATTTTTACAATTTTGGGGGTGGGCCGGCCCTGTGGGGAATATGGAGAAGAACCTGCGCTTTCATATGACACCTCACTTATTGAGTGTCACCTTCAGGATCACAACAGATTATAAAGGTTTGAATCTCGAATTGAAAAAAAAACTTGACCTTTTTTGCATGGTCGCGGAATGCACGTATACTGCACGTAGACTGCATTGCGTACAATCTCTATGGGAATAATTTTAACACACAACATGCATCGGGTGCGCGAAAAAGACACCCTGACAACTAGATCTATTTTCGTATCTTTGAGAGTAGACTAGATCTAGATTCTTGTCTAAGCAAAATATTTTTACAATATTGGGGGTGGTGCGGCCCTGTGGGGAATATGGAGAAGAACCTGCGCTTTCATATGACACCTCACTTATTGAGTATCACCTTCAGGATCACAACAGATTATAAAGGTTTGAATCTCGAATTGAAAAAAAAACTTGACCTTTTTTGCACGGTCGCGGAATGCACGTAGACTGCACGTAGACTGCATTGCGTACAATCTCTATGGGAATAATTTTAACACACAACATCGGGTGCGCGATCAGACACCCTGACAACTAGATCTATTTTCGTCTAGAGTCTCACGTCTATGCTTTTTCAGCAACTAAACGAACATGTTTATGGATAATTTCACGTACCCTTTTTGTTGTTCTTGCTGTCAGCGAGCCTTGCATTTGATAAGTTGAAATCTTGGGAGAGATTCTTGAGCCATTATTGTCTTGTTTGGAATCGTCTTGTCTTGTATGAAAATACCGACCAATTCTTCGCACACGTACGGTATCCTCGATCGCTCAAACCATTTTTTAACATGTAAACCTATGGGGTAACTATGGAGACTGACCTATTTTCCCAGTAACCATGGTTATTGGGATTTTGAACTGTTTTAACCATGGTTACCGGGAATTTTACAGGAACAGTTAAAATTTATGAATGCAATTTCGACCAATCAGATGGCTGGATTTCTTAAGTGAGGTATATAATGTATTTTACCCCATTCTTATTTATACACGAACTCCACCAACTTGTGCCATAATAGTAATAACACAAGATTTTTATTCATATCTCCAATAAAAAAAAAAAGGAAAAGAAAACTATCAATTATTAACTGATCGAAGACATACTGTAGCTACAATAGCCTAAAGACATCTGAATAGATAAATTTGTCGCTTATAATGACTTTGCATTTTTATTAATGTAATTTAAAGGTTCAATACTTTTTAATATTTGAGACACTAAGGAAAATGATGAAAGTTGTTATTGTTTTTGTACTATTTTTTTTCTTCTCCGATCTTAATTATCTTTCAAATTGTACTAGTACTATTTAATTCTAGACTACTGATCCTTGACGAGCTTTATTGTCTTTCTTAACTAAAAGATTATCCCATTATCATCTTTCAGAATCTACAAGTACCGTTGGACTCGAGACTTCTGAGCCTTCCTTTCTAATTACCATCCTTGAAGGGCTATCAACGGATCTTGGTAATACATCTCTGTATTCAAACACTCCAAACATGCTTGGAGATTTCAGTCCAGTATTTATACATGTACATAGACAAAAATCGGTGGAAAGCCCAATTCAGCAGTGTTTATAGAACAATACTGTTCCTCCTTGGGGTCTTTACACTACAATATCAACATAAAAGCGACATAAAGCATAGTGTTTATTGGATGATCACAAACATCTCCTTTGCTCCAGATGTCACCCTAAAGTCCAGATACGACAGTGTATTTTACCCCATTCTTATTTATACACAAACTCAACTAACTTGTGCCATAATAGTAATAACACAAGATTTATATTCATATCTCTAATAAAAAAAAAAGGAAAAGAAAACTATCAATAATGAAGTTATCGAAGACATACTGTAGCTACAATAGCTTCAAGACATCTGAATAGATAAATTTGTCGCTTATAATGACTTTGCATTTTTATTAATGCAATTTAAAGGTTCAATACTTTTTAATATTTGAGACACTAAGGAAAACGACGAGCGTTGTTGTTCTTCACTAAAAAAACAAACTCAATTCTTTACTATCTTTCAGAATATACTAGTACTATTGAATTCGAGACTACTGATCCTTCTTTTCCAAGTACCACCCGCGAAGGGCTATCGACGGATCTTGGTAATACATTTCTGTATTCAAATACTCCAAACATACCTGGACACTTCAGGCTAGATGAACCTGAAAATCTACAATTTTATGAAGTCCCCTGCAATCTTTTCCTATTGCTCGGAATAAGTATCCCCGTTTCGAGCATTATTCTTATCGCAGCCTTCGTATATTGCCTATGTCGATCTCGGAAGGGAAGAACTAAAAAGAATCTGGATACAACTGTATACATTGATTTGATGCATTCTAGGTCTTTGGACCTTCAGAACTTAGACTCAATATATCAGGATATTAGTTCCCCACCTAAATTACCAGAACGCTTGTCAGCTGCTGTATCATCTCGGAAACAAAAATCACAGGTTGCCTTGACAATAAGTCAAAACACGACAGATGGACAGGTGCACATCATTGGCGACAACGGATTAAACGCAACCCATGAATACATGGACATGAATACTATCTGTGAAAGACCTCCTAATTCTAAAGATGAAGACATTGATGGTTATCTTTTACCAACTGCTACAACTCCGGAACCAAGAGTTTACATGGAAATAGGAACGACAACTGCAGATGGAGTAGTTTCTGACAATGAGATAAGAATGTCAAGAGCAAGACACAGCAATAAACAAGATGCGATTCATAAATACATGGACATGAAGCCTATTAGTAAAAAACCAACAACAGGGACAGAAGTAGATCTTGATTGTTACATTCTTCCATCTTTCACAGCTTTGAGGTCTAAATTAGCTCCCATTGTAGCTACAAGTTCTGCATGTGTATCGTGTTCTGGCAATGACAAAAGAATGACAAGAACAAGGCATAGCAATTCATAATTACATGCACATGAAGCATGATATTAAAAAGCCCTCAACAGACACAGACACATATCTTGATGGCTATCTTCCAACTAGGAGAGCAACGAAATCTGGATCAAATTCTGAATTTCGCATGATGTCGCGTATGAATACTGTTAATCAAACGCCTCCAACTGACACACACACAGACATTGACGGTTATCTTATTTCAACTTCTACAGCTTCAAAGTCTGAATTTACATCAACAATAGTACCGACGGCTGCCAATGTAACAGAGAATGACGTCAAAATGACGAGAACAACACACACTAATATACAAGATATAGACCATAAGTACATGGACATGAACGTTGTTTATCAAAAGCCTTCATTCGGTTTGGACTTTGATGTTGACGGTTATCTTCTTCCTGGTGTGACATCAGTAGACGCCGACAAAGATGTTGGTAGCTATCTTCTCCCAAGCGTTACACCCTCCAAAAACGAAGTGACCCCGAATTTGAGAGCAATATCAACTGGTTTACCCGATATTGACAATAAAGGCAGTTTGAAAGGAACACTACAATTCAGCGGACAAGGTGGGATTCATGAATACATGGAGATCAAGTCTGTTTATCAAGAGCCCCCAGGAGTTACAGACATGGACACTGACGGGTATCTTCTACCTGGTGTTACAGGTTCAGGAAACGAAATTTCTTTGAATGTAACTAATGTCAAACGGTGTTACAAGAAAGCAAGTGTCAGCAGAGAACCAAAACATACTCGAAGAAATTACCCTCACAGGTATATGGATATCAACTCAGATACGGATGTAGGCATAGACAGGGATCCATCTGTAACTCAAGGGTCCTGGACAAACTGTCCATATGTGAAAGATGTAGGACATGCCTCCGTAACACAATGCAGTACAGCGACTGAGCTACATGAATACAGGGAGATAACAGCTGTTTATGAAGAGCTTTCTGCAGATTAATACATAGATCCCGACTGTAGTCATGATTCTACAATCTCAAAACACCAGGCGAAAGTCCCGATGGATGCTAAAATGGAAGTAACTCGCGTCCCACTTGGTGATGACAAACACAAAGTGGCAAGGTCATCGTCAGATACGGAATACGATATTATTCCTGATTACACCAACATCACAACTGCTTAGCACTTGGTCAGATATCACGCGGTACACCGATGCAAGATAAAGTAGCCACATATTTGTTCTCGTCAATCTGTGTGCAGAGGTGTAAAGGATATCGCACTTCTTCATAACAAAAACGTCGCGGTTTTTTCACCTTATATCTGAACGTGCCTGTGAAGAGAAAGCCACATCAATGAGGGACATAGTTCTTGGTATTAGACTTTCTATAAAATACCAAACATTAAGAAGTTTGACAATTATTACGTCCAAACCCGATTGTAGGAAGTGCGTTAATATATGAGATGAAATTTAAATGGATGAGGATCATTAAATTTCTACATAGAAAATATGGAAGTTAAGAAGAACACAAAGGAAAGACATTAATAGATGTATTCTGAAAATAATCGGATACTTCGGTAGTGATGCACTCACTATGACGTACTCAAAGAAGTGTACTTTTTTGCTTAGTGATGTAAATATGCTGTACATATTGTTATAAATTAAGTTAATCCAATGAAATTACAATCGTCAGATTGATACTTTATTGTAACGTCTATAGGTTAATTGCTGATAATATCCAATTAAAAAAGTAATAATTTCGAGACGGCACTAAAAAGGTGCGATGTATATTTATCATCAGCTTCTCTGCGAGGTTATGATCGGAAATGGAGTGGTCCACTTCGACACGGAATATATATGTTTTATTTTAACAAAACGATTAAAAAAAAAGCTTTCCATTTGTTTTCTTCAATCTCGGTTCCAGAATCAATTCATTATTTCGGCATATAAAAACAAACAAAAATGCATGGAAATACATACACTATGCGATAAGTGCCCCCATTGGATGATAGTGTAATTTTTGGTCAAACTATATGGTATACTAATTTCCTCCAAATAAATGTTTTAAACAAAGATATATTCATGCATTGAGTATGCAGAAATAACCTGTGGGAGGGAGGGTGCATGATGTGTGTATGTTTGTGTGTGTATGTATGGGTAGGAGGGTCCACGTCTATTTGGCTGTACGTGCGCGTGTGTTAGCTTTCAAGCATGACACTATTAAATGCTAACATATAAATGTAAGATCACGTTCGATAAATCATTCCTAGCGTTCTCACAATATAAACATTAGTAATACTCACTTGATTGTGGATGTACAGATCAGTGATCGCATATTGGCAATTTTTGTTTGTCCCTAAGAAGTACCTTTTCTTTTTCTCTCTCAAAGGTCTTCTAGTGTAGAACATGTAATATAGATATCATTGAGAATGATATTCTGTCTACATTGCTCCTCCCCCAAAAGGGATTACATGGATACCCGAATGGTTGATTATGTTGCTGGAGCTAAAGATAAACCACATCACACCAAATAAGTTCATGCCTGGTACATGTATGTATAAATGATAAACATCTACAATAAAGTTATTAATCATAAATATATCAAATAGAATCAAGAGATAGTATGTAGGGATGAAAACGCTTAAGTACCCAGTTAGAGACATTACCTTGAAAAGTGATGCACGAGAAGAATTAGTTGTATTGCTTTTCATGATTGTATTATATGCAAGATTAGTTTAAAATTGTAGCTTGTAAGTTAACTCATAGTCATAGAAAGCAAAAAATAGACTACATCACAATATATCGCCACTCAACTACAAAGAAGTTAAGTCCTAAAGTATTATCAATATCGTTCATTTAAAAAATACTTGTATAAACTACAACGAGATAAGGAACTATTTATTTTGATCTGTAACCAACGAATAATGGATAAAATATTAATAAACAAGATGCCACACTATACAATACGACTTATTTTATAATTGCTGAAGAATGTGTTAAATATCTTGTAAAATCATTTGTATTATATTCGTAAAATACAGTATTTCTTTGAAAACCATGTTGTCTGACATTATTGTGTTTAGACTCTTCTGGTATGTGAATACATGTCAATCTAATAACAAATAGTTTGTTGATCTCAAATCTCAGATATTTTTTTGAAATGGGGGAGGATTCCTCCCATATCCACCACTATTGGGTGAATGCAGCACGTCTTAATAGGAAACCACAATATGCAACTCTGGAATGTTTTTGGATTGTGGTTTATTAACTACCCAAGATTAAACCACTCAGTTTTTTAGACGAAAAATCTTAATAGATTATCATTTGATTACTAGTCTCTATTTGATATACATCTGGTACTTCATGTATATCAAAAAGAGTCCAATAATCAACTTATAATCTATAATCAATATTGACATCTGGCCACCAAATAGGATAAAAAAAGAGGAATCCTATCTCACACCCTCCCTAGATGAACAAGAGCAAAGTCACTCTTATTCTTCAATTTATTTTCATTTGTAAGAACACTAGGGCATCATGACACGTAAACCCCTTTCCATACCTATAAGTTTCATATCGTTCAACTGAAAAGTAGAAACATATTACGCATCATAAATTTGTATAAAATGGGTAAGAATCCCTGCAATCTGTTTGGTCAATTACAGTGTAGATTTTTTCAGGGGTGCACGAGATATCAACACGATATATGCAATATCTGGAATCGATACCACTGATGTTCCGCTTTTTGTTTTCATGTTAAGGCAAGTCATTGTACTTGTTCTCATCCATTGCCATTACACCAATCAAATTATGCAGATTAAAACAAATCATGCTTTCCGCCAATTGACGGATGCATGGCTATGGCAAAATCATGCATCCGGTAATGACAGAAAAGCATGATTTGTGTATTTTTAAAGATATTTCTTGCCCCATTTTATTCAACAAAAATTAATGATGTACAGGTTTAGTGCATGGGTCGATGGAATTATGTGCTCGCGGTAATTGAATTCGGACTCAAACCATTCAAAGTTACCTTGTGCACACCATTCCCACTGACCCACTCAAATATGTGCATCATTTGAATAAAGTCGGTCGTCGATCAGAGCTATATACGATCTAGCTAGAGACACGAAAAGCTCGTAGGTTAAAAGAGAGGTCGCTCTCAGCCTGCTTTTAATTGTAACTGATTGTACATATTGGTCAACAGGATACCGATATTGACTGATATTGTGTGCAATACAACATTCTTTAGACCGCTGACAGGAGTTAAATATTTCCCAATGGATTATATTTTCCCAAAACGTGCAGCTGAGGAAAATATCTTATATACATTTTAGGGATATTGCGAATAATAAGATGATGAAGCGGATCCTAATCAAAAGACGATCTGTGAACCGATCGCAACTTTGTATCTGCAACAGCTATCTATTTTTTTTATTTTGGTGTTACTTGTATAATTTTGTTTTGAGCACTCTGACTACAAGGGATATTTCAAGAGGAAGATACCTAATTCAGAATCTGTCCGGCTTTATTTTAACAAGCTGCTCTCCTATTTTGCGATATCAATCCCCTACTTGCTGAAAGCCGAAGATGGCGTGATCCACAATAATGTACGTCCAACCGGGCGTACAAATTGGACATATGAAATTCGCGCCATCTACGGCTCGCAATTAGTAGGGTGAGATTCTATTGGTGAAGACTGTTATTATTAAATTGGCAAGATTCTGAATGAGTAAATACATGGAAGTTTTTTACGAAATCGAAAGTTGTTACCTATACAAACAGTACGTGGCTACTCAAGCGGTTTTCTAGATTTACTCAATTTGTCCCGACATTCATAGAATAATAACATCCCCCCCCCCTCCAAATCTTTTTTCTTCAAATTTTCAATTATCCTTTACTGTTTAACATCATTACATACGGCTAAGGGCACCTTTTTACGATTGTCTCTTTTGGCCGGGGGGGGGGGGGGGGTCTATGCAAGAGGAGAGATATCTTACTGACTAGGATGGGAAGCACACAGATATACGTTATATGTAAAAACAAGTATTGTGCGAACCTACATCTAACAAGCTTTGCTTTCAAGTAGGTTCGTTTTTTTTTTTCATTTCTTGTAATTAAATCATTTTGCATTACAATGACTAAAAAACAATGTCAAAGATATTTCAATGCTCATTTGTGTTATGTCATTACGTGCATTATTGTTTGTTACCGTTTATGGTGTGAAAAGAAATGAAAAATAAATTCGCTCTGTATATAGCTACTACTACTACTTTGTTGCAAGCAACTGTGGCAGGTTCATGAAATCAAACCATCAAATCATGTAATACTGCAAACCCTTTGTCGGACTTCTACGCATTTCCAATGGAACATACAGAATAACGGATAATTAAATGCTCATCTCTAAGAAAAGGGTACATTATGCTATTACGATAAATATGGAATATTGTTTAAACAAAATAATAATCTAACTGTGAAAACGAATATGAGTGGGCAGTCATGCACTTAGGAACAGAGAGTGACTGACATATCTCACTTGAAAAATATCCAACGTATTGTTGTCGTGAAACCAAACGTCAAATAGAAACAGATATTCGACATGTCACTGCTTTTGATTTCTTTGTTTCAAATGGGAAAACTAAATATTGGATAAGAGAAGTATCAACTCATCGAGAAAAAATGAAAAGAATACATCATGTGATAAATTTCATTGTAACTGCGGATTAATAAAAAAAAATAAAAAAAAGTGGGTTTCCTTCCGTCATGTTTACCACCAGGAATTAACATTTCTAATTAAACGAACTGGGAATTGGCAATTTGCGCATGCGTCCTATATGTTCTTAATACGAGACCTTAACTTAATCTAACACAAGTTGTTGTTTTGGGAATTGGCAATTTGCGCATGCGTCCTGTACCTTCTCAATACGAGAACCTTAACTTAATTTAACACAAGTTGTTGTTTTGTGAGAGCTAGGAAACTGCGCTGAGAATTTCACTTCAATCAAGTTATATCTTATTTCTGAACAGGATGGGGATGATTACAATAAAGTGTATGTATCTGTTATGTATACTTACAGCAGAATTGAGCGTATGCAGGGTGGTTGCAACGAGAATCACGGGTAAGTTTCGTTAAAATATACATTTTAAAGCCCAAGTCCACTCCAAAAATAACTTACTTTCAATAGAACCAGAAAAATCAGACAAACCAATCAAAAAAAGTTTAAGCAAAATCGGATAACTAATAAGAAAGTTACGAATTTTTAATGACATGAAAAACTTTGAAAATCACTACACAAATTGGCAACTCACTCATGAGTCTGTGACGTATGGTCCTCACTATCCACCAATTATTTACTGTGTATTGATAATATAAATTTCCTATTTTCACCTTAAGAATCTTATTTCTACACACCAGCATCCAAGTTAGATTGTTAGTAATATGTTATTGTGTGGATGCACAAATAAAGAGTAAATTTTGTCCAGTAAAATCATGAAAAAATTGAATTTTGATAAATTATTTATATAAAAATCAATAATTATGAAATACAATGTTCAGAAAATAGTATCCATTCTTCAAAATTCATAAACGTTTTTGGGAAATGTCATGCACGCAATGTGATACAAATTATATAACCTGGGCAAAGGCATGGGGAAATCAAGTTTTGGGGGATAAAAAGGGAAATTAATGGGATTAAACTATGTAAAGCAATTGATAAGTTGTGAGGACATGACGTCACAAACTGATAACCATCTTGGCAATTTGTGTTGTGATTCTCATTGTTCCATAGTTTTACATACTTTTTCAAAAATTCATAACTTTCTTATTAGTTATCCGAATTTGCTCAAACTTTTTTTGATTGGTTTATCTGATTTTTCTGTTTTTATTGAAAGTGAGTTATTTTTGGAGTGGACTTGTCCTTTAAGCCCGTATGTACTAGTTTGGCCAAGAGGGATTAGACCACCCAGCGTGGTCACTGACAGGTGGCTATCTCATCACCTCAGCTCTCAATTAACATAAGAACAAGAGGATCATGGGGACCAACGGGCACCGCTTAATAATAATAACAATAACTAGACGTTAATTCGTCACTTAGACGAATTAGGTGATACGTATGATAATGGTTTACATAACGAATAATGCATTACACGATATATTATTTTGTAAAATGCTTCTCCCATTTATATGCTTCTCCCATTATGATTTATTCACATGTCAAGATTAAATTGTGTCTCCTTGATCATCATGGATCTAGGGAAGATAGATTGAAACAATATATGACCTTTGACCCTGTGCAGTATCCAGTTACACATTTGACTCTAATTTACATCATGAAGAACACCTTTTGACGATTTTATCTTATTCAAAGAAATGAAAATGTAATTGATAAATGATTATCATCATTATGATAATGATGATCATGATGATCATGATCATAATCATGAGCGCGATCATGACATCTTATTGAAAAAATGACGGTTGATTTAGATAGCATATAGTCTCAGCTACAACATACTCAAAAATCAACACAATCCAAGCAGAAATAACGGCGATATTGCTCGCAAAAGACAGGAATGTAGACTCCAGATTTGAGAAAAAGTCATCTCCCATAGGGATTACACGCAAAAAGTAATGGATTAAGTGAAAATAGGGTAATAATAAAGTAAAAAGGGTTATTTATGACATGATTTGCGATTCTACGTGTTTAAATAATCAAAGGAGATGGTACAGTGAAGGTCAAAAGGAAAAAAAGTGAAGTAAAAAATTGTTGGAGACACCCGGACTCGAACCAGGGATCTCGAGGTTGGAAGTCAAGTGCGTAAATACCGATATACCAAAACATCTCCCATAGCGATTACACGTAAACGGGAAATGGAATTCTGAAATCCTACTTTGCAAGTGAAATATGAGCATGATCCTGGCATCTAATTGAAAAATAAAGGGCACACTCGTGATAGCTCATTGTCTCAGCTACAACATATCCGAAGCTCAGCGAAAACGAAGCTAAAAAAACGGAGATTTTGCTCGCGAAAGACAGGAGTGTAGAATCCAGTTTTGAGTAAAAGTCATGTCCCATAGAGAATACACGCAAAATGTAAAAATTTGACATGCCGTCTTTAATCGCAAAAATACACCATGATACTTTTGTCAAAAATAAAAATTGTGAATACTGCATTTGTAGAAAATTGTCTCAGCTAGAACATATCAAAATTTAAAAGAAAATTGATCGATATTTACAGAGATACAATCAATTTTCCAAAAAAATGCTGACGTCATAATATGCAAATTAAAATTTTGAGTTCGGAGGCCATTATGATGACGTCATGAGTTAATTGAGGGTCAAATGAGACATGAAATCATATCTCCATTTCATAATCTATCCAAATATGAAAAAAATATTAGGAGTTTCTATCTATTCTAAAGAGTTACAAAGAATTTTATATAGGCATGTTTTTGCCCATGTATTGTGGATAAAGATAACGCAAATCCGCGCGTGCTGTCAACTTTGACGGACGCTCATTGCGTTAATAAAAGGTGAACAAATTATCAAAATGCTTGGAAAAATGTACCAAATATGATGACAGAAAAAAAATCGGCGATTCTATGTTGCAAAATGCCAGTACGCGCGAAAACGCGCGCGCATGCGCGTGTGCGTAATTTTTTTTATCAAATGCTCCATATGGCCTGAAACGTATGTAAAAAAAATTTGGGATGATTTGGAGCATTTTAAATTTTTGCGCGCACGTAAACGCGCGGACGAAAGCGTACGCGCATTTTTGCACGCATTTTTTGACCTGAAATTGACCGGACGGATATTGATCTTATTCATGATAAATATGAATGAAAAATTACTATCCGTTATGAAGATATAATCATAAGTTGATTTTCACAAAATGGCGCCTGGATGACGTCACGATAATTTTGAGTCTTTGAAAAGTCACGCAGTTCTAAGTTGGACTAAGATCTATCATCATTGAAAGTTTTATGACAATGGCTTTATTCAGTCTTGAGATATCCTGCGAACAAATTTGAGGAAGAATAATCAATAAAAAAAATAATAAATAAAAAAAAAAAAAAAAATCTTGACGAAATCAATAGGTGATACGTAGACTTTGTTACGTATCACCTAATAAAAATATTTATAAAGCGCAATATATCCATCTCTAGATATGCTCAAGGCGCATACAAATAATTTAAATTAATATTCAACATACTTAAGATTAAAGAAATATTAAATGTAAACTTGTATTAGATCATACAAGTTCATGGTGCCAAGGTACATACAATGTGGCACAGTGTTATCGTTTTGCATACATTGTATAAAAAGAACATTGAAATTTAACAATATGCATTGAGCATCAGGTGAGTTTTAAGCCCAGTTTTGAAAGTAGAGAGAGTGTTGGCCGTCTGAATAGAGAAAGGTAACTTATTCCACAAAGAAGGAGCTGCTGATGCAAATGCTCTATCCCCCCAATTTCTTTTGGTACGTATTTCTTTAAGTCTAATATTATGTGATGAACGTAAACCAGAACGACCTGTAGAGTGGGGTGATAGAAGGGATGAAATATATTCTGGAGCTAGATCATTTAGTGCACGATAAGTTAAGAGTATAATTTTATACATCACACGCTGTTGAACAGAGAGCCAGTGCAGAGATTTCAAGATAGGAGTGATATGTGATGATCTTCTGGTGTTAGTTACAAGGTGAGCAGCAGCATTCTAAACTTTTTGCAATCGGTTAATTTGGTTGGCGGGTAGGGGAAAGAGTAATGAATTGCAATTATCAAGGTGCGAAGTAACAAAAGCATGTACTAACTGTTGGTGGATTGAGGTGAGAGATATTGCCTAATTGCACGGATATTACGTAGATTACAATTGGCCAGTTTAACACAATTTGAAACATGAGTCTCAAGTGACATGGCAGAATCAAATATTACACCAAGATTCCTAGCTTGATGTACAGGAGATACAGGGGCAGAACCAACTTAAACATGAGAAACCTTAATTTTACTGAGCTGTCTACTGTTACCAAGCAAAATAAATTCAGTTTTTGCATCATTTAGTTTTAAGCGACTCTCAATCATCCAGTTCCTTACATCAGCTATACAGTTTTCAATTGGGTTGGCGGGTAGTCGAAAGAGTAATGAATTGCAATTATCAAGGTGCGAAGTAACAAAAGCATGTACTAACTGTTGGTGGATTGAGGTGAGAGATATTGCCTAATTGCACGGATATTACGTAGATTACAATTGGCCAGTTTAACACAATTTGAAACATGAGTTTCAAGTGACATGGCAGAATCAAATATTACACCAAGATTCCTAGCTTGATGTACAGGAGATACAGGGGCAGAACCAACTTGAACATGAGAAACCTTAATTTTACTGAGCTGTCTACTGTTACCAAGCTAAATAAATTCTGTTTTTGCATCATTTAGTTTTAAGCGACTCTCAATCATCCAGTTCCTTACATCAGCTATACAGTTTTCAATTTTCTTCACATTTTCATCTTTTTCTTTCTGGACAGGTTTGCAAATAAAATAAAGCTGTAAGTCATCTGCATACATATGATGATTGATGCTGTGTTTTTTAACAATATGCTGTATGGGCAGAGTATAAACATTGAACAATTGCGGACCGAGAACAGATCCTTGGGGGACTGAAAAATCTAAACTAAGTGAAGCAGAGGTAGCATCACGGATACAAACTTCTTGTTATCTACTAGAAAGATATGACATAAACCCCTTCAATACAATACCCTTGAGACCTATTTCCTTTAATCTATTTAGCAAAATGCAATGATCAACGGTACCAAAAGCACTGCTGAGATCAAGCAGTACTAAACCAGAGACATTTCCATTATCCATACCAGTTAATACATCATTGTTTACCCGTAACAATGCACTTTCCACGCTATGCATCTCCCTGTATGCTGACTGGAAAGGATTTTGGATCCTTCTTCCTGTCTAATAACTTATTAATAATTCTAAACAGACGTTTCTGGTCTCCTGAACAATCAGCAATGGTAGAAGAATAGTACTGTTTCTGTGCTTGGTCTATAAGATAAGGCACATGTTGCTTCTGCTCCATGTAGAGAATACGGTCGGCAGGGATTCTAGAAGACCTCCAACGCCGGTTAAGTCTCCGTCGAAGGCGTCTTGCGCTTTGTTTTCTACATAATAATAATAGCTCACATTTATAATGCGCCTAATACTTTGTTTGTAGACGCGGAACATATTATTACCCCGGTCATCGGATTCAGGCTTACCCGAATCCGCAAGGTATGCACATTATCCACTCCCTGGGGAACATTCCAGCCAGTCGCCATTTTACAAGCGCCATTGCTAATCAAACCACATTAGCTTTCGCATCCTACCGGGTACCCATTTTAACACCTGGGTGGAGAGTGGCAAATGTAGATCAATGTCTTGCCAAAGGACATTAGTGCCGCGGCGGGACTTGAACCGCGGACCTTGTGATCCACAGTCCGGTGACATATCCACTCGACCACGACACCTCTACAGAGGCTTTTTCTATATAGAGAAAGCAAGTAGCTACAAGTAGTACAGTGGGGCTTTAAAGCCCACAGAACTATCAATAAAGATGACAATTAAAAATCCCAAGTTGCGCTCAGAATTATTAATCTCCTCGCAATTATTTGTGAATTTTTAATTCTGTGACGAAATCAATGAGTTTTGTCAAAAAATCTATGACTTATGTGTGACAAACAAGTGAAAGAAAACAAGTGACACTCCAAGAAATACTAAATTTCAGGGGTACTTTATTCATGGATTTTCAAAAAATGCCATGTTCAAAAGTATTCATACCAGCTAGGGTATGTCTTTTGGTATAATAGTCAATAGAGTAGTATTTTGTTTAATGCTTGCCTAATGACGGCACCTGTATAAAGTGTCAACAAGCTTTCTGCATGTCTCCTGATGGATGTTGGTCCACCTTTTACTCTGTGTGTGTGTGTGTGTGTGTGTGTAATTGGATTTATACAGACGTGTATCAATCAGATATGATAATATTTACGTCTGGGGACTGACCTTTAACCTCACCATCCGAAAGACGCAATCTAACGTCACCATGACGAAAGCCTACAGCTTTTGTAGGAATCTTTATTGCTCCTTAATCGATTTAATATTATGAAAATACTTGCTACAATGGGGAGTTATTAGGTATTTTAATGAGTCCGTGTATTGAGTTTGGTAAAAAATAATTAAAAAAAGAGACTAATACTAGTTTGATTAACGCTTCTCAGTCATACAAAAATAGGACTTTTAATATCAATACTAATACCATAATTAGACCTATAGAATGACTATCAGTTATGTATAGTTTTCCCGCAATGAAAATAAATATATATTTATATATTGGGTGATATGGTAACATCATGGATTGTTTGCGTTAAAGATTAAGATGGACAACGACTCCGAAATGTCACAAGGTAGAGAAATCGAAATTATGTGTCATATCCAATGTTCCTCAAGATCAGCAAAGAAGACGGACACTCATTCAAATGTAATAAATAAAGGTTCGCTAAATTGTCCTTCGAAAGTGAAGAATTAAACTTCGTACTTTTCTTTAAGGTTGGAACTTAGTTTAGCTGCGTTGCTTTGAATTGCAATGAAAATTATAGATACTATTTTTTCAATCAATATTTTGATTATTATTTGCATAACAATGAATAATTCTATCAATGAGAATACAATTTCATAGACCTATTGGTCTTTCAAGGATTGAAACAAAATTAAGGTAATGGTCAGCAAGGACAGGTGAAGGAGAAAGAGCATCAAGTTTATTTGCGACTAAGTGGATCCACAGAGTAGCAAAAGCTTTGTAGAGGACGGGTAGTTCAAACACTCGACCGGAAACGCAACGCTCGACACTACGTTACGTCATAAGCAAGACATCTACGTATAGATTCTATCGAGTCTTCTCGACCCGGGTTTTAAGTGGGGTACCTGATACCTTTCACTTTCATTAGTAGCCTAAGCAAATGCTCGTTATACGTATTCGACCCATAGCTTCAATACTGAAATATATGTACATTAAACAAACCCCTAGAAAAGGACCCTTGTAAGATATTCTCACTTTAAATTTATAAATACCGGTACAGGAAAATTTGTGAACGATGCTTATTTTCCTACTTGAGTCATCTCACTTACCGATGAAAAAATAATCATGATTTTAATAATCTTTTCATTTTTTCCTTGTTTCGGAATTATTGGCTTACGCGTCTGTGGCTATGAAGTTTTTTTCTTCAGAATAGAGGTGATCACTTCGCTCTTTCTAAGCAAGGAAACTATTCTGATAGCGCTACACTGTTCCTGTAGAAAATATAATAGCAAACAATCAGTAGTCAAAGTTATCGACATTCTACTCCATAGATGTACGTCTCGTCGATGACTCCCACCATGTTGACGGAAGAGTGGAGGTCTTGTACGGTGGATCGTGGATGACCGTTTGTGGTGATGACGGCTGGAATCTGTTAAACACGAGGGTAATATGTAGAATGCTGGGGTACGACAGTGCCCTGGCTGCGCCACGATTGGCCATGTTTTTTCAGGATTATGGTGATACTATTCGTGTTAAATGCTGGGGAACAGAAGACAGCCTGCAGGACTGTTTCGATGTTGCGGTTGAATATCACTGTAGGCATCACATGGATGCGAGTGCCGGGTGCTACTCAGGAGGTACAAACTCTTTTGGACATTAGGAAACGAATATTCGTAATTGTAAATGGCATTCTGTTCTAATCGCAAAAAAAAACTTACAAGGTCATAAATTTACTTATTCCCATTATTTCCACAAAATCAATTACTAAAATCCTTGAGACAGTGATAGAAAAGGTATCATAACAGTTTATGACTGCATTTGACTTTTGACAACTTTTTAGGCATTTCTTGAATGTTGTTTATTACATGCACTGAGTCATATTGCTTTTAAGAACCCTCACATAATAATATATGTATATTAAGTTCGCTTTGGTTAAAACACTTGATCTTTTTGAATTTAGCCTACCCGAATCCATTCGAGGTACGTCTGTTCGGTGGCACCGAAAAATTAATTATCATTCACTGACAGTAATAGAGAGAAAACATCGAATCGTTGGCAGTTTCCACTTGAATTCATTTTTTATTAAGAGTTTGGGCAAATTATGAAATTTATTTTATACAATATCGCAAAATTTGAAAAAAGTTTTTAAAAAAATAAAAGACCCTTTTTTTTCCTTAGCCCATCCGAACCAATTTCAAGTTCGTCTTGTCGGTGGGTCTAACGATGCTGAAGGGAGAGTAGAGGTAGTGTACGATGGATCTTGGGGAACTATCTGTGATGACAGCTGGGATCTGAGAGACGCGAGGGTGGTTTGTAGAATGCTGGGGTTTGATGGAGCCTTGAAGGCACCGGGATCTGCTAGGTTTGGTGAAGGTTCAGGGGATATTCTTCTAGATGACGTCGGGTGTGAGGGAACAGAAGATAACCTTGCAGATTGTGCTCATTCAGGGATTCGAGTTCACAGCTGTAGACATGATGAAGATGCAGGCACTATTTGTTACTCAGGAAGTAAGTTACCTCTCCGTTTTAAGCTATTGTGTACAGAAAACATTTGATATAAATATAAAAAAGGCATTTTCTCTGTAGCTATATGATATTTCATATTTGTCCAACAAATACTTTTTACCGAGAAGTCACATTATAGGAGGAAGTAATGTAGTTGCTTTATGTATTTAAGTATTATAGTATATAAGAGTTTTTAAGGTATATATCGTATTATAGAAATCAATCTTCTTCCCAACAACTAATTTCATTCTACACTGTCGCTCATATAGTTGGAATATACTTGTTTTACCCCAATTTCTGGAATTATTTAAAAAATAGTTTACAAATAATAGATCTAGATAATAGTATTCATTCTCAGATTAAATTGAATAATAATTTGGCAATGTGTGTTTTGCGTGACTGCTAAAGCATTTGTATGCTTATCAACTAGGGGACCTACACCCTTAAGTCATAAATGACAGTAATGAGGATTAATGCCCCACAAAAGAACACTAATATAACACATCGACATGGTTTTGATCCTGGGGCCTCACAGTTACGAGGCCATTGCTTTGTCATTAAACCATAACTGTACGCAGCGGGGGCTAGGGTAGGGGGCAGTTTCCATAAATTAAAACAAAAAACAGAAAATGCAATGAATTTTCAATAATTTATTGCATTTTACCCCGGTCCCCAACATAACAAAATCCTCTGGACTTTTATTAAATTATGTTGTGACAAAGCGCACTGCGAACGAGCTTTAGAAAATTGTTGCTTTTATTATCTCACAAAATAATTTCTAATGCCTTTTTACCTTGCGTTTTAGTGGCGCATATGATTTTTTTTCGCGCCATCTATTTTGCGTATTGTTTCCGCCTTCAATGGAATTAAATGTGTTAAACTGGAATCAGCAGTGAACAAAGCACAGAAACATAGATGTATACCTGTCTATCAAAAAAGGTATGTGTGTTGACATGAATGACGAAAAACAAGGGCCACAAAAAGGGGTGATTTTACATAGGGACACTTCTTCTGTCACAGGAGGGACATTGTGTTGGTCTCTTAGGATTTGTTGCAAGATGGACATTTTCTTGATATGTTATGTTCACCTACATGTAGAATTGGTATTGCCTTCATAACAAACTATTATCAGACAAAGCAACCAAACCACAATTGTACTTTTAAAAAAAGTAAAATTAATTAAATTGCCTTGGGATTGTTAGAAAAAGTAAAAACGCTTTGAATCCGATTTATGCTAAACTCATCAAAAACATAATTTTAGCCATCAAGGCTAAGGCCAAGGCAATTTAAAAAGGCTAATACACTACAATATTGATATATGTAGGCATAGCTAAGATTTGACATGTTTTATTTCAAAAATATTTCAAAAGAGATGTTCGTATTAATAAAAAAAACAAAACATATGTATTGTGTTCATTTCTTTAAATAAATAATATCGAAACGTAAATAATATTTTTGACAAAATTACGTTTTCGCAATGTAATCATTTCCAACAAAGTTGCTAAACCTGTGTGTAAATATTATATCAGTACACTGGTAAAAACGATTTACACTTTTCAAAATTCATGTTTAGCCCATCCGAATCCATTTCAAGTTCATCTTGTCGGTGGGTCTAACGATGCTGAAGGCAGAGTAGAACTCATGCACGATGGATCCTGGGGAACTATCTGTGATGTCAGTTGGGGCCTGAGTGACGCGAGGGTGGTTTGCAGAATGCTGGGGTTTGATGGAGCCTTGGACGCACCGAGATCTGCAAGATTTGGTCAGGGCTCTGGTCGTATTCTTCTAGTTAATATCGAGTGTGAGGAAACAGAAGACAACCTTGCAGACTGTGCTCACCTATGGATTGGAAATTACTGTGGTCATGGACGCGATGCCGGCGCCATTTGTTATTTAGGAGGTATGTTTTTAAAAAGCCATACTTTCCATCAACCTCTTCTAAATGCTTCCAAAGTTCCTTGCTTAAACATTACACATATGAGTGTTGCAGTGAATTCCCTAACCTTTCGACTGAGGCATTAACCATGGTGACCAGCTAGGCCAAGTTTTAAACTCCGAAACCAAGGCCAAGGCCCAATCATAAATAAAGGTGGGGAAAATGAAACGTGCAAACATGGATGTCCCCACACACATTAATGAAATTGCCTTGGGATTGTTAGAAAAAGTAAAAACGCTTTGAATCATCAAGGCTAATACCAAGGCAATGGGAAAAGGCTAATACTCTATAGCATTGATATATGTAGGCATAGCTAAGATTTGATAAGGTTAATTATATTTCAAAAGAGATGTTCGTATTTATAAAAAAACATAATATATTGTGTTCATTTTTTAAAAATAAATGATATTGAAACGTAAGTAATTTTTCTAAAAATATTACGTTTTCGCAATGTAATAATTTCCAAAAAAAGTTGTTAAACCTATGTGTAAATAACATATCATTACACTGGTAAAAACGAATTACACTTTTCAAAATTCATTTTTAGCCCATCCGAATCCATTTCAAGTTCATCTTGTCGGTGGATCAAATGATGCTGCAGGCAGAGTAGAGGTCATGCATAATGGATCGTGGGGAACTATCTGTGATTTTTTTATGGGACCTGAGAGACGCCAGGGTAGTTTGCAGAATGCTGGGGTTTGATGGAGCCTTGGACGCACCGAGATCTGCACGGTTTGGTCAGGGCTCTGGTCGTAGTCTTCTAAAGTATGTCAATTGTGACGGAACTGAAGAAAACGTAGCAGATTGTGCTCATGCAGGGATTGGACGTTACTCCGAGTGCAGTCATACAAGGGATGCAGGAGCCGTTTGCTTCTCAGGAAGTATGTTTTCCCTGTATTTTAACCTTGCTAGTAGTCCACCTACTCGAAATGAATTCTTTTGAGTGCTTATTGGATGAGCACGAACGTCGGAACAGTTATTAATTAATGACTTTGAGATTCTCCATTTACCTCTTAAACAATATATTTCGATGTATTACCATGAAGTTTTGTTATCATGAAGCCAAGTCTTTCACAAAATAGAAAAATCAACATTCTGGACAATTAGTTTGTACTTGACCTTTTTATGTGTACTAGAACAATTATTATACCAACGGAATATATATCACGAATTTCAAAGAATCCCCCACCCCCCAGGTATGTTTATTCTGTCTTAACGACTGTTTTGCATGAGAAGCAACGACATCCAATATAATAATTTCCATTATTCTACACATGGATATATTAAGCCGACAATGCGTTATTCTCTCTCATCATCTAAGGCCCTCACTAAAATTGGGGTTAGTTGTTTGGGAGTACTTTATAGGATATCTAAATGCAACCAATTGCAAATTATTTGTTAGTGCCCTCATACTTTTGTTTATTAAACTTGAAATTTGTGGTGATATCATTTCAAAAAAGCATGTTCTACGTTCTTCTCTATAAATAGTCCATCCAAAACCATTTCAAGTTCGTCTTGTCGGTGGGTCTAACGATGCTGAAGGCAGAGTAGAGGTATTGTACGACGGCTCCTGGGAAACTATCTGCGATGTTGGCTGGGATCTGAGAGATGCGAGGGTGGTTTGCAGAATAGCAGGGTTTAATGGAGCCTTGGACGCACCGGGATCTGCACGGTTTGGTCAAGGCTCTGGTCGTAGTCTGCTAACTCATGTCAGCTGTGACGGAACAGAAGACAACCTATCAGACTGTGCCAATGCAGGGATTGGGCGTTACACATGTAGTCATACGAGGGATGCAGGCGCTGTTTGTTATTCGGGAGGTAGGTGTGTTTTTTTTTAATAACTTTTTTTTCATAGGTTAGCCATTTGAGTAAATAATTCTTACTTATTCGCTTGCATTTACACCTGAGGGTATATTTTGCATTTCCCTTATTCAGCAATTGAGGTTAAACGCACGAAAATGAATTCCGCACACAAGCGAGACTTTTAATTTTTCTCACTACAACGTCTCACCTTAATTTTATTGTTATAGTTAGCGGATTGCTCTTCTCTAGATATCTCTGGTCATGTGAGGGGCTCTTAACCAATCTATGTACTGGATTTTAATAAAGAGGGGTTCATGATTACATTTCCTTGTAAGAGTATGTACTTTTAATCTGATAAACCTATTCTGCTTTTCATCCTGACTACTCATTAAACATAACAGAGCCATTTCAAGTTCGTCTTACCAATGGAACCACGGATTCAGAAGGCAGAGTGAAGGTTTTGTATAAGGGAAGCTGGGGAACTATATGCGATGACAACTGGGATCTAAGAGACGCAAGAGTAGTTTGTAAAATGCTTGAATTTGACGGAGCTTTAGCCGCACCTGGTAGGGCTACGTTTGGTGTCGGAAGCGGTAAAATCTTGTTTGATGACGTCCGATGCAAGGGTACAGAATACGCCCTTGCTGAGTGTTACCATCGAGGGCTTGGAGTCAACAACTGTGAACATGACAGGGACGCAGGTGTTATTTGTTTTAGAGGAGGTACGTTAATAGGATTGTATGTAGTAGTTCTCAAAGGCTTTGAAAATCTAAAATTCGTACAACGGTTGTTACAATTGTGAACCTCATGGTCTTCATCGTGTTGGTCTTGCTGTTTTCACGTGACCAATGGGATGTTTTAAGTTTTGAGTCCCGCTTGTCCTTTATCCTACAAGGGACAAGGATAACGTTTTGTTTGACGTGGGGCTTTGGAACAGTTGACAATAGGGTCATTTACATATACATTAAATAATGGAACGTTATACAAAAATGTATCGTTTTGTCTATACATGTAGATCCGTTATTACCAAAATAAATGATTTTAAGATTCAATCAAATACGAGTACTCGACACCACTCTATCTCACAATTATTTTTCCAGTCGACTTTAAAAGTAGATGCTCTTCCACGTACGAATCGGACGTATAGAGACATCATTATAACATCGTGTCAGAAGAAGCTCTTAATAATTGTTACAGGAATTGCATCTATGTTCCCATCTTATTGATATGCATGAAACTTTTATATTAGTATGTAAGGTCACTACAGGGCTGTTGTTTACTAGCTGTTGTTGGCTCCTTTACAGAGAGAAATCCAGAATCAACTGATTACATACATACGTATTTATTTTAATTCCTCCAATCCCCCCCCCAAGCACCATTTCTAGTTAAGCTCGTTAACGGATCTACCGACCTTGAAGGACGAGTTGAGGTCTTGTATGATGGTTTTTGGGGAACCGTTTGTGATCATGAGTGGGATCTAAGAGACGCAAGGGTCGTGTGTAAAATGCTGGGGTTTGATGGAGCCTTAGCCGCACCAGGTTCTGCTTCATTTGGTCAAGGTTCAGGAGATATACTACTTGATGATATATCCTGTGAAAGTACACACGATAACCTGGCAGACTGTTACCATCGAGGAATTGGCGTCTCGGCCGATTGCGAACACGAAGAGGATTCCGGAGCCATTTGCTTCAGAGGAGGTATGGGATGATACTTGTAGTCTAACATATTCACAACTCAAAATTCCGATTTGTATAGAATATGATTTATATTAAAAAAAAAGATCTTTCTTCCATCTGTTTTTAGTTCAATAGTATACCCGTACACCCATGCGCTTGTGACATGATCGCAAAGACAGTGAAACAAAATCATTTTAACAGCCTTTTCCATGAGCTTCTTTAAAGTGTCTAAAATTGGGATGACCGATGCATTACGTAATAAACAAGGAATATACAATAGGGTATTGGCACTGCTCTTGAGTTGATGTCTGAAAAGCTCTACCGATCGTGCTTTGTCTACTTTCCACAGACTCATTTTCCTCTCCTAATACTTAAAATTGCTATTTCATTTGATATTTGTAAAACTTCACAGACCCATTCAAGGTTCGTCTCACCGATGGAGCGAAAGATTCAGAGGGTAGAGTAGAGGTTATGTACGATGGATCATGGGGAACTGTCTGTGACAATGGCTGGGATCTGAACGATGCGAGAGTTGTTTGCAGAATGTTGGGGTTTGATGGAGCTTTGGCTGCAACATTTTCTGCACGGTTTGGTCAGGGCAATGGCAGTATCCTGCTTGATGACGTCCAGTGTCACGGAACAGAAAGCAACATAGCAGATTGTTATCACAGAGGAATAACAGTCCATAACTGTAACCATGCCAGCGATTCGGGTGCCATTTGTTTCTCAGGAGGTACGACTCATTTCTACAGTACATGATGGATTTACGTGTTAACATGTTTTTAGCTTTCTAACCAAAAGTTCCAATAGAACGACATATATCTTCCTGATCTATTACGTTTCAAACTTTTGGATACAAAAATTCGAAGAAAGTGCAGTAGTTGTAAAAAATGTATTTCTGGTGCCATCAATTGTGATGACATACCTTTCTATATATAAATGAATTACGGCTGGATAAAAAAAACGTAGGCATACTGCTACCTACAAAATAACGTTGAATTTTAAAAGTGCTTGCAAAATTACTTGCTCAGATGAAAATTTGTTTTATTTCAATCTGTTAAAAACTGTACGGCATTACTTTTCTAGTACGTCTGATTGGAGGAACTTATGACGCTAAAGGTAGAGTAGAGATTCTACACGATGGCTCCTGGGGGACTGTCTGCGACGATTCGTGGGATCTCAAGGACGCCGAGGTTGTTTGCAGAATGTTAAGTTTCGAAGGAGCTTTGGACGCTCCACCTGGTGCTCGATTTGGTAAAGGATCTGGGAGCATCTTTCTCGATGAAGTTCAGTGCCAGGGGACAGAAACTGACATTGAACGTTGCGATCATGACGGCATTGGTGTGCACAACTGCGCCCACAACGAGGATGCCAGCGTTATTTGCATCCAAAAAGGTATGGTACTACATCATAAATGTCGGTATGAAGTGAAACATTTACGACAAAGAATTAACAAATTGTGTTCATGTTTATCTTGAAGTATTTACCACGAGTTGCAAAGGTAAATGATAAGTTCTTAGAGTTGCTGACTTTGCAACTACGATGGATTTGGTTGAACACAAATTTCCGGGCTGAATTTTACAGTATTTCGTTCTTGTTGTGGAGAAGATTTTGGATTCCAGCTCCTTAAATCCATTTTCATTCAAATGTTCCTTTATATTCGTGTTCCAATCCTCATTTAGATCGCACGACGGAATCTGAAACCGGTGAAACAAGCAGCGGTGAAACAATAACAACACATGAATCTAGCCCAACACCAACCTCGAACAACCCTCTTCAAAATCTAAAAGTGACAATTGTTACCGGGATTTGCGTACTGCTTGTGATCATCTTCATCGGGGCAACACTTGCATATTGTGTACGTAGGGCAATCAAGTCAAGGGCAAGACGGAACTTAGAAAACGATATTTACATGGATTTTAACGACACAGGATTAAATCAAGACAGGTTTGTAGCCTCTACATACCAGGATCTGAATGCTCCTCCCAAACTCCCAGAACGACGCTTAACGAGGTTGAGTAAAGGTAGTGCGTTCATAGAGCCCTGCCAAAACCAGCGGCTTTATACGGATGAGGAGCAGATTTTGGCACAACAGACAAGAATAGGTGACAACACCCACGACTATATGGACATGACTCCTATGAACAAGACAGCTTCAACAAACAAGGATGCACATATTTATGCTTATAGCCTCCGCGTTGGAAATAAAGACACAGATACGTTACCACAGGATAATACAGCGACAATATCCAGAGCAATCTGTCATGATGAAACGGGTGAGTCAGTAGATACTGTGCAAATTATTGGACACAATAATCTACACAAGTATATGGTTATGAGCACTGTATACAAACAACTTACAATGGAAAAGGATGTAGATCTTGACGGATATCTTCTTCCAAGTAAAACTAAAAGTGAAAAAGATGAGCCGCTAGGTAATGCGCAAATTACTGTACGAACTGACACCCATGGATATATAGATATGAACAATGTAAACAAAAAGCCTTTTAAGGGAAGAGATGTAGACCTTGACGGTTATATTTTACCAAGTGCATCTGGTTTGAATTCCGAAGATAAACCGAATGTTGAAAATGCAGAACAGAGTTCAGTTCAGTTCAGTTCATTTTATTCAAAACCATACAAAGCATGATATAATCTGTTACATAAAAAAGAGACTGGTAATAGTACATCAATCAACATATTCTAACTTGATTACATCATAAACTGAATGGTTTTAGGACCCCTTTAGAAGCTAAGCTTGTGAGCGGGGCCCTATAACAAAATACATACATTTACAGTAAAAAGAATGTTACGTATGATTATACAATGGATGAAAATACTAAGCTACAGAATATAGAACATACAAATACTCTCACACACACACACACAGACACCACACACGCACATCACCATACACAGCAAACACACTGACGAGTAGGTCCTTAGTGGTCAAAAAGCATTTCAGAATGAGAAATTACTAAGATGCGAATAAAAACTATGTCAGTCTTTCAAGCAGGTACGTTTTAGATGAACTTCTAAACCTAGAAAGAGTTGTACTATTTTTTATATCATCAGGCAGACTGTTCCATTCTTTAATGCAAGAGATATGGAAAGAGGTCAGAGTGACATTTGTTCTTGCAAAAGGCTGTCGAATAAGACACCTTTGACGTGTATTATAATTATGAATTTGCGAGTTCTGACGGAATAAATCTTTTAACGTACATTCATGAGGCATAGACTTAAGATTAAACATAAACAATATGCAATTGAACGACACAAGTCCACTTAGTGGTAACGTTCTTAGTCGAAGGAACAATGGAGAACTTGGATGTCTATAATAAGAATTAGTAATAAGCCGTATTGCTTTCTTCTGCCATACTCTCAACTTATCAAGATATGAGTTGTTTGTCTCAAAACGATAGAGCTATATTTCTCACGAGTGTTTGTGAAAGAAGTAGCTCACATCAACAGACTCCTGCACTGCAACAGGAATGTTCGAAACAAGATTCAATTCACAAGCACATGGACTTAAAACACATTTCCAAACGATCCTCAACGCTTAAAGATGAAGACAAAGATGGATATCTTCTGCCAAGTGCTGCAGGCGACGATACGATTGAATTACCATGCGATATCATGCAGCATGTTGAAGAAAAGCCTGACAATACTCATGAATTCCTCATGATGTGTATCGAAGGTAGTAATGAGTTAACAAAGGGATCATCAGAAAAAAACGATTATGATATTCCAGATTAGGAAGAGATTCATGATATGGCCGTCACATTGCCTATTCACGGACGAAATTGGAGGAAGGGACATTAATCTTCAGAAAGAATATTGCGCAAAATTGGCAAATATATTGAAAACATATGTTTTTAATAGAAATGTTTGCATGGTTCTTTTTGTTAAAGAAGGTGTTTGCCAGTTTCTAATAATGCGCCTTATATCCACCTCAAATATATCTATAAAGAGGGAGTTCTTGATTAGTGTTTGATATTCCCTTTATCAAACGAATGATGAAAACCAAACATTTCGATGAATATCTTCTTTAAAAATGTAAGAATTATAATCTGACAATGTTCTGTGATATAATACGTTATTACTGAAAAACATGTAATGTCATCTTTCGAAATGTTAGCTTCTTTATCTTTTTAAATTTAGGGTGAAATATTTCTTCCGGAAGTAATTTTAGACATCGTACCCTTTTTGAGAATTTGTTTGACCTCACTGATGTAAATTTACTCTCAAGTGCTGAGCATAGCATGCAGTCCTATTGTCTAAGTTTATGCAAACGAATTAGATTATCTCTAGAATAAATTGACCTAATAAATTTGACAATGTTCCGGTAGATATCCTAAAAAGGAAACTCCATCACTAAATTTCTAGTACTTAAATTTTAAATCCTTTTTAAGGCTTAAGAATACTTTTTAAACATTAATTTTTTAAAGATTTATTTCACTGAATAAACGTTTACGAGTTTTAAAGAAATTGACTTCTGCGAATAAAGCTGTCACGTTGAGAATATAAACTTGTCAATCGGATTGCTCGTAGATGATCTCATGCATGAGCGCGCAGACAAAGGCGAATCTTATTCGACTTGAAAGCTTAATCTATTAGACCAGAATTATGGTTTATTGATATCAAATTGTAATTGTTTTCATAGTCTAGTTTTAAATATAAAAGTTTTGTATTCGGTTTTAAAGTCTCTTGGACTTTAAAAAAAAAAGTTTAAGAAATTAAGAGAGGTCGTTTATATTCTTATGAATGTGATTGAAATAAATTTGTCCTCTAATAGCTTCTTAAGTTTAAAGGTTTTATTGTTTGTGGAGGGTACTTGAGGTAGGTTTCTCGAAGTTTGACTTGATATGATTTCAATACTCTTTTAAATTTAGATATTACGGTATTATATTTCATGAAGTGGAGAAAAAATATATGATTGGTGTTTTCAGCCACAAATCTGCATGTATATAAAGAATAAACGAAACAATAATATCGTGTTTACACTTTTTAATTTTCTTAATGTTAGATGTACATGATCTTAAAGAGGAAACACTTGAAACAAATAAATGTAGGTAGATGTGTTATTAACACCACCTCATTAAAACAAGGTTTCTTCTCATCAATATATACAAATGTTCTTTTCACTAATTTTTGAATGATGACAAATTATCACTACACGGTATAACTCAGACAACAGAGAATCTTCTGCGCACATCTCTTCCCTGCATATACTATATTGTTTGAGCAGCGCGCATAAGCTGGTCTCCAAGGGAGCAATGCATGAGATCGAAAATAACCTCAATTTTATATAACAAATATTGCATGTATTGCGTTTTTCAGTATAACATATTCACTATCAAACTCGGAATGTCCCTCGAGCAAATATATCCTAACCTTGGCAGGGTTATCCTTCCTGCAGCCTCGGTAAAATATAACATCACTCAGGAAATTCTAAAGTTGTCGGCTCACACTTTTCGTTATACTGGTACACCGGAGCATGCAATATTTCTATATGTGCCACGAACGAGCAACGTACTTACTACTTCTTTGCACTGTATAACGCGCACTAAAGTTCATTAGACTGTGCACCTCTCAGCCCTGCGCGTGCCCATTGTTTGCAATGTCTTAGCCTGGCGGATGTAAAGGCCCGGTCACACAGAGGGGACGCATGGGGAACGCACGGCCAGCGCATTGAACATTTGCAATTTTGGCCAGTGCGTTGTCGTGCGCCCAACTTTTGTCGAAGCTACAGCGAGCTGACACCAAATGCATAGCGTGTTGCTAGCGCGCTGAGCGCATACAGGGCGCATACAGTGCGCATACAGAACGTACACAGAGCGCACATGATAACAACTTCCACGAATGCACAGCGTGTTGCTGGCGCGCTGGACGAATGGTCCACGCATGCACCGCGTTCTACGACGCACGGCCAGCGCATTGGAAATCGGAAAAGGCTGCGTGCCTAACTTTTGTCTTAATTTTGGAAAAGCTAGCGAGCTGACACAAAATGCACGGCGTGTAGCTAGCGCGCTGTGCGTATACAGGGAGTGTGCTCCGCGTATGTCTGGCGCTGGTCTAGCGCGCTCCACGCATGTCTGGCGCTGGTCTAGCGCGCACCACGCATGTCTGGCGTGCCTTTGGCGTGTACATTCATGCGTCGAGCTCCGCGCACGCTTTTAAGCATGCTCAGAAAATCCCGACGCACACAGCGAATGACGACG
Organism: Strongylocentrotus purpuratus; assembly: GCF_000002235.5. NCBI lineage: Eukaryota > Metazoa > Echinodermata > Echinoidea > Camarodonta > Strongylocentrotidae > Strongylocentrotus > Strongylocentrotus purpuratus. Next base: position 13,111,571 of record NW_022145609.1, read on the forward strand.
AATGCATAGCGTTGGTCCAGCGTTGGCCCAGCGCGGTCGACGGACGAGTAACGCACACCTAGCGAACGACAACGCACTGGCCAAAATTGCAAATTTCCAATGCGCCAGCCGTGCGTCCCCCATGCATCCCCTCTGTGTGACCGGGCCTTAATTAAGGGGCGTCATTCAAAAGGATTACAAGTGTACCCTGAACTTTATTTAACAGATATTGCATGCATTTCGTTGTTCCCTATAACATATCTACACCTCCAAATTCAGAATTTTCCTCGAGTCATGATATTTCAACTTGAAATATATTTTTTAATATTTGTTCATATATTTTGTTATATTGATCGACGAAATATGCAATATTTGTATAATATATACACCTGAGTCCTTTGAAAATCAACGGGCAGCTTGTGCAAATGAGAAATACATTTTGAAATATCAAACTTGACGCTACCATATATGTGGTAATAATATTGTGCATCAGGAAGAACGAAATGTAAAGAGCGTGAGAGGGGAAAGAGATGAGAAGGGGGGGGGGGGAGGTCCGACAACCTAACCAAAATTTACAATTGAATTGAATGCTAGACATTGCATTACAGAAAGAAAGTACTCAAACGTTCAACATGACGGTCCAAGGCAGCATTCCGTAAGCCTATATCTAATATGTTTAATGGAATATCATGCCTCTACTTTACACGTGAGATATTTACCAAATTACGCACAAACCATAAATATATATACCATACACCATAGATATAAATCCATATTTGTTTACAAGCGTGAGTACAAATGAACTAGGAAGAAATAACTGTTTTTGCTGCACTTTCTGTGCTATAACTCAACTCGTCGGGTTATTGCGTGCGTGACAACCCATCTCCATTTCATGTAGGTCGATGCAATGGTTTTCCCTCGTTAAGGCTGCTGCGATTATCTAAGACGTGCTTCCCCGGAGTCGGGGTTACCGACAACTACAGAAAGTAACAATCGTCGTTTTCTTACCAAACATAGCATTTCTAGAAATGAAAGAAACTTTTGAGGCACAACTCGTGGCTAATTTCAGTCATTTGTGTCAAAAACAGGTTTGAAGAGACGGAAGGAAAAAGTTAAACCGCGTTGAACACGCCACCCCCCCCCCCCCCCAAAAAAAAAAAAAAACTCACGCCCCTATCATATATGCCAATACGTATAAATACAACGTTTGAGAGGAAGCATGAAAGGAAAGAACTAGTTTCCACGTAAAATAGAGGTTTGATATTGAAGAAAATATGTAAACACATTATCAACTTAAAAGGGTTGAGCATTAGAGGGATATCCCCATGTGGTTTAGCACAGACTTAAACGGTTATAATGCATGTATTTGATTCACAATCTGTGTTCATTTCCTATGATGCTTATACTACAAAAGAACTACTTAAGATTTCAACGTTTAACCATATCTAAAAGTAGTAAGGTTATGAAACACGACAACGAGGTTATTTAAAAAAAGACGAAACATCTTAGGCAGCACAGCTTTGGGGTGAAAAAGAAGGGCACCTTGCATAGAACTCATTGCATTACATTACAATATGCGGTTTCAATGATACGTTAGAAGACAGAACCTGTTTGATTTTATGTATGCCCATACATCGAGCATCATATTATCGTCTTGGTCGAGCATCGACACCCTAGTCATATGCATAAGCCTTACTAACCTAGTTATTAAAAAATTACATAGTACCATGAATACATAGTTAGTTTCCAACTAGGCGTAGTAAGTGTTTATAAATGTAAAACCAGAACGCTACAGCGACCTCGTCAGCTGGTGGTGAGTCCAGTCCCACATCAACCTTTGTAGATCGTACATTGGCGATTCATACTCTACTGCATGAACGTAGCTACTTGCAGCCCTTGGTTACCCGACAGGCTAGCTCTGCAATAGTGTTGTACTATGTTCTATAATAGGTACGATAAATAGATCCGCCTCTTCTACCAACGGCTCTTTACTAAATGTATAAAGGAATGATGGTCCTGCTGATTGTAGCTAAAGAAAAATTCGAGAGCCTATTACAAATGGCCAAGTCTATATTATCCATGTATACCAGTGATTGGACGTAGTATTACCTCTACCAAGCACATTGGAAATATAAGAATAGAATAATAATTCACTAACAGTTTCCTACAGAAACAGGATGTTACAGCAAAGTTTCCAGGAAATCGGACCCTCCCCCCCCCCTGAAAAAGTAAAAGGATGATAAAAATGTACATAGTAGGCTTGCGGATGCACCATGCGAAAGAGAGGGAGGATTGAGGAGTCCTGAAAAGGACTCTCGGTAATCTTTCTTGAGGGTGTGGATACAATAGTTTGAAATGTTTTCCCGCAAAAAATGGCTCTTCCACTATGAAAAAAGGTAACAGGCATTTTGACGGATGTAGGTCTCTAGGAAATGGATATTTCTCCATGAGGCATAATCTTTCGACATATCCTCACGTGTAAAGAGGAGGAACGACTGACTAGCCTGAGGAGATAAGACAAGCATGCAAGAGATGTCAGCTTTCTGCCATTTCCGTAGTTGCGAGAGAATTAATATTCACATTTTCATCCATGAATAATTCCTTGAAATTTCATTGAGTTAATTTTTGCCTATTTCGAACGATTGGCTAAATGTTTTTTAGTTAAGAAAGTCAGGTTTGACTTTTGTATTGGGTTCTGAATTGGGTTCTGTTCACCATATACATTAATAAAATAATCTATTAAACAGTGTAATTCAATTCCTACCAATAAATTGTGACTCAGATCCCGCAAGTGATGAAAGGTCTAGTGTGTAGTCACTCTCAACCAGTCGTTCTGGGTATAATTGGCGTGATATCTTGTAGAAAGGCTCCATGTTACCACACACAATATTATCAATGACCTGAACTTGGTCCGATTTTTCTAAAACTCTACCAACCTTTATCTTTAAGTTTCTGCTTTTCCCACGAAGAATTCATTCACATATAAAAGAAAAAAGTCACACAAACTCCTAGCTTTTTGGACAAAATTGTCAGCAGTCTGGAAACTAGTTTAACCGCTGCCCCCATCCAAATAAAAAAAGGTCCAGCAACGCGCTTGTTAATTATCACAGTTTCACCGGCGATCGAAATAACCTGATTTGTAGTTATCATTCTTTCAAATAAATTGAGGGGCAAACTATCTGTTTCCGGGAGAAAAGGTTAATTCTTATTTTCGTTCTGCGTCACAATAAACCACTTTGGATAATATACAATTAAACGCAATTTTGCGGAAACTCATCGACAGTCTTAATAATAATAATAATACACAATATTTATAAGGCGCTTAATACTGGTGTCTCTAAGCGCACCATATTCTGACTAAACAATTATTTACCAAAACTTATAATAAACACACAACTTATACATCTGTTCTTTATTCAATAAATCATGCATATATATAATAATAAAAAATAAGATGAGAGTGAGATCAAACTACATACAGGAGGTCAAACATAGAATCAAACATAAGATCGAACAAAACAAAAAAAAATAAGACGGTGTGCACCTCCTTTGACCGACTCACAACTGCAGAATATTGTTTATGAATTAAAAAGGTGAGTTTTCAGCAAGGACTTGAATTGGTCAAGAGAATGAAAATTATGAAAGTGCGCTGGTAATTTATTCCAAAGGATAGGGGCATTTATCGAGAAAGCTCGATCGCCATATTATGTAACGGTACGAGGTCCGAGGGTTAACTGCAAGGTTGATGATGATCGAAGAGGTCTTAAAGAACTAGAAGAACGTAAGGAAATCAAATCTGAAAGATATTTAGGGGCTTGGCCACGGAGAATTTTGTATGTGAGAAGAAGAACTTTAAATGTTATACGATGGTGTATGGGAAGCCAATGAAGAGAACGCAATATTGGGGTTATGTGCTCAAACTTTCTCGAGAAAGTAACAAGCCTTGCAGCAGTAGTCTTCTACAGTCTTCTACCAGATATACGTCTTATAAATTGCTCCAACAATGCTGAAGGAAGAGTGGAGGTCTTGTACGGTGGATCGTGGATGACCGTTTGTGGTGATAAATTCTGGAATCTGTTAAACGCAAGGGTAATATGTAGAATGCTGTGGTTCGACGGTGCCCTGGACGCGCCACGATCGGCCAGGTTTGGTCAGGGTTCTTGTGATGTTCTTGGTGTCAGTTGCTCGGGAACAGAAGACAGTCTGGCGGACTGTTCCAGCCTGGTTTACTCTTCCTGTGGGCATCACAGGGATGCGGGCGCCGTGTGTTACTCAGGAGGTACGAACTATATAGGACATGAGGAATCGACTAGTCGTAATTTTAAATGGCATACTGTTAAGATCGCCAAAATAAATATTTTGAGCCTATAAGATAATATTACTTTTTTCCTATCATTGCTACAAAATCAATTACTAAAATCTAACGTTTCCGTTTGAAAAAGTGATAGTGAAGGTTTTATCACATTTTATGACTGCATTTGACTTTGACTATTTTTCTAGGCATTTCTTAAATATTGGCTAACATGCAGTCATATTGCTTTTATTAAAGAATCCGTACTGACAACAACATATGTATATTTAGTTCTTTTTCATCAGTTATTGACAGTAAATTCTAGGTCAGACAAGACGTGGCTAAACCGCGGTTTTAATATATATATATATATATGACGTAAGGTGCGTCATTTGGTGCGCGTAGTTGCCATTGATTTACACGCCTTGTCTAAACAAGTCTGAATTTTCGCTAAGTTATCATTTACACAAAAGTAGCCAAAACTGTATGTAAATATTATATCCTTACACTATTACACACGAATTACGTTTCTTAAAATTCATTTTTAGCCCATCCAAATCCACTTCAAGTTTGTCTTGTCGGTGGGTCAAATGATGCCGAAGGAAGAGTAGAGGTCTTGCATGAAGGGGAACCATCTTGGGGAACCATCTGTGATACTCGGTGGGATCTAAGAGACGCGAGGGTGGTTTGTAGAATGCTGGGGTTTGATGGAGCCTTGGACGCACCGGGATCTGCTATGTTTGGTGGAGGTTCAGGGGATATTCTTCTAGCTTATGCCGGGTGTGAGGGAACAGAAGATAACCTTGCAGACTGTGCTCATAATGCAGGAAATAAAGGTGTCTCTTGCAGATATGGAAAGGATGAACGCATCAGTTGTTTTCATTACGATTGCAGTCATGCAGGGGATGCAGGTGCCATTTGTTATTCCGGAGGTAGGTGTTTCTGGGTCCGTATTCTACAGAATAAAAGTTTTGAGCTGATCTTTGAAGACAAAATGGAGCAGTTATTCTTAAAACACTTAATTTGATTTTATTGCTTCATATTTCAAATAGTTAGGTTAAATGCTTTTCATTTTCTTTTCACGACAATGAAATAGGAAAACTTTTACGGCGGATATACGAAATTTTGATTTTAACCAAATCTCCTTTGAAATGACATTTAAGTGGATGCTAAGTTTACCTTAAGATATATTAGCGATTTCTTTCCAATGAAATTATAAAGAAAAAATCTAATCATTGGTATTTTATACATGAATTCATTATCATAGTAGTTCAGGTGGTTGGTCAGGTTTATTTCAAAAAGATTCGCAGAGTTTGACAAATGTAAAAATAGAAAATATATTTTATTTTCCTTAGCCCATCCTCAGCCATTTCAAGTTCGTCTGATTGGTGGATCTAACGATGCTGAAGGAAGAGTAGAATTCTTGAACGATGGATCCTGGGGAACTATCTGTGACGATCTATGGGATCTGAGAGACGCGAGGGTGGTTTGTAGAATGCTGGGGTTTGATGGAGCCTTGGACGCACCGGGATCTGCTAGGTTTGGTAAAGGTTCAGGGGATATTCTTATAGATGATGTCGGGTGTGAGGGAACATAAGATAACCTTGCAGACTGTGCTCATTCAGGGATTCGAGTTCACAACTGTAGACATGATGAAGATGCGGGCGCTATCTGTTACAACGGAGGTATGATATACCATAACATGCAGTCCTGATATGTCATTATATAAAGAGTTCACTTATTATCCACTAATAACGGTCGTAAAGAGTCTTGAGATGATTATACGTTAGAGAAATATAATGTAAATCACTCCTCTAGTGTTTCCTTTATTTTTTCTCTTTTCAAAGAATGGAAAAATATTATAATTTACAGAAATCACAAACAAACAAAACTTTTCTATTGCAATCGCCGTATAATGAGCATATGCACAAATGTTCCGTGTCATTTATTTCATTTTGCGTGCTGATTCACAGTTCATTGATTTTCATTCAATTATTAATTACTGCCTTCCATTGCCTCAGCCCATCCAAATTCTTTCGGAATAAGGCTCGTCGGAGGAGCCAGTAATTCTGAAGGCAGAGTGGAGGTATGTACGATGGATCCTAGGGAACTATCTGTGATAATGGCTGGGATCTCAGAGACGCGAGGGTCGTCTGCAGGATGCTAGGGTTTGATGGAGCTTTGGATGCAACAACGTCTGCAAGGTTCGGTCAGGGATTTTGGGATATACTTCTTAATCGTGTCGGTTGTGACGGAACGGAGGAAAATCTTGCGGACTGTGCACATCTTGGGATAGGTGTCAATTACTGCAGACATGGAAAGGATGCTGGTGCCATCTGTTACTCGGGAGGTAGGTGTCTACCCTGTCCAAAAATAGGGATGCACACATTGTTATATAGTCAGGCGCAAGAGTGGACTCTTAATATTTTTGGATAGATTGTGGTTCGGATGCATTAAGGGGAGCCTTCCAAAGTTGCGACTGTGCCCGGACGCGTCGGGGCGCGATGAATAGAACAGTCGCGTCCCAAGAGACGCATTGAGGCGCAAAGGGGCGCGAAGGGGCGCAAACGTCACCCTCACCTGATTCTTGCAAATGAAAAGAAACTGTCTATTGTTGGTATAAACCCGCTCTATTCTTCTTGCGCCCTTTTGCGCCCCACCAGGCGATGGAAGATTATCTCTTCCGTCATTGTCAGGCTCGCTCGTGATGCGCGGTACAGCTTAAACTTGATATACAGAAAGTATTTGTCAGCCAAAGCCTGTCTTCCCCTCCTCCGGTTTTCGTTCTGATAAAAATTCCATTGTTTGTAAAAAAAAAAAATGATGTATTCTTCTCGCGTCGCGATCTATTCTTCTCGCGCCGTTTTGCGTCGTAACGGGCGGGGTATTATCTTTCCAATCATTGTGGCGAAGCTTTGCGATGTACATTGCTACAGCACAGCATGAACTTGTCTGGTGGGATCGTCTTTGTTTTGGGGGGTAATCAACCCACTCGTTCATCTTGAACAGAATAAATTATGATTTATTTTTGTTGGGTTTAATACGCCTCCTTTTAATTTTTGTGACGACTGTATGAAATGTTAAATAAAGATGACTATGTACGATTAATGGTTGTTTAATTGCGAGCTTAATTGTCCCCAACAACAAAAAATAAAAGACGAATGATGTCAATGACTACATGTATGCGGTAATAGTCGGCAAATTGATTACTGTTTGGGTCGCTTGTGTATGTTTGTAATTTGAATGGTTATCAACATATTTGTATAATTCCCACATCGCGATATGATTCTAGCGTCGTAATAATGGACAAAGGAATTATCTTTCTCTCCCGTCATTCATATTCACGCTACGCGTTGCACATCGCCACAGCCTGAGCTTGGAAGTATTTATATTTTGTCAGTCAAATCTTGTTTTTTTCTCCTCCCATGACTTGGTTCTTATAAATTGAAGGTTTGCTTATTAGGGATAAGAAGGATAACATCAAACAAACTATCTACTCAAGATGACGCTCTTTACATTTCACCTCGCTGTTTGATAAAGTAGAGTTCTAAGGAGCGAATACAAAAGAAAAGTTCGCTCTAAGGTCAAATAAAAATAAACAAATGTTTTATTAGCGTCCTGTTTTTTCGAAAAATAGGAAGGAGGAGGCCCTCTTTTTTTTTCTTTCAAAATGGCCGCTCATTGGTACAATGGTACATTTTCCCTGACAGTCGGGCTATTTTTCAAGATGGCCGCCGACATTTTTTAATTTAAAAAAAAAATCAGTAATAGATCCATTTTTTTTTCTTTAAAAAAAAGAAGAAAATATTTTTTAATTTTTTTTAAAAAAAATCACCAAAAAAAATAAATAGGAGGCGGCCCTCAAAAAGGAAGCGGGCGGGGACGCTAAACATGTATATTTTGTTAAGTGGCCTCAGGGAAAAAACATAAAATGCCGTGGCAGGATTTCACGCCCGAGATTTGCCTTCGAAAATTTCCCGTCCAAAAAGCGTTTTAAATCATAATAATTCCAAAGCTCTTTTTAAAAGTGGAATAAATAGAAAAAAAGAGTCCGGGAACTACATCGAGATTATAAAACATGTGTGTCATGAAGATGTAAAAATCACCGTAGCCTGATGGTGATAAAGTTGAGCAGCAATTGGAAATGCAATACAAAACATTAATCAGTTCATGGCGATAATTTATCATTCGACTTCTACTTTGCGCTATATGTACTAAATGATCGCAAAACGGGCAGGGACACAAATACAAACATTGATTTCTGCTCTAACGTTCGAATCATTTATTCGTAGATTTGTATAATTAAGTGGCGAAAGTGAAATTTTGAAATCATAATGCACAGATACAAAAACATACCAAACATGTTTTGATTCTTATTCTAAAAAAAAACGGCAAATTTTAAAAGATCTTTTTAAAAGGAGGGAGGCGCTATAGCCCAGTGGTAGAGCAGAGCAGCTCGTAACCGGGAGCTCCCTGGTTAGAAACCAAGTCGATATGCTATGGTAAGGCATAACTCAACATTGCATTTCGTTCGGAGAGGGTCTTAAAACCGCCGCGGCGGGTTTAAGACCTGTTTGCCTAATTCAGAGCATACACATGCTTCATATGGCAGTCAGGAAAAAAAAGCGAACGGTATACAGGAAGCTACCTTTTATGGATAGGCCTAAATTGAAGGTTTGACTTAACTAGGGAGAAGAAGGATAACATCAAACAAAAGATCTACTCATGATGACGCTCTTTTCATTTCACCTCGCTGTAAGATAAAGTAGAGTTCTATGGAGCGAATACAAAAGAAAAGTTCGCTCTAAAGGTAAAAATATAGAATGCCGTGGCAGGATTTCACGCGGCCGAGCAAGGCAATTGTTTGATCGCTATAATTGTCCGACTTGCTATAGATTCCTGTTTAGCTACAATAAGGCTGCGTATTGTGTGTGTGTGTGTGTGTGTGTGTGTGTGAGGGAGGGGGGCGGCGAAGTGAACGGCCGGACCAAAATGGCAGAGGCCCATCAGGAGGGCTCCGCTCGCTAGTAATAAGGACCGCTATTCATTGGACAACTATTCATGAAGACCGCTATTCGTAATTTGAGAACATGGTCATTATGTATAAGGGTCATGAATTCGTAATACGACATCCCCCCTCCCCAAAACTAAATAAATAAATAGAAAACATGAATAGATTAATAAACTTAACTAATGATACAATAACAAATAATGCCCGGTAATTGGGAATAGCCGCCTATATGAGCGGAACAATGGGCGCAACAATTACTATTAGCTGCTCAACGAGCTGTCTTTTGTCATTGCGTTGCAATAACAAAGTGTTTGTAAAAGTTACATGTACTATAATATCCGTATGCTATAATTATAACACCCAATGTGAACATAACGTGTTCAGGCCTTATAACTATATACAGTGAGCGTTAAAACAAAAGACTTTACTAGCGCTAGCTAACAAATATGAAACGTCAAAACGTCACGAACAATTGAAGACAACAAATTGTTACGACAAATGCCACCACCAATACAGTTTCTTCGCGAAGAAATATTGGATCGAATTTCATGTTTGGAACGGATAGGCGATTTCGAATTGTTCCATCTACCGAAACGTTTTGATGATGCAGGCTCCCGACAATACGACTATCATTTTTGTAATATCTTTAATTTGCAGATGTTTGTTTGTTTCGTATGACATATTTATAAACACCCCATAATCTTATTTCAAGCAGAATCTTTCAATCTCTTTGATTATAAGTATCATTTTTAAATCACGGGTTTTGAAATACAATAGTTGATTTTGCGAAGATTTAGAGAACCTACGTTTCTATTCTTTAAATCGATCTTGCATGAGAAAGAACAGATTGATGATATAGATATATGACCTATTTTGATCGGATGACAGAACAAAATAAATGTAATATGAAACGAATAATGTGTCAAAACATACAGAAGGAATACAATTATACATATCGTTTTTGTTTTGTTCGTGAACAAATTAATATAATACAAGTATTGAACACATTAATGAACAGAAATGAACAATCATGCCAACGTCAACGCCTACACAACTTCGATGTTTGGGAGGGAAATAAACAATCAGAACAACAATCTAAATCAATGTCTTGTACGTAAAATAATAATAAAACATATCAGTAGCCAAAGTGAAAATTTTAGAGTCAAATCTTTCAAGACGAGAGCGGACACACACGCGGGGATTACATGAATAACTAATGCGTAGAAACGGGCGCGAAAGCTTTTCATTAAGCTCCTATTCACAAATTCAAAATTCACAAAAAGCGCTTCGCCGTTAAGCGCTGCCCCCCCCCCCACCCCCAATGAGTGTTATGTATGGTACGCATATGCATTTTCCCTCCTTTTGAAAACAGTCCCCTAAGTCCGGTGTGTAAAGTCATTACGGGCCGGATTTGTGTGTACTAGACGAGCCGGAAGAAAAAAAAGTTATGAATATTCATCAAATATGCAAATTAGATCATTTCAGCTAATTTCATATATATATATATAGGAAAGTCAAACTGATCGTTTTGTTGGCATTTCTTAAATCATATATTCATAGATCATATTTACACCACATATTAGCATTAAATTCCAAATATTTTTGCAATGCTAATAAAATATGGTGATGGAAATTACTTGGATCACCGTTACAACTATTTCCTCATATGTTTCAAAAATTATTCAGAAAAACCGAACAAATGATAAGAATTTGCAGATTTTCAGCTACATCACAGTATAGTTTCTTTTTTAAAAATGTCAGATTTGAGGATTTATGACGATTTTCTGAGAAATTATTCAATTCAACAGGCCATAACATTCCACAAGGACGGAATTTTAGAGAAGAAGGAAATTTGTTGACCCCAGTACAGTTGTGGCTACCTTGAGTGTAAATAACAAATTGATTCAATGAGTGAAACACATGAGGATATTGCATTTTTGTAGGGGAGTTTTATACATTGAGGTGCATTTTCACCACGCAGAATAACAGTCAATGGGCGATCAGCGGGCCATGTTACACGTGGCTGAAAAGACAATATTTTAACATATTTCCCACATGCCTATAACAATAAAACTACACAGAATTGTAGTTAAAGGTATGCTTGAAAGATATGTGAAATAAAAATGTGTGCACAGGTTGTATAATTACCCTACTAGTAGGGAAGTCTTCATTAAGAGGTAGACGAAAGAATATGATAGAAGATACGAATTTTTTCAAAACTTTACAACTCCAATAACATATTGACTCATTTTGGATGCACACCTTTACGATTTTATGAACAACTGAACTAGAAAAGGAAAATGAATGACTCAGAAGAGTGGAGATCAAATACAACAGCACCTGCAGAACAGTTTGCGACGATGGCTTGGATTTTCGAGATGCGAAAGTCGTATGAACAACTGAACTAGAAAAGGATAGGGAATAACTTTTATGGCTATACTAAAAGAAAGTAAATTTATTTTCCTTTTAGTCCATCCAAACTCTGTGGGAGTACGCCTCGTGGGTGGATCTAATAGTTATGAAGGAAGAGTGGAGATCAGATACAACGGCACCTGGGGAACAGTTTGCGACGATGGCTGGGATTTGCAAGATGCAAAAGTTGTATGCAGAATGTTAAGGTTTGTCGACGCTTCGACTGCACCAGGTTTAGCCCAGTTTTGCGAGGGGTCCGATGACATTCTTCTGTCTCATGTCGGGTGCGATGGAACGGAAGACAATCTTGCGGACTGCATACATCTAGGGTTTGGAATGCACAACTGCCAACATAACGAAGACGCTGGGGTCACGTGCCTCTTAGGAGGTAAATTACTACATTATTCTGCTTATTGCATCCATTTATCATCGTTCATCTAACCATTTAAAGTGACCTTAACAATTGACACATTTTGCCACACATTGACACATTTTGAACTGAACTATGAATGCATTGCTCACAATGACGTTGAATATGGATAGCTTAATTCCCTAAAAGCGGATTCAGTTTTCCCCAAAATTTATTATAAAGATCAAATATTCGTAAACAGGACGATTAACATCTAACGCATAATAATAAGCAGTTACGAATCAAGCTCAAAGCGGTGCAAAGACAAGAAAAGAAAAAAAGGATAATGATAAATCTGTTTAAAAAAAATCAAGAACAAATTTACTCTTTTTGTGTTATGTAAAACAGCTCGACTTGTCGGTGGATTCCATGAATATGAAGGAAGAGTTGAGATACTACACAGAGGATCTTGGGGGACTGTATGCGACGATTCGTGGGAACTAGACGACGCTAAGGTTGTGTGTCGGCAGTAAGGATTTGAGAGGGCTTTAGCTGCTCTACCCAAAGCAAGATTTGGTAAAGGTTCTGGTGGGTTCTAGGACAATTACCCCCTGGGCAATCACCCCCCGGAAAATTACCCCCCGAAAAACTACCCCCCAAGGACAATTACCCCCCGGAAAATTACTCCCCGGAGAATTACCCCCCCCCCCCGAGGACAATTACCCCCAAGGACAATTACCCCCCGGAAAATTACCCCCGGAGAATTACCCCCCCCCCCGAGCACAATTACCCCCAAGGACAATTACCCCCCGGAAATTTACCCCCCGGATAATTACCCCCGAGGACAACTACCCCCGAGGACAATTACCCCCCGAGGACAACTACCCCCGAGGACAATTATCCCCCAAGGACAATTACCCCCCGGAAAACTACCCCCCCCCCCGAGGACAACTACCCCCAAGGACAATTACCCCCCGGAAACTACCCCCTGAGGAATTACCCCCCCCCCCCCCGAGGACAATTACCCGCCCCCATGGATAACTACGCCTGAGGACAACTACCCCCCCCCCCCCCCCGAGGACAATCAGGATTCAATAGCAAATGACGATTTGACACATTAAGAGATGCTGTGAAGGCTACGAGCCCATAAAATCCCGTGGATTAACCCACATTCATTCAAATACTTGCGCGTGATTTTCCTCATTACTACACATTTTTCTTTAACTATAATGTATGCAACACCACTGTGCTTGCTGTTTTCTACGAAGGATTTCTCTTGAGCAGCGTTATTTCAAATTTTTGTTAGACACAGTGCCCTCTTAAGAAATGAAAAGTTTCGCCCAATCTTAAATTCTTCACAAACTATTTATTTTGATCACTCTGGTACTCGTCAAGAGCTATGTACACACGTATGGGCACATTTATTTCTTGATTTAGTGAACGAGCAAGAAAAAAAAGAACAAGACATTTTCAAAATGGTAAAACATTATGTTGTAATCAACACACTAGCAAAGATTTAAGGTATGCGGGCGCCTCACCGCCGAATGTACACGAATATAAAGTGATATATTCGGTCATGACCTTGAAACACGAATATGAGGTTATTGGAGCCTCTCGTTCCTTTATTTATCATGTTTATAATTATAATGAGTGTGGTAACAATGTAATGCCGAAATAAAAGATCTATATTCACAAAATATTGTCAGCGAACAAAGAAGAAAGACATTTTATTATTTGTTTACATTTTATTTTCTCATGAAAATAAATACTCTACCCGTTTCTGATATTTGTTTTTCACAAAATCAACGTTTGCCAAAAAATGTTGTAATGTAACTAACATTCTCTTGCGGCACCCCGGTTGAAAAAAAAACGCTGCTCTGGATTTACAAAATCATTGGGATGAATGTACCAAAGTGCGGATACTTATTTTTTTTAATATGGCACCGTACATACCATATATTTAACTTGAAGGCAATTTTTATTTCGAAATAAATTACAGTACAAGAAAACATATTTTAGTTCACCATGACAACAGAAATATATATATATTACATTACATTTATAAACATGAAGAGAACCTTTATTTGGGAATATATCATGGATGAGGGCGCATTATACATACAAAGACAAATATACGATCAGCTGATTAGAAAAGTTACAGAGGATGCATAAATAATGATATCTTGCATCCTAATTTCTTTGTTGGGCCATTTTGGGGGAAACTAGCTGTATTAACGCGTACTCATCTGCGCGCAATGTATTGTTAAATTTCTAAGAAATGTAAATTCCGTACTTTGATTTGATACATGCGTCTTCTGGCAATTGAATTCGATTGGATACATGCGTCTTCTGGCAATTGAATTTGATTCAATACACGTGGCATATTAATTCAAACTTCACAAAGATGGAATGGATACAGAGCGAGAGGGGTGGGTGAAAGCTCCTCCTAGGAGGATACATGTACGTCAAGCAAAAAGATTTGGCAGATGGGTACGAGGGCTTTAAATATGAGCTCCGAATATAAATATAATTATTGAAAACATGTTTATACACAACCCCTGTACGAAACAAATCTATTCCGTCATAAATAACTAAAAAAAAATGAAAGTTCATGACATTTTCTTTAAATAGCAATTTGAAGAGGAGCTCGCATTATACGTCACAGTGTTGCAAATTCCCTGGGTGTGATTGTCCTAGGGGGTAATGGTGTTTCGAGGGGGGTAATTGTCCTCGGGGGGTAGTTGTCCTCGAGTGGTAGTTGTCCTTGGGGGGGGGGTTAATTGTCCTCGGGGGTAGTTGTCATCGGGGGGTAATTGTCCTGGGGGTAGTTGTCCTCAGGGGTAATTGTCCTCGGGGGTAATTGTCCTCGGGGGTAGTTGTCCTCGGGGGGTAATTCTCCGAGGGGTAATTTTCCGGGGGGTAATTGTCCTTGGGGGGTAATTGTCCTCGGGGGTAATTCTCCGGGGGGTTGTTTTCCGGGGGGTAATTGTCCTTGGGGGGTAATTGTCCTCGGGGGGTAATTCTCCGGGGGGTAAATTTCCAGGGGGTAATTGTCCTTGGAGGGTTGTTTTCCGGGGGGTAATTTTCCGGGGGGTGATTGCCTAGGGGGTAATTGTCCTGATACGGTTCTGGTGATATCTTTCTGGATGGTGTTCAGTGTAATGGGACGGAAACCAAGCTCAAAGATTGCAAACATGAAGGGATTGGAGTCCATGATTGCGGACACAAAGAAGATGCCAGTGTCATATGTAGACATGCAGGTAATGTCATCAAGCCGTCAATAAAAGAACTTTTGCCCCAAACAAAAGGACAAAGATCGTCCGCAAATAAAAGAAGAGGACTAACTAATAAATGTTTACTCATGATAATCAAACACTCGGGTAACATCATTATGAAAACTTAGTTTGCGTTCAAAACACAACTTTCCTGAAATACAGCTTGCTTTTTTAGTCTGTATTCGGTATTAAGGGAGAACTCGCAAACATGCTGGCTTATGAAAGCTTTTGTGGTCTGACTTTGTAAAAAGACATATAGGGAAATTTAATATGATACAAATTAATTGTTTGCAATGTATAGAAATGAAACGATTTAAAAATATGCCTGGTTTGAGACATTATTTTTAAATTTCTTTTTCCATGAATATTTATCGATACAAAAAATATAAAAATAATTTTTTTGAAACATATTCCAGATTTGACGACTTACTCGGACTTGATCACCTCTGATGAAATACCTTCTACGTACACAACCAAGCTTTTGCAAATTGGACACGAAACTACAATAGTTCCCACAGGAAAGCAAAGACAACACTTCAGCACAACTCGACATCCGCTCAAGACAAGTAGATTCGAAAATTTAAAATCAACTACAGGCCCGATTCTACTACTTGATTTTCGAATGATGATTATAATTGGACTGGGTATTGTATTATCAAGCAGCATTCTAATCGCATCACTTGGGTTTTGTATTTATAGGTTTAAAAAGAGAATGGCTGATAATAATTTGAACACAGAAATTTATATGGACGTGACGACTATGTCATCAATGCACGCTCTGTCAGCTCGTTCTGCTTACCAAGACTTCAATGCACCACCTAAATTACCTGAAAGACGGCAAAGTGATGTTTTGGGTCACCATTATGAATCAAATATAAAAGATATCAAATATAGTCATGATGGCGATTTAGAAGAGATTCATGAATATGCGGACATGAAAACGGGTAACCAAACACCTAAAACTGATAAGGACTTCGACATTGACGGATATCTCCTTTTAAACACAGAAAGGCCTTTGAACGATAGAAAGTCGGTATCAGAAAGAGAAACTCTGGCTGCACAATGGACATGAAAACAACTCCTGATGTGTATATGTCTCAAGGCATAAAGGAAAACGTGAAACATGACTATATACAAATAAAAACAGTTTACCAAAAGCCGAAAATGGGGACTGACTTAGACCTTGATGGATACCTCCTTCCAAACACAACACCTTCGTTAAGTGATGATGATTCCGTAAAAAATAAACTAACTCGTTAAAATAACGACAAGGAATCGAACATGGAAACCGGTTATATTGGAGGGGAAGGGACGATCCCCTTACCGCAAGATACGACACATGTAAAGAAAGAGATACACAAGTACGTGGATATGAAAACTGTTTACCAAAAATCCGCAACAGGAAACGACACAGATCTCGATGGGTATCTTCTTCCAAGTGCTATGCTACAGACTGAACTATCATAAATAGTAGCAGAGCAGAAGAAGATGGACAGTCTGATGAATACACGAAAATTAACTTACGAGATGTATTTTTAATGTACTTATGAAGATTTCCGAAACGATTCCCTGGTTACTTACAGCATATCCGTTTAAGAATGTGTAGAGGTTAAACGCTTTCCTTTCATCATATCCGTTTAAGAATGTGTAGAGGTTAAACACTTTCCTTTCATCATTAATACTTTTTAAATCATTATACTTCCATAATCCATGACATCCTTGATAGAAGGTTCTCTCTTTGATAAGTATCTGATCAATCTAAATTCTCATGTTATCCCAGAAATACATGTACCTTCAATAAATAATATGGTACTGTACATGTACACTATTTTATATACATTTCTCTTACCTTTACTCATGCTTACAGTTGTTAAAGGTATAGATTATGTATAAAGACGTTTACTGACATTTTTATTGGAATTTACAGTAATGTTTGTTTATAAAGACAGACGTATGTATAAACGGGGTTTGAAATTGTCGGAGTGAACAAATATATGAATGGAGAAAAAGTTATGGGCATTTCTTCAGTTGTATAGGCTAATAGAATGCAATCGCACATTTAGACTGAAAAACGTTTATCATACTGAAATACTTGTAAAAAGAAGTATGCATGATGATCTCAGCAACCAGCTTTTCTAATATATAATACAATTTTCTGCAAAACTTTTTTTTTTTAATATCGTAGTGTTTTCCTGCCTATTTGACACCTTTTCTTTGATACAAATCATATTTCTCCAACTCTTGGGTGTTTAGTGGTTCTGTGATGTATTACATTACATGCTAGTTTGAACAAAATAAATAACATAACATATTTGTGTATTTGTGGCATTATTTTCAAATTTCACTACCCCCCCCTAAAAAACCGAATAACATCGATTCGCAACGGTCAAAAAGGATTTTTTTTTTTCTCTCGACTACGATGTAAACTGAAAGTGATGTCAAATTTAATTTTAGATGGAGGTCATAAGTCCAGTTTAAAGGTACTATGTACCTCTTGCAGCCAACCTCAAATGCTGTAGAACTTTGCAGGAATTATGAATATGTCATGTATGTCCTATCTGTGACATTTAAACGTTAGCAGTGTCCTCATATTCAAATTATGCAAGGAAACCCGTTTACTTGCTAGACTTCACTGTCAGACACTATTGAGTGTCTGACTGGCTTTTTTTCTTATTTGGTAATAACATACATGAAAAGAGTTGTAAAGGGTACATGAGCATTTGTCTACATCAATAACCCACTTTTTGTGATGGCCAAGATTACACTGATTGAATCTTTGCGCAGCATAAAACGATGACCATTCGGTACAATTGTCTGAAAATCAAGACTATTACTTTTGGGCTCTATAGCCCTAAAGTCGATTTGACAACTAATAGTCGTTATTTTCCCACTTGAAGACATTTTCAAGCCCCAATTTTTTTAGGGAAGTTCTAAATTAGTATTATCTTTCAAATGCAGTTAGAATTTAACTTTTTCATTTTTTGGGCTTGCAAATGGGACATAGTACCTTTAAGTAAAGTAAAGTACATTTCACCTTTAGTTCAAAACAGTCTCAGCTCAAAGACAATATTTGCCGATTCTATTACCGGTCACACGTAATTGTTTTTGTAAATTATTTTTTAAGTCCATGGGCATGTGCAACAATTAAAATCATATTCAAACCAACGATCGAAACCGAGTTGTAGATTAGACACTGTAAGACAAATGAAGTTGTTTTTTCTCCATTGCGTAATTTCATTCAAGAAAAAGTGTATAACAGTAACACAGACTCCCATGTAAATGTCAGTTTAAACGACAATAATTACGACGCAAGTTATTTAAAAAAAACATGGATTTGGGTTAACAAAATGAAAGCATGATACATTTTCTTTACTTTTACCTCTTTGTGCTACAAGTGACGAAATAATCGGTTCTGTAACTTAAAGATGGTAAATCAATTGACGAGTGTAATTGCTCGACCATATAAAAGTACAATGTTGGGACTTTATAGTCAATGTACAAGAAGGGAAACAAATGAAATATATCAATGATATAGCTTCCCGTCTTTGGTTATAGACGTGATATAGCAAATTACTTAGCTATTTACTATAGTATTAATGACTGCTTTGAGAGAAATAGTTGTTTTTATACGCTCAAGGGAAGGTTAGAATTGTGCTATTACCCGAGGCGTGCCGAGGGGAATAGCCCAATTGTAACCTTCCCGAGAGCGTATAAAAAAAACTATTTCTCGAATATTAAAGCAGTCATTAATACTTTTATATGCCGAAAAAAAATCGACTAAAAAATAAAAAATAAAAAATACTTTTTTTTTTTGTCGAAGGTGAGAGTCGAACTCTTGCGTACAATGAGTGATGAATCTTACACCAACGCCTTACACCACTCGGCCATCGCGCGCTGTTCACATGCTTGGCAGTTTTGTACAATATATACATTAAAATGGATTGAAACCGGCTTCGGCGTGATGAATGCTTCGCAAAAGCACCCTTCTTTTACTTTTGCAATGCATATTGGCACGATCTATCGGCAGATGTTGTTTTTTTGTTTTTGGAAGTTTATTTTCGTCTTCATGTCAACAATGCAAGATAAAATTGTCGGTAAGATCGATCGAGATTCAATTGTATTGAAATTACCGACCAATCCTTCGCACACATACGGTATCCTCGATCGCTCAAACCATTTTTTAACATGTAAACCTATAGGGTAACCATGGAGGCTGACCTATTTTTTTAATAACCATGGTTATTAAAAATATTAAATGTTTTATGCATGGTTACCGGGAATTTTACAGGAACAGTTGAAGTTTATGAATGCAATTTCGACCAATCAGATGGCTGGATTACTTAAGTGAGGTATATAATGTATTCTATTGACTCTATCATCACTTTAGAACTAATTCATTATGTAAATAGAAATGCACACAGATTATTCATAATCATATGTA
Organism: Strongylocentrotus purpuratus; assembly: GCF_000002235.5. Lineage (NCBI taxonomy): Eukaryota > Metazoa > Echinodermata > Echinoidea > Camarodonta > Strongylocentrotidae > Strongylocentrotus > Strongylocentrotus purpuratus. Next base: position 13,131,329 of record NW_022145609.1, read on the forward strand.
ATTCTCTTCTGTTCACCTAAATGATCTATTTTTACAATAACTCAATTTGTATTTGTCCTAAAGATAATATAATGGAATACGAGCCAGGTTCAACATTGCAGCTAAATAATATACGCACTTCCTTTCAAAATAACAGTTCTGGTACATCATCACTTTGTGTTTTCTTTTTGTTTGTTGTAGTTGTTAGTGAGTATCCTATTGGCTACAACATATAGTTATAATGTGCACGGCTTTGCAATATAACAACCTTTTTAACACTGTATAACGCAAACAATATATAATCTTCTGCGCACCTCTCTTCCCTGCATATACTCCATTGTTTGAGCAGCGCGCATTGCTGGTCTCCAAGGGAGCAATGCATGAGATCGAAAATACCCTCAATTTGATATAACAAATATTGCATATATTGCGTTTTTCAGTATAACATATATTCACTTTCAAAGTCGGAATGTCCCTCGAGCGAATATATCCTAACCTTGGCAGGGTTATCCTTCATGCAGCCTCGGTAAAATATAACATCCCTCAGGAAATTCGAAAGTTGTCGGCTCACACTTTTTGTTATACTCGAACGGCGGAGCATGCAATATTTCTATATATTAGATAGCTTAGACAGATACCAAGATGTGATTGGTCCAGAGCTCGTCACGTGATATAAATTGCGAGGATCCAAATTGTTATATTTTCCTGGCCGCTTATATTTTCCCAGCTGGTGAAATGAATATATTTGTAATCAATGCATGTCGCCCTCACCAAGACTGCATGTCACCAATTACACACGTAAAACACCATTTTGGTTTTCAATATTTTTTTTTCATGAATTTTGTTTCCCATTGAAATTAATTTTCCACATTTTATTTCCCCAAAAAAGTGTTTTTTATGGTAAGATTTTTTTTTTTTTTCGATTTTTTTTTTTTGAATGCTTTTTGGGGTAAGAATTTTTTTTTTTTTTTTTTTTTTTTCTTGAATTATCTTCGGTCTTTTTTTTCTAAAATTTTGATTGTCCCCGAAAAAAAATTTGGGCAACAAAAAGTATTGACCCCCCTCCCCCCCCCCCCCCCCCCCCTCCCCCAACAACAACAAAAATCAAACCAAAGCTATCTATTATAACAGTTATTGACTGGCGGAGGGTAACATTCTTTGGACCTAAAGGGAGTTATATTTTCCCTCATGACCATATAACCACTTGGGAAATATAACTCCCTTTAGCAGTCCAAATAATGTTATATTACATATATTACATGGATGAGCGCATAGGCATTTGCACATGTCCTTTGCTTGCTCTCCAAAAAGAGCTCCTGATTGCTTGTTATTCTTATGTATTTGTACAATTTTATGTTACCATCTTTTTGTATTAGTAACCTGGAAACTACTAGACAAGTTGGAGTTCATGAAGTGTTGTTTTTATGTCATATTCTGATGTGAATGGATAGAGTCGTATTTGGCGAATAGATATCAGAAGGTCAAAATAGACGATGTGATCTCTGATGATTTGCCAGTGCCTTTCGGAGTTCCACAAGGTTCTCGGCTGGGTCCTTTGTTATTTACTCTGTACACTGCTAATCTCATTTCAAATGTTCGAACAAATTTCCCCGAGATATCATGCCACTGCTATGCAGATGACACACAGCTGTACGTATCATTCAGACCTGATGAACATGCTAAAGAGCGATGTGTCTCACTCCTAGAAACATGTGTTGACTATGTACGTGGATGGATGTTGCAAAATAGGCTCATGCTTAATGATGGTAAAACTGAATTAATGATCATTGGCACACCTAAACAGACATCCAAAATCAACTTGAACAGTGTATCAATTGGAGACTCTGTAATAGAACCATCTGTTAGTGCAAGAAATCTTGGAGTACAGTTCGATTCGAATTTGAATATGAGAGAGCACATCACAAATGTCTGTAAATCAGCATACTACATGATCTATAATCTCAGACGTATTCGTAAATATTTAGATAAGGACATTACGAAAGACATTGTACATGCATGTATTACCAATAAGCTGGATTATTGTAATGGTCTACTGTATGGGATCCCTGACTCTCAAATAGTGAGATTGCAACGGGTTCAAAACACCTGTGCAAGGCTGATCTGTGGTTGTTCTAAATTCACACGGATCACCCCAATTTTGAGAAATCTACATTGGTTACCAGTACGCCAGAGAATAACATTCAAAATCTTGCTGATTGTATATAAAGCACTAATTCTTGGTCAAGCTCCCACTTATATCAAAGAACTGTTGAATTTCAAACCTAATCAACACAATCGCAACTTGCGCAGTTCCCGAGATACTTTGTTGCTACAGATCCCATCTATCAAAACAAAAATAACGCTAGGTGATCGAGCATTTGCTTGTGCAGCCCCAAAACTCTGGAATAACTTGCCATTTGAAGTCAGGAAATCACCATCTGTAAACGTCTTTAAGTCAAAACTGAAAACACTTCTTTTTAATTAACTGTACCGTAAATCTAAGAATATCAGGAGCTCTTGTAGCGCAGTAGAATATATACCTAATGTTGGATAGTTTCTGCGCTTTATAAATGTACTATTATTATAAATGTACTATTATTATATTACAACCCCTGCCAGTCAATATCTGTATTATGTGCCACGAACGTGCAACGTTACTACTGTCTAATGCGTACTAAATTTAATCTCGCTGGAGCTAAAGATAAACCACATCACACTAAATAATTTCATGTTTGGTATGTATAACTGATATGCATCTATAATAAAGTTATGAATCATAAATATATCAAATAGAATCAAGACATAGTATGTAGGGCTGAAGACGCTTAATAGAGACATTACCTTGAAAAGTGATGCACGAGAAGAATTATTTGTATTTCTTTTCATGATTGTATTATATGCAAGATTAATGTAAAGTTGTAGCTTGTAAGTTTGCTCATACCATTACTAGTACGTACTTGATATACATCTGGTACTGTATTTGTATCAAGCAAAGTCCAATAATCAACTGATAATCTATAATCAACATTGACATCTGGCCACCAAATAGGATTTAAAAAAAAGAGGAATCCTATCCCACACCCTCTCTAGATGTACAAGAGCAAAGTCACTCTTATTCATCAATTTCTTTTCATCTGTGAGAACACTAGGGCATCGGACCCCTTTCCATACCCATAATTAGTTTTTATGTTATGTCCTATCGTCCAACTGAAAAGTATAAACATATTATGCATCATAAGTTTGTATAACATGGGTAAGAATCCTTGCAATCTGATTGGTCAATTACCGTGTATACATTTTCACTGGCTGCACGAGATATCAACACGATATATGGAATATCTGGGATCGATACCACTGATGTTCCGCTTTTTGTTTTCAGGTTAAGGTAAGTCATTGTAATTGTTCTCATCCATTGCCATAACACCAGTCAAATTACGCAAATTAAAATACCATGCTTTCCAGCAATTGACGGATGCATGGCTACGGCAAAATTATGCATCCGGTAATAACAGAAAAGCATGATTTTTGTATTCTTAAAGATGTTTCTTGCCCCATTTTATTCAACAAATGATGCGCAGGTTTAGTGCATGGGTCGATAGTGGTGTGTGCACGCGGTAACTGAATTCAGTCTCAAACCATTCAAAATTATCTTGTGCACACAATTCCCACTGACCCACTCAAATCTGTGCATCATTTGATTAAAGTCGGTCGTCGATTAGAGCTATATACGATCTAGCTAGAGACACGAAAAGCTCGTAGGTTAAAAGAGAGGTCGCTCTCAGCCTGCTTTTAAGTAATTGATTTATATATTGGTCAACGGTAAACTGATATTGACTGATATCGTGTGCAATACTGCGCGCAGGGCTGCTTGCATACGATATGACGCAAAAATATGCTCATTTGACCAGATGGTCACAATATAACATCGAAAAATGAGCGGGAACTATGAACTATCTAATATTGTGTTACATGTTTATTTTTGTTCTGAGCACTCTGACTACCAGGCATATTTCAAGAGGAAGATAGCCAGTGAATACCTAATTCAGAATCTGTCCGGTTTTATTTTAACAAGCTGCTCTCAATCCCCTACTTGCTGCAAGCCGAAGATGGCGTGATCCAAACAAATGAACGTCCAGCCGGGCGTACAAATTCGGCATATGAAATTCGCGCCATCTTCGGCTCGCAGTTAGTAGGCTGAGATCGCATTGGTGGAAACTGTTAAAATTAATTTGGCTATATTCAGAACTAGTGAATACATGGAAGTTTATTACGAAATCGAAAGTTGTTTCCTATACAAAACAATGCTCGTGATAATATCCATCTACAATTCAACATTATAGTGTATCAAGCGGTTTTCTAGATTTACTCAACGTACCCCGACATCCATCGAATAATAACATCCCCCTCCCAATTTGTTCTTCTTCTAATTTTCAATTAGTGTAATTTCGTTTCTCATGGCTATATTGAGATAATTCTTCCATTATCCTTCACTGTTAAACATCATTACATACGGATACTAAGGGCACGCTTTACTGCGGCGGGTTCATAAAATCAAACCATCAAATCATGTCATACGGCAAACTCTTTGTCGGATTATTATGAATTTTCAATGGAACATACATAATAATGGATTATTAAATGCTTATCTCTATTCAAAGAAAAGGTTACATTATGCTATCATGATACAAATAGAATTCTGTAAAAAAAAAAGATAATAATAATAATAATAATAATTATTATTATTATGAAAACAAAAAACAAATATGAGTGGACAGGCATGGACTATTGAACAAAGAGTGATTGACATATCTCACTTGAAAAATATCCAACGTATTGTCATCGTGATGACAAACGTCAAATATATAGAAACCGAAATTCGACATGTCACTGCTTTTGATTTCTTTGTTTCAAATGATAAAACTAGATATTGGATAAGAGTAGTATCAACTCATCAAAAAATAATGATAAAGAACACATCATGTGATAAATTTCATTGTAACTGCGGATTGATAAAAAAATAAATAAGTGGGTTTGCTTCCGTCATGTTTACCAATAGGAATTAACATTTCTATGGGATAATTAAACGTTCTGGGAGTTAGAAATTTGCGCATGCGTCCTATATCTTCTTGATACGAGAACCTTAACTTAATGTAACACGAGTTGTTGTTTTGTGAGAGCTAGGAGACTGCGCTGAGAATTTCAATTCAATCAAGTTGTATCTTATTACTGACAGGATGGGGATGATTAAAATAAAGTGTGTTTATCTTTTATGTATACTTACAGCAGAATTGAGCGTATGCAGGGTGGTTGCAACGAGAATCACGGGTAAGTTTCGTTTAAAAAATACATTTTAAGCCCGTATGTACTTGTTTGGTCAGGAAGGATTAGACCATCCGGCGTGGTCACTGACAGGTATCTATCTGATCAACTCTGTTCTCAATTAACATAAGAAAAAGAGGATCATAGGGACCAACCGGCACCGCTTACGCTTTGTTTGCTATATAGAGAAAGCAAGTAGCTACAAGTAGTACAGTGGGGCTTTAAAGATTCCAGAACTAATAATAAAGATGGCAATTAAAAATGAGTATCTTCAGTTGTGCTCAAAATTATTAATCTCCTCGCAATTATTTGGGAATTTTTATTTTTCTGACGAAATAAATGAGTTTTGTCAAATATATTTATGACTTATATGTGAAAGAAAAGAAGTGACACTCCAATAAATACTAAATTCCAGGGGTACTTTATTCATGGATTTTCAAAAAATGCCATGTTCAAAATTATTAATATCGTAGGTTACCTAGGGTATGTCCTTTCGTATAATAGTCAATAGAGTAGTATTTTTGTGTAATGCTTGCCTAATGACGGCTCCTGTATAAAGTGTCGACAAGCTTTCTGCATGTCTCTTGTTGGATGTTGGTCCACACTTTACTCTGTTTGTGTGTGTGTGTAATTTGATTTGTACAGACGTGTATCAATCATATATGATAATATTTGCGACCGAGTGGATCCAGAGAGTGGCAAATGCTTAGTATAGGACGGGTAGTTCAAACAACAAACCGGAAACGCAAAGTTCGACACTATGTTACTTCATAAGCAAGACATCTACGTATAGATTCTCTCGAGTCTTCTCGACCTGGGTTTTAAAATGGGGTACCTGATACCTTTCACTTTCACTAGTAGCCTAAGCAAATGCTAGTTATACGTATTCGACCCATTGCTTCACTACTGATATATATGAACATTAAACAAACGCCTAGAAAAGGACCCTTGTAAGATATTACCACTTGAAATTTATAAATACTGGGAAATTTGTGAACGATGCTTAATTTCCTAAACTTGAGTCATCTCACTTACCGTTGAAAAAATAATCATGATTTAATCTTTTAACTTTTTCCTTGTTTCGGAATTATTGGCTAACGCGTCTGTGGCTATGAAGTTTGTTTTTTAAGAATAGAGGTGATAAATACGCTTTCTATTAAAGCAAGGAAACTATTCTGGTAGCGCTACACTGTTCCTCTAGAAAATATAATAGCAAACAATCAGTAGTCAAAGTTATCGACATTCTACTCCATAGATATACGTCTCGTCAATGGCTCCAACAATGCTGAAGGTAGAGTGGAGGTCTTGTTCAAGGGATCGTGGATGACCGTATGTGGTGATGGCTTCTGGAATCTGTTCGAAGCAAGGGTAATATGTAGAATGCTGGGGTACGACGGTGCCCTGGACGCGCCACGATCGGCTAGGTTTGGTCAGGGTTCTGGTGACATTCTTTACGTCGCATGCCGGGGAACAGAAGACAGCCTGGTAGACTGTATCACTGTGGTCGACTCTTTATGTGGGCATCACAGGGATGCGGGCGCCGTGTGTTACTCAGGAGGTACGAACTCTTTTGAACATGGGGGAACGACTAGTCGTAATTTGTATTGATATATTGTTGAAATGGCTAAAAATAACAAACAACCCATGCTTTGAGCTTATAAGGTCATGAATTTACTTCCCCCAATATTACCACAGAATCAATTACTAATATCTAAAATCTAACGTTTCCGTTGATAGTGAAGGTCTTATCACATTTTATGACTGCCTTTTACTTTGACAATTTTTCCAGGCATTTTTGTTAATGTTCACTTTCAGGATGTCGTATGCCTTTAAGAACCCGTACACATGAGTAGATGTTCATTTCGTTCGCGTTAGTTTATACACGTTTTCTTTTTTAATAAGCCCACCCGAATCCATTCGAAGTACGTCTGATCGGTCGCTTCACAACAACAACTTTTCTCATCTTTCACTGACAGTAAATGCTCGTTCAGACAAGACGCGACATAACCGTGGCGTTAATATATATATATATATGACGTAAGGTGTGTCCCTTGTTGCCACTCATTTACGCGCCGTGTCTGAGCAAGCCTTCGGGGATCTTTTTTACGTTTAATGAACGATTTGTAAGCAACAATTATCTTAATTTTATTCAAGGTATCTCAAAAACAAAGACCATGAAGAATTTCGTAATTACTGACTACCTTTTTATCTTCAGATTTCGTTGGGTTTTAGTAAAAACTGTATGAAACACACTCTATTTCTCTTTTAAATTACCGAAGTAAAAAACGGGTGAAAAAAGGAAAATAATTAAATTCACGAGTTTGGGTTTATATTAATTTTGTTATTATCTTTTTTAAATTACCCATTAATAAAATCGCAGTAGACATAAACAGTAAACAGCTTTAACTGAACATTATCTATATCTAAGTGATACAAAACTATTTAAACCTGAACAAATTCATCCGAAATTAAAGATATTTCCGTTTAATATATATCTGTTGAGTTTTTCTCTTTCCGAGAAAGAAATATGGGCTTTATTAACTTACTTCTTTGTCACTATCCACATTTATTCTGGACTCTAATTGGTGTTTGCTTTTGAGAATTGTAGGCTCAAAAACCACAACCTTATATGCGTTTTAACCATAAAGTTGGCACTCTTTTTGTCTGAATGTGACATGGCAGAACTCTTCATATTTCCAGAGGGAAATCCTTTCACTCCTGGTTTTCCCCCACAGAACCGTTTGAAGTTTGTCTTGTCAGTGGTTAGCCAACATACGATCCCAAATGCGGTATATATGTCTTTCCTATTCACGCGTAGCCCATCCACTTCCATTCCGTGTTCGTCTTATCGGTGGGTCTAACGAAGCTGAAGGCAGCGTAGAGGTCTTGGATGGTGGGTCCTGGGGAACTATCTGTGATGCTGACTGGGATCTTATAGACGAGAACGTGGTTTGCAGAATGCTGGGGTTTGATGGAGCCTTGGACGCACCGGGATCGGCTAGGTTTGGTCAGGGCTCTGGTCGTAATATTCTGGCCTATGTCAGCTGTGACGGAACAGAAGACCTGGTGGTCTGCGCTATTCGGAGAGTTGGAGATTATACTTATTGCGGACATGCCGGGGATGCAGGCATCATTTGTTATTCCAGAGGTAGGTAGTCCAAATTCTACAGAAAAAAAAGTTATTAGTCGCTTTATGGAGCAGTAATTCTAAAACACTTAATTTGATATTATTACATTTTATTTCGATTAGTTATATTTAGTCGAGTGCTTTTGATGTTCTTTTTCCGACAATGAAATAGGAAAACTCTATCTGTCCCAGGTATTGATATGATAGTTTTATTTCAATATATTTTCTTTGTATTTGATATGCTGATATTGTGATTGATATGCACTTTGCTTGTATTGACTTTACATACATGTACAGGAAGGTATGTTTATGTGTCTACTGATGTTTGTTGTCTGCATTTGTCGGCACTCGTGAACTGGTATGAAGGATGGCATCTGCGGGGCTGGTGATATCCTGTTGTATATTTGATGGGTTTTCAATAAACAAACAAAGAAGACATTATTGTACCTTGAGATAGTGTGGTAATGTCAAAGGTCATGTCAGGTCATTGATCAAATAATCTCCAAGTTTTTATTTTTAAAGGAAGATGTTTGTGTAGATTAGATGGATTGGTGCTTATTCTCATCCAATGCTCTTCCTCAAATTTGTTCTAATTTATGATTTCGAGCAGATATTAATGAATGCCTTGTTGCCAGCTCGTGTGATGACACCACAAGTTTGTTTGTATGAACACAGTAGGAAGTTTCAACTGCATGTGTAAAACTGGCTATGAACATCAAACTGGTAGCACAACGATATGTGTTGGTATGACATTTGAAACATTTGAAGGTTTTGGGCACTTTGGTTCTGATATACTCTGTCTAGTCTTTGGTGTATATAAAAAGCAGTTTTAAAAAAATCCATTTCTATCAGCAGTTCAACGCCATGGGAGAACCAAGGAGTTACTACACTCCTTGGGAGAACCAAGGATACACGCACCGCACGCAACCTCTAGAGCTGCCAGTTCCTCATAACGGTGTTTCATGTACATTTGTAGCTGGTTTCATTTTCTATCTAGAAATACAACTATGTATTGATCCACCGGAAATTCACATGACATGTTTATCGGTACAAATATGGTGTGCTTTTGCAGTACAAGAAAATATAGATATTTTTTCTACTATATGCTGTACTGTATATATTCCTTATTCCTCATTCCTTATTCCTGTTTCGCTATTTATCTTAGACATGTATCAGTCTTCTGTGTGGCTCTTTGTCTATTATGTAATCCGTCAATTTAAGGCTAAGCAAAGGAAATGGTAAACAGTGACCACTGTAGTGCGGTATGGTATGTAATCCCGTAGGATTTTTGTGCCAAAGTTGATTTTTTTTTTGTTGCTGTTTTTGCTTCAAAAGGGTCCCAATTGGCCAAACATGATGGGGTTCAAATTTTCAGACCCCTCCTTCATTTCCTGGGGGGTCCTAGACCGGGAGCCAGTGGGGGTCAACCTAGCTGGGAAGGAAACCAATTTTCATGTGCACAGATGTAAAGATCGCATAGCTCCACATAACAAATTGACCGTCTGGCATGTTCTAAGTGGTGGGTGTGACCAGAGGGACGCCCCCACCAAAAAGTGTCCCTTTTGACGACAAAATAGTATTGTGTAAATAATATTTTAAGGAAACCTTCAACCACCATGAGTTTGGTGTCATATGAAAGAAAGCTAAATTATCTACATTTTGATATCAATTTCAAAGAAATTGGGATTAATTAACATCGCAAATTTAAGTAAAAAAGATGATTTTTGTGATTTTTTTTAATTTTTTAAATTTGTTTTATCCAAAAACATTATTTTCCATATTATCAAAATTGGAAAATTGCATTTTTTCATAACTTTCCAGGAATAAGCTTACGTACAACGACAATATCCTGTGTGAGGTAGAGGTTTATATATCTTTTCAATAAAAAGTTATAGCAATTCAAAGTTATCGATTTGATTTCCACAAAAACAACATTTTTGCCCACATGTGTAATAACTGTATGCATATAAGTGCATTCGTGTATTAAGGACCTGTTTGGTGTGTTTACATCGAGTTTTACAGATAACCTTTAAACTCTCAAGTTTGTACAGTTGTCAAAAGATTATCTGGTCAATGAAACTTATACCCCGTTTACAGTGAGAAAAGGGCAAGGGACGGGCCGGGCCGCGGCCGAGCCAGGACTTCTCGGCCCCGCAATTATGTGCGTTCACAGTGGCAGGCTCGGCCGTGGCCTAAATTGTAACCTTTCAATATTTTGTCAGAGTGGCGCTCTGCATGTAAACAAACGATTATTTGGGGGTCGCGCCGGGGGTCACAGTGCAGATCCGGTCGCGCGCGATTTGCAGTGAATCTTTTCCCCGATTTCCTATACACGGCGAACTTTCACTTCCGGGGTAACAGTTGGCCGCGCATTTAGACTACCTCCAGAGCAGGGCCAAATGCGCGGCTCGGCCCGGCCCGGCCCGGCCTTTTTGCTCACTGCAAACGGGGTCTTAATTTCATTAATAATAACAATAATAATAACAATATTTATAAAGCGCAACATATCTATCTCTAGAGATGCTCAAGGCGCATACAAATAACTGGCTTAAAATCATTCTGAACACTAACTAAGCAGTAGAGACGTTCCTTGGACAAACAAAGTGTAATTAAAAATGTGCAGAAGATATTCACTTAATCCACCGCATGGTCAAATATTCGCCAGGTTAGATATCTACCTTTATTTTTATTTTTTTTCTGCATTTATATAGCTTTTGTACAATATTTGTAGTCTGAAATGTTCAGGACAGTGTTGAGTTTAAATGCGTTAGATTTTATGTCTTAGTCATTCCCGGCACTCTCAGGATTCCCTTATAACTGGTATGAATGATGGCATCTGCAGGGCTTGATATATTTTTTCGTATATTTAATTGGCTATTAACATACAAACAAGTAGGATAAGATATGAAGCCAACCCAGCTAACATCATTTTTCCCTCTCTTTTGGTCCAGATATCAATGAGTGTTCGAGCAACCCCTGTATGAATGGAGGGAACTGCATGGACTTGGTCAATGGATACACATGTTCATGCCCAGATGGATTCATCGGAACTCACTGCGAATTTCGTAACATATCATTTTCTTTACACGGCGAACTTTCACTTCCGGGGTAACAGTTGGCCGCGCATTTAGACTACCTCCAGAGCAGGGCCAAATGCGCGGCCAGTTTGTCCTCGCATTTGGCCTTTTGCACGCTTACAGAGCTAGGCCTGGCCGCGGCTCGGCCCGGCCCGGCCCGGCCTTTTTGCTCACTGCAAATGGGGTCTTAATTTCATTAATAATAACAATAATAATAACAATATTTATAAAGCGCAACATATCTATCTCTAGAGATGCTCAAGGCGCATACAAATAACTGGCTTAAAATCATTCTGAACACTAAGCAGTAGAGACGTTCCTTGGACAAACAAAGTGTAATTAAAAATGTGCAGGAGAAGATTTTCACTTAGTCCACCGCATGGTCAAATATTCGCCAGGTTAGATATCTACCTTTATTTTTCTAATTTTTCTATGCTCACTTCTCAGCTATTATAAACTTTTTCACTGCATTTATATAGCTTTTGTACAATATTTGTAGTCTGAAATGTTCAGGACAGTGTTGAGTTTAAATGCGTTAGATTTTATGTCTTAGTCATTCCCGGCACTCTCAGGATTCCCTTATAACTGGTATGAATGATGGCATCTGCAGGGCTTGATATATTCTTTCGTATATTTAATTGGCTATTAACATACAAACAAGTAGGATAAGATATGAAGCCAACCCAGCTAACATCATTTTTCCCTCTCTTTTGGTCCAGATATCAATGAGTGTTCGAGCAACCCCTGTATGAATGGAGGGAACTGCATGGACTTGGTCAATGGATACACATGTTCATGCCCAGATGGATTCATCGGAACTCACTGCGAATTTCGTAACATATCATTTTCTTTACACGGCGAACTTTCACTTCCGGGGTAACAGTTGGCCGCGCATTTAGACTACCTCCAGAGCAGGGCCAAATGCGCGGCCAGTTTGTCCTCGCATTTGGCCTTTTGCACGCTTACAGAGCTAGGCCTGGCCGCGGCTCGGCCCGGCCCGGCCCGGCCTTTTTGCTCACTGCAAATGGGGTCTTAATTTCATTAATAATAACAATAATAATAACAATATTTATAAAGCGCAACATATCTATCTCTAGAGATGCTCAAGGCCATAGGCGCCGGAAGTGGGGGGGCAGGGGGGGCAGTTGCCCCCCCAGTCAAAAAAGTGGGGGGGCAAAACGCATTTTTGCCCCCCCAAAACGCCCCCCCCCCCTCCAAAAAAAAAAAAAAAAAAGCAGTAAAGGAATAAACATGGTTTGTATTTTTAACCCAAAAGAACATAACAATAATAAAAACCTGAATTAAAGCACATATACCATTCCATTCAAAGAAAAGGAAAGTTCACAGGAATTAAATTTTTATAAACATTGCGCATGCTACCTATACGGTTTATAATAGCGATACGCGCATACCGTGGACATATTGTGCGAGAATGGGAAAACGTGTCTGTTTTTTTGGTTTTGTTATAGGGGTGAGAAGACATGAGCCCCTGAACGCTGGCGTACTGATGGGGGGGGGGGGGTATATCTATACGATACCAGTGATTTACACATGTTGCTGTTATGACATGATTTTCCGGTATTTTTTCTCCATTTTTTTTTAAGTCATACCTTTTTATGCGTTTGTTGGAAAATAAGAAATTCCCAAATTACAGTCGGGCGAAAAATACGCTTATTTAGAAGCCTTTATGACATGGTCTGCAAAGTGGCTGGGCTCGAGCCCCTCCCCCCTCACTTTTTGAAAAAGTATGTTAAAGAGAAAAAGAAAGAAAGACGGAGAGAAAAAATAAGTGACCTGCCAATGTCACAAATAAGGCATAAAAAATGCTCATCTGACCGTAAGTAAATGCCTAAAACCCCAGAGCTTACGGGTGCTCCGCCCCGGACCCCACCAAGGGCCCTAAGGCGGGCCCCTGGATGCTCATCTGACCGTAATTAAATACCTAAAACCCCTGAGCTTCCGGGGGCTCTGCCCCCTGGACCCCACCAAGGGCTCTAAGGCGGGCCCCTGGATGCTCATCTGACCGTAATTAAATACCTAAAACCCCTGAGCTTCCGGGGGTCTGCCCCCTGGACCCCACCAAGGGCCCTATAAGGCGGGCCCCTGGATGCTCATCTGACCATTATTAAATACCTAAAACCCCTGAGCTTCCGGGGGCCCTGCCCCCTGGACCCCACCAAGTGCCCTAGGGCGGCCCCTGGTTGCTCATCTGACCGTAGTTAAATATTAAAACCTCTGAGCTTCTGGGGGCTCCCCCCCCCCCCCTCTGGAACACGTCAATGGCCTTAAAGAGGCCCCTGGATGCTCATCTAACCGTAATTAAATACCTAAAATCCCTGAGCTTCCGGGGGCTCAGCCCCTTGACACCCTGCCGAGGCTGGACCCCACGCCAATTTACGCTCTACCTGATCGTTAATACTTCACTTTGAAAAACGTTCCGCGGGACCTGCATGTAACGTGTAAGACTGGTGGTGATGCAGATTTTTCGTCTGCCCCCCCCCCCTTCCGAACGTTTTTTCTCATTACGTCACTGCCCTCGGAAGGTGAGCCCCCTGGAATGTTTGCCCCCCCAATCCCAAACTGCTTCCGGCGCGCCTGCTCAAGGCGCATACAAATAACTGGCTTAAAATCATTCTGAACACTAAGCAGTAGAGACGTTCCTTGGACAAACAAAGTGTAATTAAAAATGTGCAGGAGAAGATTTTCACTTAGTCCACCGCATGGTCAAATATTCGCCAGGTTAGATATCTACCTTTATTTTTCTAATTTTTCTATGCTCACTTCTCAGCTATTATAAACTTTTTCACTGCATTTATATAGCTTTTGTACAATATTTGTAGTCTGAAATGTTCAGGACAGTGTTGAGTTTAAATGCGTTAGATTTTATGTCTTAGTCATTCCCGGCACTCTCAGGATTCCCTTATAACTGGTATGAATGATGGCATCTGCAGGGCTTGATATATTCTTTCGTATATTTAATTGGCTATTAACATACAAACAAGTAGGATAAGATATGAAGCCAACCCAGCTAACATCATTTTTCCCTCTCTTTTGGTCCAGATATCAATGAGTGTTTGAGCAACCCCTGTATGAATGGAGGGAACTGCATGGACTTGGTCAATGGATACACATGTTCATGCCCAGATGGATTCATCGGAACTCACTGCGAATTTCGTAACATATCATTTTCTTTACACGGCGAACTTTCACTTCCGGGGTAACAGTTGGCCGCGCATTTAGACTACCTCCAGAGCAGGGCCAAATGCGCGGCCAGTTTGTCCTCGCATTTGGCCTTTTGCACGCCTACAGAGCTAGGCCTGGCCGCGGCTCGGCCCGGCCGCGAATTTTTTTTTCCCAAACAGGTTTACCTATGAGAGTAAAATCCTGCCTCCTGATTGGTTCAGAGGTATACGCATCATGAATATTCATGACTGAGATGAAAGATACTAGTAGTATTACGCATGCGCGTGACACAAGGCGAAGCTAGCTGCTCATGCAGCTCATCGAAAGTTTGAGTTCGTTGATGATGCAGCGCAGCTATAGTAGTACGTAGGCTATACACTGCATGCATGGATATGCATGCGCAGTGATTGGCTCTAAGTTATAACTTTTACATGAGCTATTGTATTAGTACTATTATGGCGGAGTCTACAAGTACAACTCTCTGCAATTTTGGTCGCTCTAAAGAAGAGAATACCGATTTCTTCTGCAAGAACCATACAAGTCTTTATGTAAGTACCACAATATTATTGTGAAATTGTAAATCGGCCCATCCCATACCGCCATAGACCTAGGCGAATTTAGTCTATGAATTATGGTGCAGCAGTTTGGTTAAAATTGTTTAGGCCTAACTTAACTGTTACTGTTAGATCTAGTCTACTGTTAGAGCTAGATCTAGGCTAGTAATACCGTACTACTGAAGTAGATCTAGGCTACTAGTACCTACCGTATAGGCCTAGATTTAGGTAACTAGCCTAGATCTAGATCTACTAGGCCTACAGTACTTGATTGTCTAGGGTTAATTGTTGTGTGTATGTATGAGTATGAGATAGTAATGTTACATGACGAAAACTCGTTGTGAAACCTCCATTTGACTTTCACCACTAGGCACTAGAGCTGAGATTGTGATAAGCCCGAACATGGCCGAAGTAAACACTAGCGCTGTAATCCACCCCCACCGAGACCTTGATGAGGTGATAGTGAGAGAGAGAGAGAGATAAGCATGATAGAGGGGGAAAGGAAGGGAGAAGGGAGAAAGAGACACATGACATGCAGGGGTTGCTGCCAGAGTTAAAATTGTTGTTACAGTAGATCTAGACCCTATATCGCCAATTATGGGTCATTTTGCTTCGTTTGAACTTTCATTTTGGTCTTCATCTAACTAATTAGTGACTTTTGGACATGAAAATATCTTAAAACAAGTAAAATACTTATTTCCTACTTCTCATTTCCTTTCAGGCAGAGCCCCAGTAAGAGTTTGTTTACACTAGTATACGTAAGATGATGAAGAGTCCAGCTGCAATCCATTAATATTATCTTAATCTCTCACTCAAGAGCCTCAAGGCTCTGTCCAAGTTTTTAACGAAAGAAACGAAATGGGGTAGAGCATGGACCTACTACTATCACAAGTAGTAGTAGTCTAGTAGGTCCATATGGTAGAGGCACCCCACCAGAAGCTCTCTCAAAGTTTTAAAGCCCAAGTCCACTCCAAAAATAACTTACTTTCAATAGAAGCAGAAAAATCAGACTAATTAACCAATCAAAAAAGTCTGAGCAAAATCGGATAACTAATAAGAAAGTTATGAATTTTTAATGGCATTACAAACTTTGAAAATCCCTAGACAAATTGGCAACTCACTCATGAGTCTGTGACGTCATGTCCTCATTATCCACTAATTATTTTCTTTATATTGATGATATAAATTTCCTATTTTCTCCTTAAGAATCTTACTTCTTCACACCAGCATCCAAGTTAGATTAAAAGTAATATGTTTTTGTGTGGATGCACTAATATCTAGTAATTTTTTCCAGTTAAATTATGAAAAATGTGAATTTTGATAAACTATTTATATAAAAATCAATAATTATGAATATACAATATTCAGAAAATAGTATAAATTCTTCAAAGTTCATAAAAGATTTTGTGAAATGTTATTCACGCAATATGATACAAATCATATAACCTGGGCAAAGGCATGGGGAAATCAGGTTTTGGGGAATAAAAAGGGAAATAAATGGGATTAAACCACATAGAGCAATTGAAAGATAGTGAGGACATGACGTCACAACCTGATAACCAAATTGGCAACTTGTGTAGTGATTATCATAGTTCCATACTTTTACATACTTTTTCAAAATTTATAACTTTCTTATTATTTATAAGATTTTGCTCAATTTTTTTTGATTGGTTTGTCTAATTTTTCTGCTTCTATTGAAAGTAAGTTATTTTTGGAGTGGACTTTTACTTTAACGAGAGAAACAAAAATGGGGTAGCCCATCAGATTACATTGACTGCTGTGTTAAAGTGTGGGGTATAGTTTTAATATATGACGAACGAGAGCTTTTCGTAATGACACGGTCACCTCAGCTTGTCACTGTTTCGTTAATATTAGGCCTAACTATCAGGATATGTTCATAATCTGCGGGGGAAAAGGGAACAGACAGGGGCGGCCGAGCGACTTCCAAAGTAGGGGGGGGGGGGCACCAAGAAAAAAGGGCATTGAGGAGAATGGAAAATGGACACTTATTGCAAAGGAAAAAGGAACTTGTTGAAGGAAAAGGGGCACGTGTCCAAATAAAAGGGGCACTTATCAGAGTTGAAAAGGGGAAGAGGCACTTTTACAAATTAATAGGGGCATTTGTCAATGTACAAGAGGCACTATTCCTATGTAAAAAGGGGTACTTCTTACAAAGTTAAAAGGGGCACTTTTCGGGTGCTTGAAAAAATGGGGGGGGGGGTGGGCACTGTGCCAAAATGTTCCATGCAGCCTGTTTCCCGCTACACCTAACGTTAGGTCAATGCCTCAGAGTCGGAGGCCCATGAAAGTAGAATTGCCATTTGATTTGTCATATACATTGAAACATATGGGGGGGCACAGTATAGGCTCATGTACATAGGTGCTAGCTTTACCAACATCAGGTAAATTGCCACTTGGTCTGCACCCACCAGATTTTCGTCTGGTTTCATCACCCCACATGGTCTAATCCTAGTTCATCTACTAACCATTTGCTTGGTATAATTGCCACTAAGCCCATTTACCATTTTGTCTAATCTCCAGTTAGGGCTTGTTATGCTATAGTTACTATTTGTTTCTCTAGTCTCTTCCCATACATATTAATTTCACATCATTTGCATATTCATTTCATCCATTCATCTCCACCACATGCATACCAACTCATAAAGCTAGAACAGGTGGTATGTTCTCTTCTCATTTACATATTTCCACTTCTTACTTATCAATGGTTCTCTTCTCATTCATTTCACATCATTTGCATATTCATTTCGTCCATTCATCTCCACCACATGCATACCAACTCATAAAGCTAGAACAGGTGGTATGTTCTCTTCTCATTTACATATTTCAACTTCTTACTTATCAATGGTTCTCTTCTCCTTTTTCTTATGAATATTCATTTTTATTCATAAATCCTATTTTGCTATTGGTTGATAACGTATTTTTCATTTGAATATAATCTGCATGAAGCACATGTACAGCCTCATATAATAAAACTCATACAGAGCTGGACTGGACTAACACTGTGTAAGAGGTATTGATTTAGAGTTCTGTTGGCATGATAAGTTAGAGACTTAATAGGAGAGAGGATTTGTGAGTTTGGCAGTGATTTGTATGATTGGTGTTTAATTCAGTGATTGATTGGCAAGAGATTAACTGGTTTTAGACAATGTGAGAATCGATCTGCTAGTAGACCAAGTGGATACAAACCACAATTCATTTTATTCTCGCCAACTTAATCTGTGAAGCACAACTTTAGTCAACCATGACTCTTCATACAAAACAATTAAACATGTCTTACTTCTTTCTTAAATTACAGGAATCCCTTCCACCTGACTATGCCTACCACATTTGCAATTATCAAGAGGTTGCGGATGGCAAATATGAGGGAGAATTCAGAATTGACATTTCCAATGAAGATGATGCTAAACTGTGGCTAGAAAAATACCAACAGCTCACCAAAGTGACATTCCGTGTTGGAGCAACAAAGCTAAAAAATGGATGGGTGAATCTGTTCAAGGTTTTTTACCGTTGCCAACACAAGACTCTTCCTCGGTCTGAAACAGCAAGTCAGAAAATGTCGTCAAAGAACACGAATTGTCCAGCGAAGCTAGCTGTGACTGTTAAAAAGATTCCTGGGAAACTATAAGCAGGTAAGTTTCAAAAATATAAGTTGGCAACATGATGAAAACAACAAAATCACTATTTAAAAATACAAATTGGCAACTTTTCGTTAAAAATTTGCTATAATCGTTCATGTTGATCTCATGTTATATCCATATTTAATTTTTTCAAAACAAAATTAACGATTGTTGCCAATTTGAGGAGCAAAAGCAGATTAATCTAATTGACCTTATGAAAGCTGTGTACCTCTTTGGGTTTAATACAATATGCCCCAAATGGTGGAGTTGGGCCCTTCCTGTATTCCAGTATTCAATTGTTTGGTTCAGTTTGTATTGAATAAAAATGCCAGGGGTTAAAAGTTATTGGTTACATTCGTTCTTCAAGATTATATTTTATTTTATATCTTTCATTGTCAATTTCAGAGCCAAAAGTAAGGATCTTCACTTGCCAGCCTATCAAACTGTTGTCAAGATCTCTCACACCCATAACCACATGAATGATAGTGCCGATACACTGAAGCACAGAGATGTCAGCAAGGAGACGATTGAGAAATTCAAAGACTTGTTCTCTAAAGGCCATTCACCTGCATCAGCTTTGAACACACACAAACTGGATCTGCAACTACAGTATGACCAAGATTATGTGTATGAAGCTGCTGACCGTGCAAACTGTCCAGACACACAATTCTGTCACAGGTGAGAATTCATATTATAGTCTTGCCCCCCCCCCCCCAAAAAAAAAAGATGTCATTTTTTATGCCCCCACCCATCGTAAGTGGTTGCCGGAGGGATTGTTTTATCGGGTCGTCCATCCGCCCTCCATCCCATTTTCGTTCTTGCGATAACTAAAGAACCGTTTGACTTAATCAACTTAAAACTTGGTCCAAGTATACATATAGGATTGACGATGATCTGATTAGTTTTTGGGGTGATAAGGTCAAAGATCACAGAGGTCATTATATACCTGAAAATATCTCGTTCTCGCGATAACTAAAGAACCATTTAAGGGATCATCTTCAAACTTGGCTCATGCATGTATGGGAGTGACTGTGCATCTGATAAGATTTGGGGGTCACAAGGTCAAAGGTCACACAGGTCAATATTTGAAAATTTAAGAAGTTAGGCGTGTAATATATTTCTGATCTGGCAATGGCGGAGGCATAAATATTGACTGCGCGCAGTCAAGAATCCATCTAGTTTTAATGGAAATCCATCAAGATACCCTCGATTTTGGACAACAAAACTATGCAGAGACTCATTATTGAGACTAGCTGGTTACAAGCAGTTAATAGATATATCCATGAAAAATGTCTGCTGTGCTGTCTCTACTCTGTTTAAGAGTGTGCTAGGAATTGTTCAAACCTGACTCTTACACTGGTGATACATGTCTGACATAGCAACTCCTATGTTGTACTGTAAACAGTTGAATAGCTCTGGCAAAGCTATTACATAACACCGTTGATTGATAGCTCACTAATGATTGACAGTTGATGTCACTGAAGGCATGAGATCTGGAGGTTTTTTAGGGATGGAGCTGAGCAGGTTGAAAGAATAATTGTTCAAAAATCCATGAAACATGTTTGGATATTTGAATAGCAAATATGAGTTGTATGCTTGCAACTTGCATTTTGGTTGCAGAGGCATTTGAAAGTCCAATTGCGAGAACCAGGAAGAACATCCTGAAATGCAGAGAACCTCAAATACATGTAGCATCAATTAATATGTGTTCTCTGTAACATATGCAGACAAGATCTTTTGGCATTGTTGAATAAGTTTGATCTCATCATTCACAGGTCAATGGTCAAATTTTTTAATTTAACATATCAATTGGGGAGTTAAGGAATCAAAATATAACTTTAAAAATTGAATCTATGTAGAAAATTTCATGGCATTGCCCATTTAAGATTCATTAAACATAACTGAAGAAATTTGGAATTAATGTGTATTTTCAAATAAGTCCTCATTGTAATGCATTCTGTTGCCTATCATTGAAAAATTCTCTTGGTCGATCCTCTCAGTCATGCGTATGTCTGAATAACATCTTGTAGTAGGAAGATGTAAATTAGTATTCTAAAACATTTACCATGTTATAGTCACCATTTATCCATTTTTATATTTTTGTATTCCAGGTTGTACCGGAAGATCTTTGACAAGGCATATGGTGCTGCAAGTGGCGAGAAAATGTTGAGTGACCTTGAAGCTGCCATTGCAGGGTACAACAGTGAGGTGGGTGAAGTCTGTGCCAAGATCGATCAGGTCAACAACAAGATTGCCATCGCTCTATGTTCTCCGCTCATGAAACGTTGCAGTCAGAAGCATGAATACAGCAGAGAACTTGTCTTTATCGATGCTACGGGGGTATGGATCGATATGACTGCAGGGTATTTATGCTCTTGACCCACAGTGCTGCTGGTGGTTTGCCCGTGGGATGCCTGATTGTGACCTCTGAGTCTAGGGACTGCATTACCCTGGCATTGAAACTGTACTTGGACATCATACCAAAAGATGCCTTTTTTGGCCGTGGTACACTTGGCCCTCGTGTTTTTTTGTCTGATGATAGCGAGGCAGAAAGGCAGAGCCTGGCAGCAGTTTTTCCAGACGCTACGTTAATTCTTTGTGTTTTCCACTTGCTGCAGGCGGTGTGGAGATTCCTGTGGGAAGGAAAGAATCAGATCAGGAAGGAGCATAGACCACAGCTGCTTTTTGCTGTCAAAAAGATGACATTCTCAATGTCTGAGAATACTCTTGAGGAAGCATATGAAGAGCTCCAGGGTAGTGACGTTGCTCGCCTCTATCCAAACTTCCTAGCACATGTTGAGAAACTGTATAGTCGCCGTCAAGCATGGGCTGTGTGCTATCGTCAAGACTTACCCACTCGGGGTAACAACACCAACAACTATGCCGAGGCGGCAATGAGAATTCTCAAGGATCAAATCTTTGAGCGAGTGAGAGCGTACAATGTTGTTCAGCTGTTTGACTTTCTTGTGACACGTGTCTCCAGTTACTACGAGCGTAGACTCACTGACTTGGCTAATGGACGTGTTGATGTGACAGTTTCAAGAAAGTACCTCCCTGGTGGGTCATCGATTCCAGCCACCAGCATCACCAAGATTGGTGCCCATTGTTACGAGGTGAAGAGTGAGACGAAGGAGGAAACAAAATACAACGTGGATACAGAAATTGGAGTGTGCACATGCATTACAGGAATGAATGGCGCTCCCTGCAAGCACCAGTATGCCGTTGTGCGACATTTCAACGAGACCTCGCTGAATTTCTTGCCCCTCAGAGACCCTCACTTGCGGGAACACATGCTATTTCTGGCAACTGGTCAGAAAAATGTGAGACCAGGATGGTTCACATCCCTACCAATTGCAGGCTTGCCACTAGAAGAGGATCCTGGGGTACAGGTACCAGACCAGATGGGTAGTCTGAGTGATGATGATAATGTAGTTGAATCCGAGTGCCCTTCTGTTGCTTCAGTTGCAGCTCCGTCCAGCTCCAATGTGGCTGTGGAGTCTTTGAATGTTCAGAGGATGCTGCAGAATAAGTTTGATATGAGGGGCAGTGGTCCATTGCAGTCAAATGTTGATGGAGGTGAACCACCCTGCAATGATAAATTAGCCTCTTTGGAAGCTGCTATCAATGACTGTGCCAGTCAACTAATTGCAAAGCTCAAGCGCGATCCGGAAGAACTCAGTGAGCCTGTTGAATCCTATGTTAAACAGTTCAACTCCTTGAAAACAAATTCTGCCCTTGTTGGTGCCCTGAAGACCTTCGGTAAATACACTGGTGCTTCTCTGGATATGACCTCTTCAAAGAAAAAGAAACAGGCTCGAAGGAAGGGAGTGGCCATCAAAGTTCAGCCAGCTGCTGTTAGTCGGCGTAAGAGTGTTCTTGGGGGCCGCAGATGCCTTCACACTGGCCGAAAGCTAAGAGAATTGAAGAAGCGAAAGACAGTGGACAGTTCCCAGTTGATTCCAAAAAAGAAACCAAGGAAAGCACCCCATTCTCTCAGTCAGTGTGTAACAAACAATGAAGGGATTGGTCAAAATAAATCTTCAAAGTGGTAGTTAGTTACATGTATAGTCAGCTAGACAGTCACCTGACCCACTTGCTGCTCCCTTATCTCTTCGTTTGTTAATCCTTATTATGTACTTGTCTCTTGCTATGCTGTATTGTATTTGTGCTTTTTATATGTGAATGGTCGAATAAATAATAATAATAATAATAATAATAATAACAGTTAAAGATGAAGTTGAGTTCTGGTCATGCGATTGCATTGTGAAAGAAACGGTGTGGAACCAACCAGAAAAGGTTGATCATCTAGCATATAAGAATTTGTGTGTATTGCAAGGTTCTGGAATCATCAAAATGATAAGAAATTTGGCCAAGTCTTGGTAAAGTTATAAACACTTGCACAGAAAGATGTATATGGGACTACACGAACATATGGCGTAAAAAGCCGACCCCCCCCCCCCCCGATTTTTACGATGTTACATGCATATTTAGAATATGAAGGCATTTGAAGAGCCATGCTTTTCAGGGAACATGTCTTAAATGATGTTCTGCACACTTGCATAATATTAATAAGAATGAGTAATGCTCACAAATTATTTTTCACCTCTTCCCAGAACTCAACCTTCTCTTTAATTGAAACCCAGACATCAGTGTGCTTTCAGTGAATAAAGAAGAACAAGAAGAGTTAGACAGTGAAAGTTTGAGCGAAAGCGGGCAATCTGTTCAAGAGTTTAAGTAAATCCTTATTACGGGGATCCTTGAATTAGCAACTTTTCCAGCATCTGTAATGTCATTGTGGACAACTCTCCATTCATTTTTTACACAGAATTTAACATTTTCTTCATTTTCAAGAAAAATATAGATTCTTTTAATTCAATCGGTTTGAGTATGACATGGCTAGATTGATTCTGTAAGCATTTTTGGAAAAATTATGTTGATTCCTGGCTTAGAATTTAATATAAATCAATTTAAAAAAATGATGCACAAAATGAATGGAGACTTGTCCACAATAGCATCACAGATGCTGCCAAGCTAGTTAAACCAGGTATCCCAATAATAGGGATTTACTGAACCCTTGACAATTTGATGATAACTCTTGAACAGATTGTCTGATTTTATTCAAACTTTCAAACTTTAATTCTTTCCGTGCTAAGAGACTTTACATTTTTAATTGAACATTACTCCACTTAGAAAGATGGATATATGGTCTGAAATACATGTATATGACATATGATATGATATATGACATAGTCTAGAGGATACATATAGTATTTTAAATATTTATAAGTCACTATAATTATGCTACCATTGGATTTGTTTTGTTTTTAGAAAACTGCAGATATTGGGAAAGGATCCATTCTTATTTTAGCATAAAACAATAGCAAATAAATGAGAAATGAAAATTGAAAGGTCAAGAGAGATTAAGCTCATTTCTATTTCAAAATAATTTTCATGCATGACATTGAATTAATGGAATTATTTTGTATCATTTGAAAGGGTAATAAATGTTTGTAGAACTTTTGTGTAAAGCAAGCACTGTACATGATTTGGTAGAATTTGGGAACAAGCAAAACCCCTTGGCACTGTAAGAGTTAAAGGAGAATGAAACCCTGGGGAAATATCTATTTTTAACGAACAGAGAAGATAGAGAGAGGCAATTAAAAAAAAAAGTTCCATCAAAATCGGTTACGAAATGAGAAAGTTATGAAAGTTTGAAAAGTTTTGCGAACCGCACTTTAGTTGTACAATTCTCAATATGTTTTGTACACAAAATTTCATATTTTCTCCATTATCTCTGAAGATGCTGCTTGTGTTTTTGTGAACTCAACATACATGTATGTTATCAAATACATTTTCCCATGATATATATATCTTGAGCTAAGAAGGAGACAAGCTGCACCTTCAGAGATAAGTGGGAAAATATGAATTTTGTGTACAAAACATATGGAGCATTGTACTACTAAACCTGCCACTTTGAAGCAACATTGCCAATTTGAGGATCGCCAAAGAAAGTAAATTGAGGCTTTTCAAACTTTCATAACTTTCTCATTTTGTAACCAATTTTGATGGAACTTTTAAAAATTGCTTATCTCTATCCTCTCTTTTCATTAAAGTGGATTTTCCCCAGGGTTTCATTGTCCTTTAATATTTCCCAAATTTGATTTGTGAGCACAAAAATACTTCAATCACAGGCATATAAACAATTTCTGTCAAGTAAATTGTACCAAGTTAGATTCGAAGTGAGTTAATCAAGTTATAGGCATAATGCTATGAAAATTGTTAAGAACTTATATGAGACACAAAATAGTCTTGTAGGGTAGAATGAAGGCACATTATAACTTTTGAAGGAAATAAATGGAGGCATGAGTGAATTTGCAAGTAAGATATGATCTCACGCATATAGTCATTTTAATGACTGATGATTTGATTGGCTAATTTAGATTTTAGTTCATTCAAGATAACTTTTGTTCATTTAAGAAAATGGTGACATTTTTCATAGATTTCAGTAAGTGTAATACATACTTGTAATTAGAATGTTCAATGTATTGACAAAGAAAGATTATTAATAGAACAAAATCTTGAAAATAATTTGGGTAAAAGTTCATACTACTTTTTTTATGTGAAAGGTCATGCTAAATTCTTGCACATAGAGTGTTCATGTCTAATTTCGAATCTGAGAATAAATAGTGAGAGTTCAGGTTTTAATTAAAATTGGGATTTATTTTTTATTTTAATGCTTTGAAATTGTGTCAGTAGGTTATGTTATTATGTATTCTGAATTAGTCTCAAAAGCAGTGACACATGCATGCAATATATATGGAGTCTCAAATTTAGTTGACAGAGGCAGTGAAATAAATGTGTGTGGGGATTGTATCTTGATAACAGAAAATGTAAAATCATATCTTGTCACTATGAACATGACTGACAATGAGAGCGGACAAAATATACAGTTCCTCAGGTAGACAAAGGAACATCCCTTACTGCTATTATGTAAAAATGTGTAGAACAGGTGTCACATGCATATTCACCTTTTTACATAATAGCTGTGAAGGGATGTTCCTTTGTCTACCTGAGGAACTGTATATTTTGTCCGCTCTCATTGTCAGTCATGTTCATAGTGTGTGCATGTCATATCAAGTTTAAATTCATGAAAGTAGGTCAAAGGTTATGAACCTGCTGTTTGTATTTATTGTTGAAAGCTCAAATTAATGCAATGAAATGTATGTCCTTTAAATATTGTTTTGATTCTGATTTAAGTTAGATAATCTTGAGAAAAGAAGTTTGAAGATATAAAGATTGAAAAGGACTTAGTCAGATATTCATGTTTAAATAAGAGATGAATCAGTGTAATGTGCACTTGGTATGCATATTAATAATAAAAGCTTGTCTTTGACATGTGTAGAGCCTGTATATATTACTTTATGTCCTTTGTTTTCTTTGGCCAGGTTCATCTGTCACAAAGGAACCAGAACCACTGATATGTTTGTTTGTTTTGTTTTATTTCCACTTTTTCATATCAATACAAAGAAACATACAAATAAATATAATGAATAACATGTAAGTTTGACAAAATTTGTTTCTAGTTAAAATAAAAGTTTCATACAAAAGGAAAAAGCAGGAGACCACATGTTGTAAGCGTAAATGCTTGAACATGACCGTGGCCTCTGCCGAGTAAACAAAATAAAAGAACAACCCATGCAACTGCATTGTATTCAATGTTAAATAAGATATGAGTGAAGTGATTAAAAGTGAGCATGGCTGAATTAATTTTGAGTGAAAATAACAAAACAAATTTAGTGAAATATTTCGTGTTGAGAAGTGCATTTGTGCAAGGTGCAAAAATGAGCTTGGTGGAACAAAAAAGAGACTAATACCGTGATGTTAATTGTGTGTTGGTTTCAGTTACGGGTGATAATATTAAATGTTTGTCAAGATATCATGCTCAGAGCAACACAGTGGCTTTGAACCACATCCAACCATCTCATGTCGGACCATCCTGATAAGATAATTCATACCCCTTGTGTGTGTCTATTGTGTATTCTTGACAGCTAGTGTGTGCATTTGTTGCTTATGTGTTTGTAAATACATGAGGGTGGGTGGGTGTGTGTTTATAGAGAGAGAGAGAGCGAGAGAGAGAGAGCGAGAGAGAGAAAGAGAGAGAGAGAGAGAGAGAGAAAGATAGTGTTTGTATGTATAGGCTATGTGTGAAATTGGAATATTAGTGTGTGTACTGTAAGTGAACTCTTTGAGAAAAAAAATCCGCAGTGTAAAACTATATAAACCAAGCACCAGAATAACCAGAAATGTTCACAAACAGACCCCCCCCCCTTCCCCCAATAAAAATCGCCTCGCACGCACCACAGCTAGCTCACATTGTACACCTAAATGGCCAGCAAAACTGAAGTCCATGCGCATGCGTAATACATATACTAGGTACTGCACTGCAGCTCAGCCACAGTGCTGTGAACTCAGCTCGTGAATATTCATGACGCGTATACCTCTGAACCAATCAGGAGGCAGGATTTTACTCTCATAGGTAAACCTGTTTGGGAAAAAAAAATTCGCGGCCCGGCCCGGCCCGGCCTTTTTGCTCACTGCAAACGGGGTCTTAATTTCATTAATAATAACAATAATAATAACAATATTTATAAAGCGCAACATATCTATCTCTAGAGATGCTCATAGCGCATACAAATAACTGGCTTAAACTCATTCTGAACACTAACTAAGCAGTAGAGACGTTCCTTGGACAAACAAAGTGTAATTAAAAATGTGCAGGAGAAGATTTTCACTTAGTCCACCGCATGGTCAAATATTCGCCAGGTTAGATATCTACCTTTATTTTTCTAATTTTTCTATGCTCACTTCTCAGCTATTATAAACTTTTTCACTGCATTTATATAGCTTTTGTACAATATTTGTAGTCTGAAATGTTCAGGACAGTGTTGAGTTTAAATGCGTTAGATTTTATGTCTTAGTCATTCCCGGCACTCTCAGGATTCCCTTATAACTGGTATGAATGATGGCATCTGCAGGGCTTGATATATTCTTTCGTATATTTAATTGGCTATTAACATACAAACAAGTAGGATAAGATATGAAGCCAACCCAGCTAACATCATTTTCCCCTCTCTTTTGGTCCAGATATCAATGAGTGTTCGAGCAACCCCTGTATGAATGGAGGGAACTGCATGGACTTGGTCAATGGATACACATGTTTATGTCCAGATGGATTCAACGGAACTTACTGTGAATTTGGTAACATATCATGGAGCTTAGTTATCCCTTTCAAAAATACACTTCTTCAGAATACCTAAGAGCTGAAGCCTGTAGTGGAAGCACTCTTGAAATAAAAGGAGTTATTCTTACAGGAGTCCCCCATAATAAGCATGAAGGAAAAACAATATACACATGGGTAGATAAAATGTAATAGGACATGTATGTATCAGGTGCATATATGTAGGAAACTGAGATATGTATTTATATTTCTATGTACCCTGTTATCCCCATTAATAGAGCAGTATGGTGACTGATTTATTCTTTGACTCATGCATGACTCATGTCAAATTGATTTTTAATTCGTTCTGCATGAATGTTTGAATTGCTCTGCTTTATTGTATCCCTCGGCAGTATGCCGGTGGGGTACTTTGGATTCAGCAGCGTTACGCCACCGCCGCCGCCGCGTCATATTCTTGTGTGCGCTCTAACTGCCACATTCCTTGACGGATTTCTTTCAAATTGTGTATGGAGATGTATCTTGGTAAACTCTACACAGCTATAACTTTTGGTGATGCTGCCTCCATTGTTCCGTCTATTATAGGGTAAAAGGCCATATTTTTGTGGATGGTTGTGTGCGCTCTATAAGCCACATTTCTTAAGGGATTTTGTTCAAATTTTCAATGAAGGTGTATCTTGGTATCATCTACAAGCCTATAACTTTTGGTGATGCTGCCTTCAGTGTTCCGTCTTTTAAAGGGTCAAATGTCATATTGTGATAGATGTCTTGAGTGCACTCTAGCGTGCGGTCTCACTGCATCATTTCTTGACAGATTTTGTTTCAAATTGAGTATGAAAGTGCATGTTGGTAAACTCTACGCCCCTATACTCTATTTGATAATGCTGCCACCAGTGTGCGCTCTGTAGGTCGTATTTCATGACGGATTTCTTTCAAATTTTGTACGGAGGTATGTCTTATTACAGTCTACACAACTATCACTTTTGGGTGATACTGCCCTTTTGGGTGATACTGCCCTCATTGTTCCGTCGTTTATATGGTCAATGGTCATATATCTTTCATGCGCTCTAACTGCCACATTTCTTGACAGATTTCTTTCACATTTTTGGCAAAGATGCATTATACTCTAATCTACACAACTACACTTTTGGGTAATGCTTCCCTCATTGTTCCGTCTGTTATATGGTCAAAAGTCAAGTGTCTTTTATGTGCTCTGACACATTTCTTGACGGATTTCTTTCTAATGTTGTATGATCGAGGTGTGTCTATAAAGTACAATCTACTAATCTTTAGTGTTTGTTGATGCTGCCACCTGTGTTTCGTCTGTTATAGGGTCAAAGGTCATATTGTGGTGGTTGTCTTTTGTGCGCTCTAACTGCCACATTTCTTGAAAGATTTCTTTCAAATTTTCTACAGAGATGCATTATACTCTAATCTACACACATATTGTTTTGCTGCTCCTAGTCTTGACATTAGTCCGAGCCACTAGTGGCGATCTCTACGTCATCCTTTTGTCTCAGGGAGGGGAGAGGGAATCTTTGCCCCTCCTTCGAACATAAGGATGACACACAATCGCTGCCACTGCCGGGGGTATATTCGCATTGCGCGGCAATACAGATTGTGATATTTCTAGTTTTTTTTTGTTTATATTGATCGTATGTTTTTACGTCATAGGTAGAATTATGTAAAAGGACTTGTGTTCAGTATATTATAAACATTCTTAGATTTTGTTTATCTGCTGATCTTGTAGACAGAACTATCACTCTTTGAACTACGAAGTTTGCAGTTTTTTTTAAAATTCTCAGAGGACTTGTGAGAGCTATGTCATTTTTGTTATCCTTTTTAACTCGAAATTAGGTTAAATATATCTCAGTTGAGCATGACATGAACAATGTATTTGATAAATCTAACCAGTAATTTAGTTTAACAATTTATTTAATTCAAAAGTACAAAATGCTTATATCTGAATGCTGCAGAGCCCCCCCCCCCCCCAAAAAAAAAAAAAAAAAAAAAATTGTTCAATTAAAATGCTAATGTTAAGCATATTTGCACACTATTTTGATTTTATATTCATTTTGATACCACCCATTATATTAAGCAAAAACACATTTTGCACAATGATTTATGTAGTCCAATCTGACTAGTGCAAACATATGCAAGAATCCCAAACTACGGGTTTGGCATTAGAAAAAGCTAGGCCCAACTTGTAAAACATAAACAAATTGCACTTAACAATATACAAAGCTCGCAGGTAATAGAAAACATTTTAGTTTGCATGATTTTGATTATTTTTTGTTGTATTTTCTTTTGTGGCTGTGATATTGTTTGCCCTGCTCTAAAGACATTAATGCATGTTTCCCTAACCCATGTGTCAATGAAGTGAACTGCACAAACCACTTAATGAATCCCGGTAATGCTACCTACACATATTTCTGCATGCCTGGATGGACAGGAAAAAATTGCGCAGAGGGTTTGTACCAATTCCACCCCAAATAATAATTCCAAAATCATGATATGGCTGCACTGTTGCCCATATAGTTGGAATATATTGTCCATAACTCCTTTCATGAATTATTGACTGTGACAATATGACTTTATCTTGATAGATAGAGTTTATATCATCTCCGAACTTTATTAATCAATCTATATGACTCTTTAGATTAACATATAAAGTTCTGCGGAGATGTGAACTTTATCAAGAATAACCAGATTGTCACAGTCATTGTTTTAAAGAGGTAAGACAAACATTATTCCAACTCTACAGGCAACCGTGTCATTTTGGGAAATTTTATAAAGTTCTGTATAGTGCAGATCTTATGAATATTTGCACACAACTAGTCCTCATTCATGATTATTTTGATACCATCACATATTCAGTAGAAACATTTTTCATGATGATTTACTAATTCACATCTGACCAGGGCAAAAATATCATCTTTTTATTGAAGAATAAAACCTGTGTACCAAATAATAATCATGTATGTATGTGGTACATTTGAGCAAAGTTTACTTTTAGATAAACACTATGTACTGGGTTTTATACCAGTAAATGACAACGCGTGATTTTAAAGAAACCAAGGCTAAATCTATACTCAATTATTATAACTTCTATTATTTCACTCAGATAATATTTAATCATCTCTTTCTGTACCACCCTAGAATCTTTGTTAAATGATCCAATTATATTTGTTTAATGGCATTAAAAAGCAGTTCTAAGATGAGCTGTTTGTTTGTACTCTTAACAACAGCATTATAAATTTGATTCACAAAATTTTCAAATTTCAGATGCATGAGGACTTATGTGGAAAGCAAGAAGTTACCTTTAAAATAGTTCAGGGCCCCGAAGCTTCAATTTTCAATTGCTGTTTTACAGAATATTCTTTTCTTATAGTCTTAACAATTTTCTGTTTATTCATTGTAATCATTTAAACAAGGTTTGTTGGAAGTTAAACTGTAGCAGAAAAATTACTGCTTAAAGATCTTTGAAATTATTGCTAAATGCCCGGCGTTGGAGAATTGTTGTTGTGCTGTTTTAGAATGCTGAAAGGGTTATTCAAATACAAATACGCATAATCCTTTTTGTCAAATGTGTACGGAACTTGCTTTGATGGCACTGACTATTACAACTGCACTTGACTTCCGGGCTTCATTGGAACATATTGTCAAAATAGTATGTGAACTTGCAAATATAGGGGATGTTGAGTGACATGAGAATGCTTAATCTTTTATTTCTGAACATAAAAAGAGTAGGATTGTTTATACTAAGGTTGCTGAAAGCACATTTGATTTACCATGATAAGTGCATTTGATTGATGACTTAAAGTTGCAGTGCAAAAAAAAATTATCAGATCAAATTTGTGACTATAAATCCTGCATTCAAACAAGAGTAGTTCATGATTTCAAAGGAATATTTCAAAGAGTATGCCGGGAGAAAGTATGTAGTTGTATTTTTTGCTATTGTTAATATCTAAGATCTAATCCAATTCTCTTTTATTTATTTTTAACCCTTTGTGTGCCATGTCATATGGAGGAGAATAACAAAATTAGCATAGTGTGATAGTAAATCTGCATCCTCTCTCTAGGGAAATGAAATGCTAATATCTACAGAGTTTTTAGTTAAAGTGTACATAGCATTTCTTGAATTCCTGCTGGCCTTTTCTAAAGAAATGCTTTATGAAACAAATTAAGCAAAGCTGGTAGTATGATATTGCTGCTGATTGCATACAGTTTGCTGATG
Organism: Strongylocentrotus purpuratus; assembly: GCF_000002235.5. Taxonomy (NCBI): domain Eukaryota; kingdom Metazoa; phylum Echinodermata; class Echinoidea; order Camarodonta; family Strongylocentrotidae; genus Strongylocentrotus; species Strongylocentrotus purpuratus. The sequence continues at coordinate 13,163,678 of NW_022145609.1, forward strand.
GTATTAATAATATGTTTATTAAGAGAAATCACAATTAATATGAAGGTTGTCTGGATCTTTCATAAGATGTGAAGGGAATGTTTCGTTCGAGGCCATCGTAATTGAGATTGGTAGTCTGATTGCAGAGTAAAAATACTATTTTAATGATTGTTGTTAAAGTGTGTCAGATGGAGGAAAAATATTTAGAAAGGGGCTGCTGTTTAACTATTCCTATATACTGCAACTATTTCAGTCTGTCCTGCTGGTACTTTTGGAGATTACTGTATGAAGAATTGTACATGTGTGGATGGTGCTAACTGCAGTAACGTTGATGGGAGCTGCAGTTGTGAGCCAGCATTTGAGGGAGCAGTTTGTGACAGAAGTAAGTAAACTTGTTGGTATTGTGATGGCTAAATTCAAAGAGAATTTAGAGAAGTAGATACGCATGATCATGATGAATGTCATAAAAAATATTCAAATGTGAATTAATTGAATTGAATTACACATGTGTGTGTCTTATTTTCCATTTACATCCAAACTTAACTCTGTATATGCAACACAAATAATCTCCCTGTGCCACATTATATTTAAAATGGTTTGTATTTATAATATGGCATAGATATTCCAAACTGTTTCTAGTACAAGGTTAAATCAATACCAGAGTTGAAATGGTTGCCATGGAGGTAATCAAGACCAAAAATGGGTAATTTTGCAAAGCTGTTATTTTTAAAGCTATCCTTCCGTCAAGTGTTGCCTGTTGTTTTATGCAAAATTGCACATGTGGCAAATGAGCAACTGTGCAGAGAGGCGAAGAAAGTAACCAAGTGTTAATGGTACATTACACTCAAATCCATGTATTATAGGAAAAGTCCAACCTGGTTTTAAGTTGGTTTTGATAGAAGCCGATAAACAAGAGAAACAAGTAAATGAATGTTCGAGCAAAAAAGTTAAGAAAAATAAAAATATAAATGTTTGAAGGTGTGATAAATCAAACACAAAATGGCATCTTACGAGCTCCCCTCTCATCTGCCCTATACTAATACATTCACCCTAAATATAATTTATGCAAATATGTTTTTATGCAACCTCTGTATGAAACAAATCTATTCCAACATCAATAACTAAGAAAATTTAAATTCATGAGATTTTCTGTACAGAGCAAATTGGAGAGAAGCTCGCAAGATACGTCATCGTGTTGCTAATTTGTGTTTAACAGATGACAACTTCGGATATTCGTAACTTTCCTATTATTAAATCAGAATTTGCTCAAACTTTAACTGATTTGTTTCTCTCACATTTCTTTTTTAATTGAAACCAACTTTAATATGAGGGTGGACTTCCCCTTTAAAGTATACTTGTGCATGTACTGTGCATGTAACTACATATGTCCACTGAGTGTTGCTGAATTAAAGTTGCTCACAGAATGCTCACTAGGAATCTATTGAACATATAGACCGTTTTGCTTACTTTTCTGGCTTAAAATGTCATGCCGTACAAGAAGACCGTAATTTGTAATAAGTACCCTAACCATGACTTGGTACTTTCATTCTTGCAGGCGAGGTTAAAGTCACAGCCAACCGCCCATCTAACGATACAATATCAAAGGGCAACGACTTTACACTAGCTTGTCAGGTTAATCTCGCAGGGATAGACCTGGATGAGGTTGCCAGCTACAGAGATAGTGACAAACTCCCGGATACAACTGATGTGGAATACAAGGTAGACAGCAACCCTGACATGGGAATGTACTACATCACCATCCGGGGAGCCGGCGCAGAAGATACAGGGGCCTACCGCTGCACTGCTGTGACAAAAGGAGAACAGTTTATTTCATCGAGCGAAGACATTTTACTTGATGTAGTCGGTGAGTAGCAAGAAAAGTTGATGAACGTGTAGAAACAAACCATACATGCATACAGAATTGTCATACAAATCGAAAATGTCACTATCCGGTCGATTTGTACATGTAACGTACATCCAATAAGTATTTTTTTTTAATTATTTAAATGAAGTTCATGCAGATTTCTGATATTCTCTCTTTAATATTCTATGTAAATGTATGAACACCATACATAAATTAAAGGGGCATTTGTTACAAGTCCCAAATACAGGCATTTTGAAACCTATAGACAGTTTGCAAAGAAAAGTAGTGTGAGCTGATGTGTTAACAATTGTTGTAGATATATTTTGCAATTAACATTCAGATTGTTCTGAGAGTTCAGCATTGCAAGTGGTATTGACCAGATTGTACTGTTGCCCGTTACTTGTTGTACTTTGGAGGCCCACCTCGGTTTCATGGAATTTTTTATGCTGCACTGCTCCTTTCAGTTCTTGGTAAAATTGACGATGACCTCAGCAGATCTAAGGATTATGTCCAACTAAACGGAACGGCAAGTCTCAACTGTACCGTGTTCTCGAGCAGTGAAACAAGCATAGCATGGGAGCGGAATGGGGTGCAACTAGTGGATGGTATGAACAGGACTAGCATTGAACCAAGCCAAGAAATGGAAACAGGAAGGACGTATTTCTTCAGCGTGCTCAAGATATCTGACATTACCCAAGAAGAAGATGGAATTTATAAGTGCTTGGCTTTTAACGGAGCTGGGATTATGACTGACAGCGAGATTTTTAACATCTTTGTCCAAGGTAAGAGTAAAAGTATTTTGTCTTCCATATCAACTTTTTAACTCCTTTTCTTTTCTTTGATTGATGTTCTTTGACTGTTGATACAGATACCCAATGAAATCATTAGATTCAATTACAATATATGCCCTCTCAACTTTTTCTTTATCTCCACTCCCTTAATTTGGGAGCTTTTTAGCCGGTTGCTATTTTCCAGGTATTCTTGTTTGTGTTACTTTTTCAGTTTAGTTTCTTTTATTTCATATGAAGAAAACAATACATTAACAAAACTTAGCATATTTACAAAATTGATATTCGTGAACAATAAAGACATCTACATAGCGTAAGTTTGTATGGTATTTACACTAAATAATTTCGAATAAGACCTCGATGAAGTTACTTGGTACAGAGATAGTGTCAAACTCCCGTGTATAACGGGTAGAGAATACAGGGTAGATAGCAAACCTGACATTAGACCGAATTTTTCTGTCTTTTTCGTTCGTTAGCCTCTGATTTGGGTAGGGTCGGCTCTCTCTTTAGAGACAGAACAGGACCATTTTAGTGTTCACGTTCGGTGTAACGTTTCTTTACACCAAACTTGGCAAAACTACCGGCCAAATTCCATATTTCACAGGATGCATATCCGGTGCATCTTATTTTGACAATTAGGTATAGGCTTAACTACTTCGGTTCCACTTACCAACTTGACTGAAATAATCCGTTTAATGGTCCCTTTTTAGGAAATTATGGGTCAAAATCGACATCCATGATAAAAATCTTGCAGCGGTAGTTTAAACTCTCGCTGCGCAGACGTCATCTAAATATCAGCCCTTCTAGTCTACGCCGAAGGCAACATGATTATAACGGAAAAACTGTGCACGTCATTACGAACTCGTAGCTCGTGCAGTTTTTCCTTCCTAATGTAACAGAGAATGACGTCAGAACTACAAGAATAAGAACGAGAAATATACAAGATATGAACCAGAAGTACATGGACATGACTATTGTTTATCAAAAGCCTTCATCCGGTTCTAAATTCGATGTTGACGATTATCTTTTTCCTGGTGTCACATCAGCAGACACCGATCAAGATGTTGATGTTGCAGCGGTAGTTTAAACTCTCGCTGCGCAGACGTCATCTAAATCTCAGCCCTTCTAGTCTACGCCGAAGGCAAAATGATTATAACGGAAAAACTGTGCATGTCATTACGAACTCGTAGCTCGTTCAGTTTTTCCTTCCTAATGTAACAGAGAATGACGTCAGAACTACAAGAATAAGAGCGAGAAATATACAAGATATAGACCAGAAGTACATGGACATGACTATTGTTTATCAAAACCCTTCATCCGGTTCTGAATTCGATGTTGACGGTTATCTTTTTCCTGGTGTCACATCAGCAGACACCGATCAAGATGTTGATGACTATCTTCTCCCAAGCGTTACGGCCTCCAAAAGTAAAGTGATCCCGAATATCAGAGCAAAATCAACTGGTTTACCCGATATTGACAATAATCGAAGTTTGAAAGGAACACTACAATCCAGCAGACAAGATGGCATTCATGAATACATAGACATCAAGTCTGTTTATCACGAGCCCCCATGAGTTACAGACATAGACACCGATGGGTATCTTCTACCTGGTGTTACAGGTTTAGGAAACGAAATTTCTCTGAATGTGACTGGTGTCCAACGGTATTACAAGAAAGCAAGTGTCAGCAAAGAACCGAAACATACTCGAGGAAATTACACTCACGAGTATATGGATATCAAATCAGATACGGATGTAGGCATAGGCACGGATCCAGCGGTAATAACTCAAGGATCCCCGACAAACTATCCATATGCGAAAGATGCCTCTGTAACAAAAGACAGTGACTATGCAACAGGAATACATGGACATGATAATTGTTTATGAAGAGCCTTCCGCAGGTAAAGACAATTATCCTGACTGTAATCAAGATTCTACAATCTCAACACATATGCTAGAGTCTCGACGAATGCTAACATGGCAGTAACCGGCGTCCCACTTGGTGATGACAAACACGAAGTGCCCAGGTCATCGCCATATATGCAATACGATATTATTCCTGATTACACCAACATCACAACTGCTTAGCACTAGGTCACATATCACGCGGTACACCGATGCAAGACGAAGTAGCCACATATATAATCTCGTTTTAAAGAATCACAGAATCAATCTGTATGCAGAGATGTAAAGGGAATTAGACGTTACGTCTTCATAACAAAAACGCCACGGTTTTTTTTACGTCATATATGAACGTTCCTTCGAAGAGAAAGCCACATCAATGAGGGACATAATTCTTGATATTGTAATTTCTTTTAGATACCAACATTGAGAAGGTTTAAAATTATAATTCCCAAACCCGAATGTTGTACGGACTTTAAAATATGAGAAGAAATTTAAATGGATGAGGATCATTAATATGTCTACATAGAAAATATGGAACTTTAGAAGAACACTAACAAAGGAAAGACATGGAAGATGTATTCTGAAAATATGGGTGATCGGATACTTTGGTAGTGATGCACTCACTATGATGTACTCAAAGAACTGTACTTTTTTGCTTGACGATGCAAATATGCTAAACATATTGTTAGAAATTAAGTTAATCCAATGAAATTATAATCGTGAGATTGTAACGCCTATAGGTTAATTGCTGATAATATCGAATTAAAAAAATGAATAATTTCGAGGCAACACTAAAAAAGAGCGATGTATATTTATCACCAGCTTCTCTGCATTAGGGGGTGTACGTGTCATGATGCCCTAGTGTTCTCACAAATGAAAACAAAAATCGATGAATGAGAGTGACTTTGCTCTTGTAAATCTAGGGAGGGTGTGGGATAGGATTCCTCTTTTTAATCATATTTAGTGGCCATACATGTATGTCAATATTGATTATAGATTATCAGTTCATATGGCTCCGGTTGTCTCATATTCGCTCGCTGGAACATTACCAGCACAAACCACTGACCTCTACCTCCTGGATGGATCATCGACCATTCCAATTCACTATACGTTACGTACTAAAAGGCTGTATTGTCTGACCGTTCATGAATATTCATGTTTTTGCTTACCTCGGAAAAATGTTTCCTTTTACTAAATGGAAAAATTACGGTGGGGGGTTGGATGAAATGGACTAAATGGACCAAGCAGAAGTGATCTATAATAGGTCATGCTTCTTATCCTTCGTGTGCTTGACCTATAATCTTAAAATCGCTTGGCAAACTGAGTCCAAAGTTCGACATGTTTCGCATGTGTATTATAGGCAATGAGGAGCTTGCAACCTATTTTGATCAAATTACGGTGGGTGAACTTTCAAAAGTCAATGAGACGAGGATTCCAATGAAAGAGCTAGTGATAACGTACGTTGGGGTGGATGTGCTTTTCGTCTAAACAAAACAAAAATGAATTTTTAACGATTTTGGGGGGTAACATTCCATATAGGCTAACATGTTAGGCAGCTGACTCTGACGATAGGGGGCGTTGTGAAATGAGACTAAACGGAGCAATATGTGAATAGTTAACAGCTTTAACAGAAAATTATCTATATCTAAGTGCTTTACCTAAGTTTAAAAACTGTTTAAACCTGAACAAATACATCCGAAATTTAAGAATTTTTCGTTTGATATATATAGGTGGGCTGTATTAACATACTTCTTTTTCACTATCCACACTTTTTTCGGGACTCTTCGGCATTTGCTCTCGAGGATTGTGGGCTCAAAAACAGCAACCGTATATGCGTTTTAACCATTAAGTTAGCACTCTTTTTGTCTAAATGTGACATGGCAAAACTCTTCATATTTCAAGCAAAAAATCCTTTCACTCCCGGGTTCTCCCCTCACAGATCCATTTAAGGTTCGTCTTGTCAGTGGGTCTAACGACACTGAAGGGAGAGTAGAGGTCATGTACAATGGATCATGGGGAACTATATGTGATACTCGGTGGGATCTAAGAGATGCGAGGGTGGTTTGCAGAATGTTGGGGTTTGATGGAGCCTTGGGCGCACCGGGATCTGCTACGTTTGGTCAGGGCTCTGGGTGTATTCATCTATATGATGTTGGATGTGATGGAACCGAAGATAACCTTGCAGTCTGCGCTCATACAGGAAGTCAACGTTACTCTTGCAACCATACAAGTGATGCAGGCGCTGTTTGTTATTCGGGAGGTAGGTTATTGTTTTGTTGTATATGTTAGCCATTTGAGTAATTATTCTTACCTTTTAGATATATAGGTATATTCCCCTGAGTCGATCATTGAAGTTGGCCGCACGGAAGTGACCTCCGTAAACAAATGAGAATTATAGGAAGATTTTCTTACTCCCACGTCTCATCTGTATTTTTAAAAATAGTTAAGGGATTGCTCTTCTACAGATATGTCTATTCACGTGTAAGTGGTTCTAGGGAAATTACCCCTGGACAATCTTTCCCCCAAAAAAATCACCCCCCCCCCCAAAAAAAAGAGCTTTTATTTTAAACAAACTTATTATCTGGGTGAACTTCCTCTTTAATGAACATTGTGGTAATTTTCCGGAGGGGTAAAATGTCATTGGGGGCTATTATCGTGGTGGAGGAACAATTGTCGTTGGGAAGGGGTAATTGTCCTAGGGAGTAATTTTCAGGGGTGGGGTGGGGGTAAAATTGTCCACAGGGCGGTAATCTCTTTCCCGGGGTGAATGTCCAAGGGGTAATTATCCTGATACGCGTGAAATGCTGCTAACCGATCCATGGACTGGATGTTTTTAAAGGGATAGTTGAGTCCTGTTTTCAGATTTTGATCAAACAAAGATGATTTTGTTATTCAAATATTATGGTCTATAAAAAAGTATTTTTTGTAGCGCCCTCTGCAACAGAACTCAACTATCCCTTTAAAGAGGGGCACTTGATAACATTTCCCTGTAGGTGTATGTACATTTTATCTGATAAACCTATTCTGCTTTACATCCTAACCATTCATTAAACACAACAGCCCCATTTCATATTCGTCTTACCAATGGAACCACCGATTCAAAAGGCAGGGTGGAGGTTTTTAATAATGGACGATGGGGAACTATTTGTGATAATAACTGGGATCTAAGAGACACAAGGGTAGTTTGTAAAATTCTTGGATTTGACGGAGCTTTAGCCGCACCTGGTAGTGCTACGTTTGGTGCCGGAAGCGGTAAAATCTTTTTTGATGACGTTAGATGTAAAGGCTCAGAAGACACCCTTGCTGAGTGCAACCATCGAGGGCTTGGAGTCAATAACTGTGACCATTCCAGCGATGCTGGTGTCTTTTGTTTTAAAGAAGTTACGTTGTGTAGTTTTTAAAATTTAGAATGCATATAGATGTCAGCCAAACTGGAGTCATGAAGATGTTCGGGAAAGGTAACTCAATAAATATACCTAGCATTGATCATTCGCATGATACTTACGGGTAGGCTCATGTTACCATTACACCGCTTCAGCTCCCTTACTATAATTGGAAATAGTTTAAACATAATGTACAATCGTACAATGTGATTTCTTTAGTATTTTTTTTTCTCGATTAGTAACATTTCAGTGACTGGTGCTCACAAACATATAAATCTTATTCACCACAATTTTCTATGCATGGGCTATCTTCTACGAATATTTATTTTTTCAAAAAATCTTATGATAATATTGTGTAGAGGGTGTTTGTTTGAAGCAAAGTTGATGGCAACTGAATAAATCTTTATCACACACGTTTGTTGATGATAGAATTATCTTCATCTTGACCCTCTAGATCCATTCCAGGTTCGTCTTGTCAATGGATCTAACAATGCTGAAGGAAGAGTAGAGGTAATGTACGATGGATCATGGGGAACTATATGTGATGACTGGTGGGATCTAAAAGACGCGAAGGTGGTTTGCAGAATGCTGGGGTTTAACGAAGCATTGGCTGCACCTATTTCTGCAAGGTTTGGTCAGGGACCTGGCCACAGTCTTCTGACATATGTTCGTTGTGAGGGAACAGAAGATCACTTGGCAGATTGTTTTCACGCAGGCGTAGGATGTTCTCATTGTAGTCATAGTAGAGATGCTGGCGCCTCTTGCTCCGTGGGAGGTAAGCTTTTCAAATCATGATAGAATAATGAAATTCTGATCGTCATCATTTCCTATCATGGCTGGATAGGCATATGTCGATTGATTTGATTCTTTCCCTACCACTCTGGTGCGGCTTATGCCGAAAGGGAGGGTAGCGTCGCGTCGCGGCGCATGACTTGAACGCGACCATTCGTCCAAAGCCCCCCCCCCCGGGTTTGGCCGAAAGGGTGCGTTAACTAGTCTTCCATATCAGTCGTTTATTATAGAATTTACGGAATAGTAATTTAAGTCGTTTAAATTCAAATAATCAAGATAGAAACAGATTAAACATTAAATAAAACTAGTTTTTACGTAGTCTTGCAGATCAGGCGTTTATAAGAATTAAATCAATAAATAACAAGAAACACAATCAAATAATTTACTATGATATCTAAAATGTCTAATAAAGGTGTTTACCTAGTCTTGCATATCAGTCGTTTATTTATAAAATTAACGAAAAATAATATCCATTTCTTTCTATGTATGGAATTCAGAACCCCCCCCCCCCCCTCCCCCCGCCCGCCTATCCCGAAAGGGTGCATATTAAGGTGGCAGGCCTACTCCGTTGTTCATCTATTTATTTGTTATTTAATTTGTAAAGACTATTAAGCATGACTAGTTTACATCAAAAAAGAATTCTATACATAGAAAGAATTGGATATTATTTTTATTTGGCCTTTTAAAAATATTTATTGAATTCATTAATTGATGTAATTATTATCATTCTTATAAACGCCTAATCAGCTAGACTACGTAAAAACTAGCTTTATTTAATGTTTCATCTGTTTCTATCTTGATTATTTGAATTTAAACGACTTAAATTACTATTCCGTAAATTCTATTATAAACGACTGATGTCGAAGACTAGTTAACGCACCCTTTTCGGCCAAACCGGAGGGGGGCTTTGGACGAATGGTCGCGTTCGACGCGACACAACGCTCCCAACGCACCCTTTCGGCCAAACCGGGGGGGGGGCATATGGAAACGTTGTATCATCCGCTCAATCTGACTTGCGTGCATAGAACAAATAAGCATTTTTCCATGAAAAGGTGAAGTTTTCTAAAATGTGCGTTTCTTTCCAGCATTGGGGCGCCCGGAAGTCACTCGGGTAACATTTCATAAAGAATAATATAAAAAGACCATAATTTTATTATGCAAATTTTCTGTACTTTTGTCGGAAAAAATACATTTATCCAGCACAATGTCATCTCTTTTTGCGTTGGAGAAGAGCAAATAGCGAGTTTCAATCACACTTTGGCCGATCTCGCAAGCTCTCATTCGTTTCACTGTGGTCAAGAGACTTTGGGGCAAGTGGTTAATGAAAATACTAATCGTTAGCTTTCTCATGGTATCAAACTTATTTTGATTGATTGTATAATTTTGTTGGAATAAAGGAAACAAAAATGCTCGACCAACAACTCATCAGCGTCTGAATTGACCTTTTGACCTTGAATTCCCTGATGCAAGCGCACTAATGACGTGATCTTTGCTAAATCGGTGTCTTTTATCGTAAAATGCGACACTTTCACAATGTTTATACATCTTTTTTTAATTATTAGTAAGATATAACATATTTTTTTCTGATATCACTGAAGTTTTGGATTTCATTTAATGAGTAATTTTAAAATAAGAGCCATTTTATTGTTTTAATTTACTGGATCGTACCATTAAAGTTGCAGGGTAGAAAGATGCATTTTCCAACCGCGCCAAATTTAATTTACGTTCCGACATTATGTTAAATGGGTTCGTGTTGTTAAGAATCCACTGCTTTCTGCTCCAACAAACGTCCACGTGCGGAGTCGTTTATCAACTAAATTATTCAAATTTATGAATGCTTCCTAGCTTCCCAGGTGTTTGTGTTGCTGTTGAAGCATTTCATTAACCTGCTATCATTCTTTGTACTCCAATTGCCAGAACGCAAATTTCATTTTGGTTTTATAGTTTCATCGGAGTCGTTTATCATATATATGTATTCAAATTTATGAATGCTTCCTCCCCAGGTGTTTGTTGTGTTTATGCATTTCATTCACCTGTTATTATTCTTTGTACTCCAATTGTTAGAATACAAAATGCATTTTGGTTATATAGTTTCATGCAACAAGTAAGTAAATAAAAGAGTATGTTCTGCACAATAAAAACAATGTGTGTCCCTATTGTACAATGTAATGTGTCCCCTCATTTTGTAATAGTTAATTTACCCATTCACATAATGGAACTACCTGCCCGATGAAGCCATTGGCCTGTGACCCCTGAGCACTCAACACCGTGTGAGAGTCAGTTCGTGCTCATATTCTTTGATGAGACAAATACAAGTAACGTTTTCATATGGGGCTTTGGACGAATGGTCCAATGGTTCAAGTCAACGCGCCGCGACGCGACGCTACCCACCTTTCGGCATGAGCCCTCTGTGGTGCTAATGGAGAAGAGAATTTCATATTCGTAAAAATGTCAGATTTATTTATGCCCTACAAATGTCTACAAGTGTTCCTGTAGATTAACAGTTTTTTAATAAAGGCGATGTGAGTTCTTGTTAAAAAAAAGTTTTAAAGGGATAACCTAAAAATGCAATAAAAACCCGTTAGTATTATTTTGTTGACATACGAATTTGTCGAAATATCAAGCTGTGGTGAAAGTGCTCATAAGCGAGTATTCCTTACATGTGTTCGTCAATTTTTCACCAAATATTTCCAACATACCGTTCTATGAAATAATTTGTTTGGAATTGCGTTGATAATCACTAAATATTTATAAAAGTCATCTTTGATTGGGTCAAAATCCCACCCTGTATTTGTTTGCTATACATTTCAGTTCGACTTGTCAATGGAGCCGATGGGTATGAAGGCCGAGTTGAGATACTACACGAAGGGTCTTGGGGGACTGTATGCGACGATTTATGGGACCTGGACAACGCTAAAGTTGTGTGTAGACAGTTGGAATTTGATGGGGCTTTAGCTGCTCTACCCCAATCAAGATTTGGTCAAGGCTCTGGTGATATCTTTCTGGATGGTGTTCAGTGCAATGGAACAGAAACCAACCTTAAAGACTGCAAGCATAAGGGGATAGGTGTTCATAATTGTTACCACAAGGAGGATGCCAGTGTCATATGTAGACATGGAGGTAATACCATAAATCCGTCATTAAAAAAAAAAAAATTGCCAAAAACTACCGGATACATATCGTCCAAAACGAAAAAAGATGGCAAAATTATATTTTTTAATCACGGTAATCGAACACCCGGGTAACTTTATTATGCATTCAAAACACAACTTCCCTCAAATATAGCTTGATTTTTTAGTCCGTTACTCGATATTAGGAAAACGACACAAGCATGGAATCGCATGAAAACTTCTGTCTTTTGAATGAGTAAAATAGACATTTAAAAAAATAAATATTAGAACCAAAGAATTTCAAATGAAATAAATTAAATACTGCCACAGGTTTTCTTCTTACGAATAAATTTGTATGCAATATTTAGGAAATGACACGATTACGAAATAGGCCTGTTTTTAATCAGTTTTTTCTATTTGTGACCTCTACATTCTTTTTATTTCCATGAATATTTATCGGTACAATTTTTCTTATTGTTTCGAAACATCTTTCTAGGTTTGACGAATTACTCGGACTTGATCATCGCTGATGAAATACCTTCTACGTACACAACCAAGCTTTTGCAAATCGGACACGAAACTACGATAGTTCCACCAAAAATGCAAGGACAAAACTTCAGCACACCGCGACATCCGCTTTACACGAGTAAAATTGGAAATTTAAAATCAACTGCAGTCCCAATTCTACTGGTTGATTTCAGAATGATAATTTTAATTGGACTGTGTATTTTACTATCAAGCTGCATTCTGATCGCATCACTTGGGTACTGTATTTATAGGTTTAAAAAGAGAATGGCTGCTAGAGATTTAGACACTGACATATATATGGACGTGACGACTATGTCATCAATGCACACTCTGTCACCTGGTTCCGGTTACCAAGATTTGAACGCTCCACCTAAATTACCAGAAAGACGGAAAAGTGATGTTTTGGGTCACCATTACGAATCAAATATTAATGTTATAGCAGATAATCATGATGACGATTTAGAAGAGGACCACGGGTATGCGGACATGAAAACCGTTTACCAAGCACCTCAAACGGATAAGGACTTGGACATAGACGGATATCTCCTTCCGAGCACAGAAATACCTTTAAACGATAGACAATCGGTATCAAATAAGAAAAAACCTTCTGATGAAAACGCAAGAACGGGGTCATTATCTCAAGGCATAGAGGAAAATATGAAAAACGATTATATGGAAATGAAAACGGTTTACCAAAAGCCGAAAACGGGGACGGACATAGATCTTGATGGATACGTCCTTCCAAACGCAATGCCTTCGTTGAAAAATGATGATACAGTAACATATGAACTAACTCGTGAAAATAACGAAAAGGAATCGAACTTCGAAATCGCTTGTACCGGAGGTGAAGGAAAGGTCTCCTTACTGGAAGACACGTCACAAAAAGAGATACACAAGTACATGGATATGATAACTGTTTACCATACACTTCAAACTGATAAGGACTTGGACATAGACGGATATCTCCTTCCGAGCACAGAAATACCTTTAAACGATAGAAAATCGGTATCAAATAAGAGAAAACCTTCTGATGAAAAAGCAAGAACGGGGTCATTATCTCAAGGCATAGAGGAAAATATGAAAAACGATTATATGGAAATGAAAACGGTTTACCAAAAGCCGAAAACGGGGACGGATATAGCTCTTGATGGATACGTCCTTCCAAACGCAGTGCCTTCATTGAACGATGGTGATACAGTGACATATGAACTAACTCGTGAAAATCATGACAAGGAATCGAACATGGAAATCGCTTGTACCGGAGGTGAAGGGAAGGTCCCTTTACCGCAAGACACAACACTGGAAGAGATACAAGAGTACATGGATATTAAAACTGTTTACCAAAGTCCTGCAACAGGAACCAACACAGATCTCGATAGGTATCTTCTTCCAAGTGCTATGCTAGAGACTGGATCTATCTGGAACAATATCACAGCAGCATCAAATGGACAATCTGATGAAAACAGGGACAATTAATTTTGGAAATGTATTTTAACGGTACCACACGAGGGAAGAATCTCGGCAAGTCAAGAAAAAGAAAGATCGCAAAGTATTGGCACTAGAAAAGAAGAAGGGAGAGTGTTGTACAAGCAACTATCGGAAGCGAATTCGAAGGGAAGTGCCGAGGTGGTATAGGTGTCGTGCAGGATGGATAGACAACATCATGAATTGGGAGGGTGGAATTAGAGTAGCGACGGTGAATACGTGAGAGAGGAGCCGGCGGCCCAGAGGGGGTTATGACATTACGTAGTAGTAATATGTACTTTAAAGAACGTGATGAAAAATCGAGGATTCCAGTAAACCAATCTAGGAAACAATGTGACAGCTATTTGAATGTACATATGCCATATTGAAGGAGATAAGCATTTATCGATATGGCATCTATGAACCGTTTATTGTTAATTTAGGACAGAAAAATCTGTCGTACGTAAAACACTAAATGTACCTGAATCAGATCCATGTGCAAAGGTCATGCTGACTAAAAAACCTGCCATGACCTGTCATGTTAACATCCTCTTGAAATGATTGTCTTATTCATTTTTCAACACAAACATGTTCTTACTACAATTAAACTCACTGTGTTCTTTGTAATTTAGCACATGCAATTTGTATAAAACAAGCATCAGATGAAAGAAATAACAACTGAACAAGACCAGAGTGCAGATGCTCCAAATCCGAAATATGCAGTAAAGAAATGTCCGATTGGGTTTGATTGGCTCCCAGAATGATTCTGCAAAAGAAAAATCCACCTAATAGGTTTGTCGAATATATTTGTTGGTGCGTTATGTGTGTTGTTTATATCACTTAAACTGGTCAATACTGAAGCACACACAGTATCAAATTGTTGCCTCATGTACTCTCAATGTATAAATTATATTTTTCTGACAGGAAATGTCTGCAAAAACAAAGGAACGAAATGACACGGAAACTGTTGAAAGTTGTCATTTCTCATAAAGTTCTAGATAAGTTCATTTAATATTTTCAGACCCAATCTGAGTACAATATTTTTATTGTCCCCTAACTTGTATGAAATGATCTGATTGTCTGTTATCTTGCGACAAAAATATCTTAGTTTTCGATTTTAATGGGCCCAGAAACGTGGTATTAAGCTCTTTAAAAATGTTATATATTATTATGATTATCAAAACAGGCGGGAAAGTGGACCCTATCTGAAATTAATTAGTGGTGATTAATTTACAGGGCTGTACAACAATATTGTATTTGGCGGAAATCTATTAAGAAGTCCAAGTTCTGATATTTTTAGTTTAAAGCTATAATGTTTGTTTCCAAACAATACTTAGGGTTGTCTGTTCTTACTCTTTTTTTTTTATATATATCAGTCTATGTGTTATTACATCTTTTAATGTTTTAAGGTTTGTTTTTTGGGTTGATGTTATTATTGTTTTGTTGTTCAGTCTCTGACAGGCGGTCCGACAGGGGTGACTAGGAATGTTAATGGTCTACTGACATCGAAACAACTGCTTATTGAAATTTCAATTAACTTGAATTGGAGACGGTCTGAATGTAATGTTAATATTCATAAAATCCATACAGGTGTTCCGTCTGGTATGCAAAAAGTTTCGAAAAATATTGTTAATGATATTTATGTTAATTTCAACGAGAAATAGATCAGAGTATTTTTTAATATCTACGAAAGGTTGATATTTTTCAATCTCCTCAGCGAAAGAGAACTGAGAAAAAGCAGAGATTCAGTTTGGAAGGAAAGATAATCGAGATGATTGTTATAATTATGTTGCGGTGAGCAACTTAGAGTGAAAACATTTGATTGTAATGGATGCTAACTTCCAAGAATCCGCCCCCAGAAAGCTTAAATCCGAATAAGGACGATTTAAGAACGACTTTTGTTTTGTCGTAGTCGATCAAGCGCAAATTTACGAATTTGTGATAATATCTTGCAAGTACCTCTATTCATTTGCAAAAGAAAACTTAAATGAATTGCAAATAATTTAATACATTTTCACTGTTGAATATGAATATAACAGATATATTTCACCGGTGGGTGTGAACAAAATGTAAGACACATTGTGATTATCATGGGATACATTTTATTTTATTTATTTATTTTTTTTTTTTTTTTTGTTGGGGGGGGGGGGAAGAATTTTCTTTTAAGTACAGAACAAAGGTACTCGCGACGTATGTCGAATCGATTATTCGTATTTGATCGCCGCAGCTTAAAACATTTATTCTGTATCGTTTGTTAAAATTTCTTTGAAGTTTGTGGATCTATATATTTCTTGTTTTTTCTGCCTTTCATTAAACCTCGTGTCAGAACCATTCGTTATTGTTATGTCGCTTTTGCGCAATAAACGACACAGTGTACAGTTAATGTGGTAATAGACTCTTTCGTGCCTTTGTCCGAACTAAGTGAATATCTGCTTTTCACTAGTATTTCCACAAAACAGTGGCCGTCTTTGTATGTCATTATGGGGTTGCACATAAAACGTTGTCGTTTATTAAACAGTATACTTGTGGGAAAAGTCGTGAAACAAACAAAGCAGATCTGAATCTCTCACAATACATGAAACAAAGAGAACCATATGAATACATGGACATGAATACCGTTTATGAAACACCTGGCAATGAAAAAGACTTTGATCTCGATGGATATATCCTTCCGACCAGGGACGCATTATCGGATGATGGAGTGACACCGACAGCTGATCAATTTCGTGACGATAAATCGAATAATCATGAGTATACCGACATGAAAACTGTCTATCAAAAGCCCTCAGCGGGGAAAATGTGGACCTTGATGGATATCTTCTCCCGTGAGAGGACAACTCCGAGGACAACCAGCGTGCAAATAAATAAAACTGCACCTCAAAAAACTCCTAAAGTTTCTAAGAGTTTAAAATAAAAGACTGGAGGCTGCCGTGAAAAAAAATATATAACACGGGATTATTACCATAAATATATGGACATGACAACTGCGGGTAAAATATACATAAGATAAACGATAAAATTAGACACTTAAGAAAAGGGGTTCAGTTGTTGCTTAATATGCACTTATCCGTCATTTGTAGGGAAGTACACAAGTGTGCTGAAATAAAAGATAATCGAATGAGAGCCGTATTTTAGTGGTAACAAATCACCACGGTCGAAAATGATTTTTCCGCTTCAGTACGATGGAAAACTGAAAGTAATGTCAAATTTAATTATTAATGGCGGTCATAAGTTCAGCAAGTAAATTAAAATCCTCTTTAGTTCCATACGATCTAAGTTCAATGACGATTAATGCCGATTCTATTACCATTCACACGCAACTGTTTTTCTAAATAATTTTGTAATTCAATGGACATGTCCAAT
Organism: Strongylocentrotus purpuratus; assembly: GCF_000002235.5. Taxonomy (NCBI): domain Eukaryota; kingdom Metazoa; phylum Echinodermata; class Echinoidea; order Camarodonta; family Strongylocentrotidae; genus Strongylocentrotus; species Strongylocentrotus purpuratus. Next base: position 13,180,853 of record NW_022145609.1, read on the forward strand.
GATTAAACTTATCTTCAAACCACTGATCTAAACCAACTCGTAGATTAGACACTCTCAGACACATCTTTTCAAAGCCGTTTCTCACAAAAACAAGTTTCAAGAGGCGGCATGAAAAAGTTAACTACTTAAAACGGTTGAGCATGGGAGGGATATTACCTGTGGTTTTATACTTATTAATGGTTAAAATAAATAATTTATATGATTCACAACCTGTATTCATTTGAAGTACACAGTATCTACGTTACATTTTTACATTGAACCATATACAACAGTAGTTACCTTATAAAAAAGACAACGAGACAACGAGGCTATTTAAAAAATACGAACAATCTAAGGCAGCGCAGTTTTCGGGTGAAAGAAAAGAGCCACTGACATAGAACTCATTGCATTATATTACAATAAGTGCTTTTAATGATACGGTAGAAGACAATCTGTTTGATTTTATGTATGCCCATGCATCGAGCATCATATTATCGCCTTGGTCGGCATTGAAACCGTGGACCATATGCAAACACCTTACTAGCCTAGTTGTTAATTAATTTCCTAAGCTAGAGCACCATGACTACATAGTTGTAGTTGCCAACTAGGCGTAGTAATTTTTTTTACGAATATGGACCTGAACAGCGACCTCGCCAAGAAAAATGGCTCTTCCACTATGAAAAAAATAAAAAGGCATTTTGATGGATAGTTCTCCATGAGGCATAATCTTTCGACATATCTTCACGTGTATTGAGGAACGACCGACTAGCCTGAGGAGATAAGACAAGCATGCAAGAGATTTCAGCTTTCTGCCTTTTCCGTACTTGCGAGAGAATTAATATTCACATTTCCATCCATGAACGACATGAACAATTCATTAAAATATCATTAAGTAATTTTTGCCAATTTCGAACCATTGGCCAAATTTTGTTTATTTAGTAAAGTCAGGTCTGAAATATACTTAGTGCGCGCTCACGCATACGCGACTTCTGAATTGGGTTCTGTTCATCGTGTATACATCAATACAATAATCTATCAAACAGTAGAATTCAATATACATTGTGACTCGGATCTCGGAAGTGATGAAAGGTCTAGTGTCTAGTCAACTTCAACCAGTCGTTAGGGTATCATGACATGATATATTGTCGGAAGGCTCCATGTTACCACACAAAATGACTACATTCCCAATATAATGAATGACCCGAGCTTGGTCCGAATTTTCTAAAACTCTACCAAACAATATCTTTCATTTTCTTCTTTTTTCCAGGAAGAATCCATTCACATGTAAAAGAAATACACACTCACAGAGAAACTCCTAGCTTGTTGGACAAATGTCAGCAGTCTGAAATTTAGTTTAACTCCTGCCCCCCCCCCCCCTCTAAAAAAAAAAGGTCCGGGTAACGCGCCTATTAGTTATCACTTTCAGAAACTAGATGGAATTTTGACTGCGCGCAGTCAAAAATGATGCCTCCGCCATAGAGCAAATTTACAAACCAAAACGGAAGCAATTTTTAAAATTCAAGTTTGATTGTAATCCATCTGTCGGTTTTAATAATAATGCATTCACAAGCTATTTATAGTCATACATAATGAGCCCCATGACCTTTGACCTGATGACCCTAAAATCTAATCAGTTAATTGGCTCTGCAAGATACATATATACATGTCTTGAGTTTGATAGTAATCTGTCTATTGGTTCTCATTATAATGCGATCACAAGCTATTTGTGCATACATAATGAGCCCTGTGACCTTTGACCTCGTGACCCCAAAATATAATCTGTTCATTGGCTCTGTTAGATACATACATGACCCAAGTTTGGCAGGAATCCATTGACCGGTTCTTGAGATAACGCGATCACAAGCTATTTTTGTAGACATAATGAGCCCTGTGACCTTCGACCTCGTGACCCCAAAATCTAATCAGTCCATTGGCTCTGTTAGATACATACATGACCCAAGTTTGGCACGAATCCATCGATCGGTTCTTGAGATAACGCGATCACAAGCTATTTTTGTATACATAATGAGCCCTGTGACCTTTGACCTCCGACCTCGTGACCCCAAAATCTAATCAGTTCATTGGCTCTGTTAGATACATATATGACCCAAGTTTGGCAGGAATCCATTGATCGGTTCTTGAGATATTGCGATCACAAGCTATTTTTGAATACATAATGAGCCCTGTGACCTTTGACCTTCGACCTCGTGACCCCAAAATCTAATCAGTTCATTGGCTCTGCAAGATACATACATGATTTAAGTTTAGAGAGAATCCATCGATCGGTTCTTGAGATAACGCGATCACAAGCTATTTTTGTATACATAATGAGCCCTGTGACCTTTGACCTTCGACCTCGTGACCCCAAAATCTAATCAGTTCATTGGCTCTGCAAGATACATACATGATTTAAGTTTAGAGAGAATCCATCAATTGGTTCTTGAGATAACGCGATCACGAGAACGGGACGTACGGACGTACGGACGGACGGACAACCAGAAAACATAATGCCTCCGGCTACTTTGTAGCGGAGGCATAAAAAAAGGTTTAATTCTTCTGCTCGTTCTCCGTCACACGGAATCAGTTGGGATAATATACAATTAAATGCAATTTTGCGGAAACTCACTGACAATGTTGTACCTAGATATACGTCTTATAACTTGATCCAACAATGCTGAAGGAAGAGTGTAGGTCTTGTACGGTGGATCGTGGATGACCGTTTGTGGGGATGTCTACTGGTATCTGTTCAAAGCAAGGGTAATATGTAGAATGCTGGGGTTCGACGGTGCACTGGACGCGCCACGATCAGCTAGTTTTGGTTAGGGTTCTGGTGATATTCTTCGTATCAACTGCCGGGGAACAGAAGACAGCCTGGTAGATTGTTACAGTGTGGGGCTTTACTCTTCCTGTGGGCATCACAGGGATGCGGGCGCCGTGTGTTACTCAGGAGGTAAGAACTCTTCTGGACATAAGGAAACGAATGTTCGTTATTGTAAATAGCATTCTGTTCAAATCGCAACAACAAAACAAATCTTTTGAGCTTATAAGGTCATAACATTACTTTTTTCAATCATTTCCACAAAATTAATCACTAAAATCTTTGAGACAGTGATAAAAAAGCTTTAATAACATTTTATGACTGCGTTTCACTTTGACAATTTTTTAGGCATTTATTTAATGTTGACCAGCATGCGGTCATATTGCTTTTACGAACCCTACACATAATATATCTAGAAGTTCGCTTTAGTTAATACACTTTTTCCTTTTTAAATTTAGCCCACCCGATTCCATTCGAGGTACGTCTGATCGGTGGCACCATAAAATAAATTATCATTCACTGAAGTAATAAAGAGAAAACATCGGATTGTTGGCAGTTTCCACATGAATTCACTTTCATTAGGATTTCGGGCAAGTTAAAAAATAAAAGACCTTTTTTTTTCCTTAGCCCACCCGAACCCATTTAAGTTCGTCTTGTCGGTGGGTCTAACGATGCTGAAGGCAGAGTAGAGGTAATGTACGACGGTTCGTGGGGAACTATCTGTGATGACGACTGGGATCTGAGAGATGCGAGGGTGGTTTGTAGAATGCTGGGGTTTAATGGAGCCTTGAAGGCACCGGGATCTGCTAGGTTTGGTAAAGGTTCAGGGGATATTGTTCTAGATGATGTCGGGTGTGAGGGAACAGAAGATAACCTTGCAGACTGTGCTCATTCAGGGATTCGAGTTCACGACTGTGGACATGATGAAGTTACCTCTTCGTTTTAAGCTATTGTGTACAGAAAACATTTGATATAAAAAAGGCATTTTCTCTGTAGCTATATCTTTCATATTTGTCCAACAAATACTTTTTACCGGGAAGTCACATTATAGGAGGAACTACTGCAGTTGCTTGAATCTATATATGCATTTAAGTATTATAGTATATCAGAGTTTTTAAGGTATATATCGTATTACAGAAATCAATTTTCTTCACAACAACTAATTTCATTTTACACTGTCGCTCATATAGTTGGAATATTTTTGTTTCACCCCAATTCATGGAATTATTTTAAAAATAATTTAAAAATAATAGATCTAGATAATAGTATACATTCTCAGATTTTATTGAATATTAATTTGACAATGTGTGTTTTGCATGATTGCTAAAGCATTTGTATGCTACTATGATTATCAACTAGGGGACCTACGCCCTTAATATAGCACATCGACACGGTGTTTATCTTGGGGCCTTACAGTTACGAGGCCATTGCTTTGTCACTGAACCATGACTGTACGCAGCGAGGGCTAGGGTAGGGGCCAGTTTCCATGAATTAAAAAAAAAAGGAAAATGCAATAAATTTTCAATAATTTATTGTATTTTACCCCGGTCCCAAACATAACAAAATCCTCTGGACGGCCATGCATTCTTGCTCAAGGCATGGGCACACGGAGGATTTTTTTTTTACGTTGGGAAAGGGCTTCTTTATACCAAACAAGCTGTGTTTTAAATGTAGGAAATGCCTACATGAAATAAATAACCGTATTAATGGAAATATTTTCAGGAGGATGGGAGGGGGTGGAAAACTGTTACAAATATTCAGTTTCATTACCCCCTTTTTATTACCTCCCACTTTATATTTGTTATCGATTTCCTGGACTTACATGTAAATAGCTGGTGATCAAGCGAATCTAGCTAATTAATAAAGAGGAACTTCAAGCGCTCCTGCCTCACATGTCAGTTGCATGGGACTATATCTATAACAAAGCGTGATTTGGAGCTCGCATTTGATTAATAAATCATGAAGGAAACCCCTTATTCTGTTTTGCACTGTCTTTTAGTATCATCAAAGGATGTATGACATCTCTTAAACACTCAATGCCCTTGTCTTCTTTTAATTTGCTGTTACGCCCAATATACAATCTAAGTTTTTTTTAGCTTGATATGGCAAGGCGGTGAATAAGAGATCTCATACAAGGTTGCACAGCAACAGTTGGCGTAGCTAGGAATTATGACATTCGAGTAAAAACAAAATTGTCTTCATCCCCTCCACCCAGACTTATTATGATGACAGGGGGCAAACCTTCAAAGTCATTTTAGGCATTTGACACAGGAATATATAAAGGAGCAATTTAATCAAGCTGTATAGAGTTCCAATTATTATGAATAATAAACGATATTCTTGAATACCAGGATAAATCTTGTCAAGGAAATTAAAAAAGCATCTCAAAGTTTAGATTTCTATAAAATGTTGAAATTTCTATAGTGCCATTTTAAACTATACATATGTTATCCTACTTTAGGGGCGCAGTGATAACATTATACACATGCAACTCAAAAGCTTATTTTAAGGAGCGTAGGAATGACGATGACATTCTCTTCTTCTTGTTATTATCTGAACCCTTTAATGAGATGTTTGTAAGTAACATTAATTGAATTGTGTTGTGACAAAGCGCACTGCGAACGAGCTTTAAAAAATTGTTACTTTCATTATCTCACAAAATAATTCCTAATGCCTTTTTACCTTGCGTTTTAGTGGCGCATATGAAGTTTTTTTCGCGCCATCTATTTTGCGTTTTGTTTCCGCCTTCAATTAATGAAATGTGTTTAACTGGAATCAGCAGTGAACAAAGCACAGAAACATAGATGTTTACCTGTCTATCAAAAAAGGCATGTGTGCTGACATGAATGACGAAAACAAGGGCCACTAAAAAGGGGTGATTTTACATCGGGGCACTTCTTCTGTCACAGGAGGGACATTGTGTTGGTATCTTAGGATTTGTTGCAAGAGGGACATTCTCTTGATCTGTTATGTTCACCTACATGAAGAATTGGTATTGCCTGCATAACAAACTATTATCAGACAAAGCAATCAAAGTACAATTTTAGTTTAAAAAAACGTAAAATTAATTAAATTGCCTTGGGATTGTTAGAAAAAGTAAAAACGCTTTGAATCATCAAGGCTAGGGTCAAGGCAACGGGACAAAGGCTAATAGTACACTACAGCATTGATATATGTAGGCATAGCTAAGATTTGACATGTTTTATTATATTTTAAAAGAGACGTTCGTATTTATCAGAAAAAACATATGTATTGTGTTAATTTCTTTAAATAAATGATATCGAAAAGTAAATAATTTTTTCGAGAAAAATTACTTTTTCGCAATGTAATCATTTCCAACAAATTTGCTAAACCTGTGTGTAAATATTATATCCTTACACTGGTAAAAACGATTTACACGTTTCAAAATTCATTTTTAGCCCATCCGAATCCATTTCAAGTTCATCTTGTCGGTGGATCTAACGATGCTGAAGGCAGAGTAGAGGTACTGCACGATGGAACCTGGGGAACTATCTGTGATTATTCATGAGATCTGAGAGACGCCAGGGTAGTTTGCAGAATGTTGGGGTTCGATGGAGCATTGGACGCACCGGTATCTGCTAGGTTTGGTCAAGGCGCTGGTCGTATTCTTCTAGTTCATGTCGGGTGTGAAGGAACAGAACATAACCTTGCAGACTGTGCTCACCTAGGGATTGGAAATTACTGTGGTCATGGACGCGATGCCGGCGCCATTTGTTATTCAGGAGGTATGTTTTTAAAAAGCCATACTTTCAATCGACCTCTTTTAAATGCTCCCCAAATTTCTTGTTTAAACATTACACATATGAGTGTTGCAGTGAAGTCCCTAACCTTGTGACTAAGGTATTGACAATGGTGACCAGCAAGGCCAAGGCTTAAACTACAAGACCAAGGCCAAGCCCAATTATAAATAATGTTGGGGAAAATGAAACGTGCAAACATGGATGTCCGCACACACATAAACAGACAAAAAAAACAGCGGCTTCTTTATACCAAACAAGCCGTGTTTTAAATGTAGGCAATGCCTACATGAAATAAATAATAATATTGATGGAAATATTTTTAGTGGGATGGGAGGGGTCGGAAAACTGATACAAATATTCAGTTTCATAATCCCCTTTGTATTACCTCCTACTTTTATTTATATTTGTTATCGATTTCCTGGACACATGTAAATAGCTGGTGAGCAAGCGAATCGAGCTAATTGATTAAGAGGGACTTCAAGCGCTCCTGCCTCACATATCAGTCGCATGGGACTATATCTTTAACAGAACTTGATTTGAAGCTCGCATTCGGCTAATAAATCATTTGCATTGTATTTTAGTATCATCAAAGGATGTATGACATCTCTTAAACACTCAATGCCCTTGTGTTCTTTTAATTTGTTGTTAGGCGCAATATACAATCTAAGGCTTTTTTAACTTGATATGGCAAGGTGGTGAATAAGAGATCTCATGCAAGGTTGCACAGCAACAGTTGGCGTAGCTAGGAATTATGGCATTCGAGTAAAAACAAAATTGTCTTCATCCCCTCTTATTATGATTATGATGACAGGGGGCAAATCTTCAAAGTCATTTTAGGCATTTGACGCATGAATATATAAGGGAGCAATTTAATCAAACGGTATAGAGTTCGAATTAGAATGAAAAATAAACGATATTCTCGAATACCAGGATAAATCTTGTCAAGGAAATTAAAAAAGCATCTTAAAGTTTAGATTTCTTTAAAATGTTGAAAAATCGATAGTGCCATTTTAAACTATACATATGTTATCCTATTTTAGGGGTGCAGTATTAACATTATACCGATGCAATTCAAAAGCTTATTTTTAAGGAACGTAGGAATGACGATGACATTCTCCTTCTTGTTATTATCTGAACCCTTTAATGAGATGTTTATAAGTTACATTAACTCAATTATGTTGTGACAAAGCGCACTGCGAACGAGCTTCAGAAAATTGTTGCTTTTATTATCTCACAAAATAATTTATAATGCCTTTTTACCCTGCGTTTAAGTGCCGCATCTGATGCTTTTTTCGCGCCATCTATTTTGCGTATTGTTTCCGCCTTCAATGGAATGAATTGTGTTTAACTCAATGGGACGCTTTGTGTCACAGGTGACATTAAATATAATTTATAAAAGCCAGATTTAACTTGTACTTGTACTGGTGGGGGGAGGGGTGGAATTAGCAGTGAAAAAAGCACAGAAACATAGATGTATACATATTTATCAAAAAAAGCATGTGTATTGACATGAATGACGAAAAACAAGGGCCACAAAAAAGGGGTGATTTTACATCGGGGCACTTCTTTTGTCACAGGAGGGGCATTGTGTTGGTCTCTTAGGATTTTTTGCAAGAGGGACATTTTTTTGATATGTTATGTTCACCAACAAGTACAATCGGTATCGCCTTCATAACAAACTGTTATCAGACAAAGAAACCTAACTACAATTTTACAAAAAAAGTAAAATTAATTAAATTGCCTTGGGATTGTTAGAAAAAGTAAAAACGCTTTGAATCATCAAGGCTAAGGCTAAGGACAAGGCAATGGAAAAGGGGTTATACGCTACAGCATTGATATATGTAGGCATAGCTAAGATTTGACATGGTTTATTATATTTCAAAACTGATGTTCGTATTCATAAGTCAATGTAATCATTTCCAGAAAAGTTGCTAAACCTGTGAGTAAATATTATATCCTTACACTGGTAAAAACGAATTACACTTTTCAAAATTCATTTATAGCCCATCCGAATCCATTTCAAGTTCATCTTGTTGGTGGATCTAACGATGCTGAAGGCAGAGTAGAGGTACTGCATGATGGATCGTGGGGAACTATCTGTCATGTCGGTTGGGATCTGAAAGGCGCCAGGGTGGTTTGTAGAATGCTAGGGTTTGATGGAGCATTGGATGCACCGGGATCTGCTAGGTTTGGTTAGGGCTCCGGGCGTATTCTTCTAAAGTATGTCAATTGTGAGGGAACTGAAGACAACCTAGCAGACTGTGCTCATCCAGGGATCGGAGATTACTCAGATCATATAAACGATGCGGGCGCCATTTGTTATTCAGGAGGTTTGTTTTTAACAATCCATATTTTCAATCAAACTCTATGAAATGCTTCCGGAATTATTCTTAAACGTTATATATATTGTGAGGGTTGCAGCCATGCCCAACCTTAAAAACCAACGCTTTGACTTTGTTGGCTAGAAAGGCCAAGGTTTAAAACTCAAAGACCAATACCAAGGCCAATAAATTAATAAAGTTTGGAAAGTGGAACGTGCAAAGATGGATGTCCGCACACACATACTGTGCACAACAAACATGGGCTTCTGTATACCAAACAAGGTGTGTTACGAATGAACCAAATAACAACAGAGATGGACATTTTTGTTCAGTGTGTTGGGCAGGGGCGTCGCTAAAGGGGGGTGCGACACCCTCATCGTAAAGAGTCTTGAGATGATTATACGTTCAAGAAGAAAAATGTAAATCACTCGTCTAGTGTTTCCTCCATTTTTCTGTAATCAATGAATAGACAAATATCATAGATTCAGAAGTCACATAGCGAACTAACCAAACTTGTCTATTGCAATCGCCGTATAAAGAGCATAAGCACAAGCGTTCTGTGCCATTTATTTCACTTTGCGTGCTGATTCACATTTCATTGATTTTCATTCAATTACCAATTACTACCTTCCATTGCCTCAGCCTATCCAAATCCTTTCGGAATAAGGCTCGTCGATGGATCCAGCAATGCTGAAGGCAGAGTGGAGGTCTGGTACGATGGATCCTGGAGAACTATCTGTGATAATGGCTGGGATCTTAGAGACGCGAGGGTCGTCTGCAGAATGCTAGGGTTTGATGGAGCTTTGGACGCAACAACGTCTGCAAGGTTTGGTCAGGGATCTTGGGATATACTTCTTAATCTTGTCGGTTGTGATGGGACGGAGGAAAATCTTGCAGACTGTGCACATCTTGGGATAGGTGTCAATTACTGCAGACATGGAGAGGATGCTGGTGCCATCTGTTACATGGGAGGTAGGTGTCTACCCTGTCCAAAATAGGGATGCACACGTTGTGATATAGTCAGGCGCAAGAGTGGACTCTTAATATTATTGGAAAGATTGTGGTTCAGATGCTTTACGGCAACCCCCAGTTATAGCAATTAGGCTATTTTGAGTAAATTCGCACAGGATAGTCGCTGGGCAGTTGTTACATAATTTCAGTTTGCACGAGGTGATGAAGATGCAATGAATTAGTGGTCATAATACAAAGGGCCCTATTGGTATTATGGTCCTATATCTTTAAATATGTGTTTTAGAGTCTGATTGGAATGATGGCTACTTTAAATCAAGGTCAACCTGTATTGCAATGGCTAGTAGGGAAGTCTTCACTAAGAGGTAGACGAAAGAATATGATAGAAAATTGTATAACTCCAATAAAATATTGACTCATTTTGGATGCACACCTATACGATTTTATGAACCGAACTAGAAAAGTATAATGAATGACTCAGAAGAGTGGAGATCAAATGCAACAGCACCTGGGGAACAGTTTACGACGATTTGCGAGATGCAAAAGTCGTATGAACAACTGAACTAGAAAAAGATAGGGAATGACTTTTTATGGCTATACTAAAAGAAAGTAAATTTATTTTCCTTTTAGCCCATCCAAACTCTGTGGGAGTAAGGCTCGTGGGTGGATCTAATAACTATGAAGGAAGAGTGGAGATCAGATATAACGGCACCTGGGGAACAGTTTGCGACGATGGCTTGGATTTGCAAGATGCAAAAGTCGTATGCAGAATGTTAAGGTTTGTCGACGCTTCGACTGCACCAGGTTTAGCCCAGTTTGGCGAGGGTCCGATGACATTCTCCTGTCTCATGTCGGGTGCAATGGAACGGAAGACAATCTTGCGGACTGCGTACATCTACGGTTTGGAGTGCACAACTGCCAACATAACGAAGACGCTGGGGTCACGTGCCTCTTAGGAGGTAAAATACTACACTATTCTGCGTATTACATCCAATTATCATTGTTCATCTAACCATTTAAAGTGACCTTAACAATTGACACATTTTGACAGACATTGACACATTTTGAACCCAACTATGAATGCATTGCTCACAATGACGTTGAATATGGATAGCTTAATTCCCCCAAAGCGGATTCAGTTTTCCCCAAAATTGATTATGAAAATTAAATATTCGTAAACAGGACAACTAACATCTAACGCAATATAATAAGCAGTTACAAATCAAGCTCAAAGCGGTGTAAAGACAAGAAAAGAAAAAAAGGATAATAATACATCTGTTAAAAAAAAAATCAAGAACACTGAATTTCCTCTTTTTTTGTGTTATTTAAAACAGCTCGACTTGTCGGTGGAGCCCGTGAATATGAAGGAAGAGTTGAGATACTACACGAAGGATCTTGGGGGACTGTATGCGACGATTTGTGGGAACTAGACGACGCTAAGGTTGTGTGTCGGCAGTTAGGATTTGAGGGGGCTTTAACTGCTCTACCCCAAGCAAGATTTGGTAAAGGTTCTGGTGATATTTTTCTTGATGGTGTTCAGTGCAATGGGACGGAAACCAAGCTCAAAGATTGCAAACATAAAGGGATTGGAGTCCATGACTGCGGACACAAAGAAGATACCAGTGTCATATGTAGACATGCAGGTAATGTCATCAAGCCGTCAATAAAAAGACCTTTTGCCCCAAACAAAAGGATAAAGATCGTCCGCAAATAAAAGAAGAATAACTAATAAGTGTTTACTCACGATAATCAAACACTCGGGTAACGTCATTATGATAACTTAGTTTGCGTTCAAAACAGAACTTTCCTGAAATACAGCTTGCTTTTTTAGTCTGTTACTCGGTATTAAAGGGAGAACTCGCAAACATGCTGGTTTATGAAAGCCTGTTTGGCCTGACTTTGAAAAAAGACATATAGGGAAATTTAATATGACACAAATACATTGTTTGCAATGTATAGAAATGAAACGACTAAAAAATGTGCCTGGTTTGAGACATTATTTTTCAATCTCTTTTTCCATTAATATTTATCGGTACAAAAGTAAAAGAAATAATTGTTTTGAAACATATTCCAGATATGACGACTTACTCGGACATGATCACCTCTGATGAAATACCTTCTACGTACACAACCAAGCTTTTGCAAATTCAGCACAACTCGACATCCGCTCAAGACAAGTAAATTTGACAATTTTAAATCAACTGCAGGCCCGATTCTACTACTTGATTTCCGAATGATGATTCTAATTGGACTCGGTATTTTATTATCAAGCAGCATTTTGATCGCATCACTTGGGTTTTGTATTTATAGGTTTAAAAAGAGAAGAGCTGATAGTAATTTGATCACAGAAATTTATATGGACGTGACGACTATGTCATCAATGCACGCTCTGTCAGCTGGTTCTGCTTACCAAGACTTGAATGCACCACCCAAATTACCTGAAAGACGGAAGAGTGATGTTTTGGGTCACCATTATGAATCAAATATAAAAGATATCAATCATGGTCATGGTGGCGATTTAGAGGTGATTCATGAATATGCGGACTTGAAAACGGGTTACCAAACACCGAAAACTGATAAGGACTTCGACATAGACGGATATCTCCTTTTAAACGCAGAAAGGCCTTTGAACGATGAAAAGTCGGTATCAGATAAGAGAAACTCTGGTTGCATAATGGACATGAAAACAACTCCTGATGGGTATGTGTCTCAAGGCATAAAGGAAAACGTTAAACATGACTATATACAAATGATAACAGTTTACCAAAAGCCGAAAACGGGGACGGACTTAGACCTTGATGGATACCTCCTTCCGAACACAACACCTTCGATAAATGATGATTCAGTAAAAAATAAACTAACTCGTGGAAATAACGACAAGGAATCGAACATGGAAACCGGTTATATTGGAGGGAAAGGGACGATCCCCTTACCGCAAGATACGACACATGTAAAGAAAGAGATACACAAGTACATGGATATGAAAACTGTTTACCAAAAATCCACAACAGGAAACGACACAGATCTCGATGGGTATCTTCTTCCAAGTGCTATGCTAAAGACTGAACTATCATAAATAGAAGCAGAGCAGAAGATTGACAGTCTGATGAAAAAAGGAAAATTAACTTACGAGATGTCTTTTTAATGTACCTTTGAAGATTTCCGAACCGATTCCCTGGTTACTTACAGCATTTCCTTTTAAGAATGTGTAGAGGTTAAACACTTTCCTTTCACCATTAATACTTTTTAAATCATTATACTTCCATAATGCATGACATCCTTGCTAGAAGGTTCTCTGTTTGATAAGTATCTTATCAATATAAATTCTGATGTTATCCCAGAAATACATGTACCTTTAATAAATAATATGGTACTGTACATGTACACTATTTTATATACATTTCTCTTACCTTTACTCATGCTTACAGTCGTTAAAGGTATAGATTATGCATAAAGACATTCACTGATATTTGTATTGGAATTTACAGTAATGTTTGTTTATAAAGACAGGCGTATGTATAAACGGGGTTTGAAATTGTCGGAGTGAACATATATATGAATGGAGAAAAAGTTATGGGCATTTCTTCAGTTGTATAGGATAATAGAATGCAATTGCACATTTAGACTGAAAAACGTTTATTATCTTTATATACATTGATGGCATTTCGCTGAAATACTTGTAAATAGAATTATGCATGGTGATCTCAGATACCAGCTTTTCTAATATATAATACAATTTTTGCAAAACTTTTTTTTTTTTTAAATATCGTATTGTTTTCCTGCCTATTTGATACCTTTTCTTTGATACAAATCATATTTCTCCAACTCTTGGGTGTTTAGTGGTTTTATGATGTATTACATTTCATGCTAGTTTGAAGAAGAAAAAAAATACACATAACATATTTGTGTATTTGTGGCATTATTTTTAAATTTCACTACCCCCCCCCCTAAAAAACTGAATAACATCGATTCGCAACGGTCAAAAAGGATTTTTTTCTCTCGACTACGATGTAAACTGAAAGTGATGTCAAATTTAATATAAGGTGGAGGTCATAAGTCCAGTTTAAAGGTACTATGTACCTTTTGCAGCCAACCTCAAATGCTGTAGAACTTTGCAGGAATTATGAATATGTCATGTATGTCCTATCTGTGACATTTAAACGTTAGCAGTGTCCTCATATTCAAATTATGCAAGGAAACCCGTTTACTTGCTAGACTTCACTGTCAGACACTATTGAGTGTCTGACTGGCTTTTTTTCTTATTTGGTAATAATATACATGAAAAGAGTTGTAAAGGGTACATGAGCATTTGTCTACATCAATAACCCACTTCTTGTGATGGCCAATTCGGTACAATTGTCTGAAAATCAAGACTATTACTTTTGGGCTCTATAGCCCTAAAGTCGATTTGACAACAAATAGTCGTTATTTTCCCACTTGAAGACATTTTCAAGCCCCAACTTTTTTAGGGAAGTTTTAAATTAGTATTATCTTTCAAATGCAGTTGGAATTTAACTTTTTCATTTTTTGGGCCTGCAAATAGGACATAGTACCTATAAGTAAAGTAAAGTACATTTCATTTTTAGTTCAAAACAGTCTCAGCTCAAAGAAAATATTTGCCGATTCTATTACCGGTCACACGTAACTGTTTTTGTAAATCATTTTTTAAGTCCATGGGCATGTACAACAATTAAAATCATATTCAAACCAACGATCGAAACCGAGTTGTAGATTAGACACTGTAAGACAAATGAAGTTGTTTTTTCTCCATTGCGTAATATCATTCAAGAAAAAGTGTATAACAGTAACACAGAATCCCATGTAAATGTCAGTTTAAACGACAATAATTACGACGCAAGTTATTTTAAAAAAACATGAATTTGGGTTAACAAAATGAAAGCATGATACATTTTCTTTACTTTTACCTCTTTGTGCTACAAGTACACGAAATAATCGGTTCTTTATCTTAAAGATGGTAAATCAATTGACGAGTGTAATTGCTCGACCATATAAAAGTACAATGTTGGGACTTTATAGTCAATGTACAAGAAGGGAAACAAATGAAATATATCAATGATATAGCTTCCCGTCTTTGGTTATAGACGTGATATAGCAAATTACTTAGCTATTTACTGTATTCTATTGAATCTATCATCACTTTAGAACTAATTCATTATGTAAATAGAGATACACACAGATTATTCATAATCATATGTAATTCTCTTCTATTCACCTAAATGATCTATTTTTACAATAACTCAATTTGTATTTGTCCTAAAGATAATATAATGGAATACGAGCCAGGTTCAACATTGCAGCTAAATAATATATGCACTTCCTTTCAAAATAACAGTTCTGGTACCTCATCACTTTGTGTCTTCCTTTTGTTTGTTGTAGTTGTTAGTGAGTATCCTATTGGCTACAACATATAGTTATAATTTGCACGGCTTTGCAATATAACAACCTTTTTAACACTGTATAACGCAAACAATATATAATCTTCTGCGCACCTCTCTTCCCTGCATATACTCCATTGTTTGAGCAGCGCGCATTGCTGGTCTCCAAGGGAGCAATGCATGAGATCGAAAATACCCTCAATTTGATATAACAAATATTGCATATATTGCGTTTTTCAGTATAACATATATTCACTTTCAAAGTCGGAATGTCCCTCGAGCGAATATATCCTAACCTTGGCAGGGTTATCCTTCATGCAGCCTCGGTAAAATATAACATCCCTCAGGAAATTCGAAAGTTGTCGGCTCACACTTTTTGTTATACTCGAACGGCGGAGCATGCAATATTTCTATATATTAGATAGCTTAGACAGATACCAAGATGTGATTGGTCCAGAGCTCGTCACGTGAAATAAATTGCGAGGATCCAAATTGTTATATTTTCCTGGCCGGTTATATTTTCCTGGCCGCTTATATTTTCCCAGCTGGTGAAATGAATATATTTTTAATCAATGCATGTTGCCCTCACCAAGACTGCATGTCACCAATTACACACGTTAAACACCATTTTTGTTTTCAATTTTTTTTTTCATGAATTTTGTTGCCCCTTGAAATTAATTTTCCACATTTTATTTCCCCCAAAAAGTGTTTTTTATGGTAAGATATTTTTTTGCTCGATATTTTTTTGAAAGCTTTTTTGGGTAAGAATTTTTTTTCTTTCTTGAATTATCTTCGGTCTTTTTTTTCTAAAATTTTAATTGTCCCCGAAAAAAAATTTGGGCAACAAAAAGTATTGACCCCCCTCCCCCCCCCCCCCCCCCCCCCAACTAAAAAAAATCAAACCAAGGCTATCTATTATAACAGTTATTGACTGGCGGGGGGTAACATTCTTTGGACCTAAAGGGAGTTATATTTTCCCTCATGACCATATAACCACTTGGGAAATATAACTCCCTTTAGCAGTCCAAATAATGTTATATTACAACCCCTGCCAGTCAATAACTGTATAATGTGCCACGAACGTGCAACGTTACTACTTTTTTGCACTGTCTAATGCGTACTAAATTTAATCTCGCTGGAGCTTAAGATAAACCACATCACACTAAATAATTTCATGCCTGGTATGTATAACTGATATACATCTATAATAAATTTATGAAACATAAATATATTATATACATCTATAATAAATTTATGAAACATAAATATATCAAATAGAATCAAGCATAGTATGTAGGGCTAAAGACGCTTAATAGAGACATTATCTTGAAAAGGGATGCACGAGAAGAATTAGTTGTATTGCTTTTCATGATTGTATTATATGCAAGATTAACTTAAAGTTGTAGCTTTTAAGTTTGCTCATAGTCATAGAAAGCAAAAACAGACTACATCATAATATATCGATACACAGCAACGGAGAAGTTATTAAGTCCTAAAGTATTATCAATATAGTTCATTTTAAAAAATACTTGTATAAACTACAACGAGATTAAGTAACTATTTATTTTGATCTGTAACCAACGAATAATGGATAAAATATTAATAAACAAGATGCCACAGTATACAACACGACTTTTTTTTATAATTGCTTAAGTACGAATGTGTTACATATGTTGTAAAATCATTTGTATTATATTCGTAAAATACAGTATTTTTTTGAAAACCATGTTGTCTGACATTATTGTGTTTAAACTCTTCTGGTATGTGAATACATGTCAATCTAATAAAAAATAGTTTGTTGATCTCAAATCCCAGATATTTTATAGAAATGGGGGAGGATTCCTCCCATATCCACCACTCTTGGGTGAATAAGGCACGTCTTAATAAGAAACCACAATATGCAACTCTCGAATGCCTTTGTAATGTGGTTTATTAACTACCCAAAAATAAGTCACTCAGTTTTTAGACGCAAAATCTGAATAGATTATCATTTCATTACTAGTACGTACTTGATATACATCTGGTACTGTATTTATATCAAGCAAAGTCCAATAATCAACTGATAATCTATAATCAATATTGACATCTGGCCACCAAATAGGATAACAAAAGAGGAATCCTATCCCACACCCTCCCTAGATATACAAGAGCAAAGTCACTCTTATTCATCAATTTCTTTTCATATGTGAGAACACTAGGGCATCGGACCCCTTTCCATACCCATAATTAGTTTTATGTAATGTCCTATCGTCCAACTGAAAAGTATAAACATATTATGCATCATAAGTTTGTATAACATGGGTAAGAATCCTTGCAATCTGATTGGTCAATTACCGTGTATAAATTTTCACTGGCCGCACGAGATATCAACACGATATATGGAATATATGGAATCGATACCACTGATGTTCCGCTTTTTGTTTTCATGTTAAGGTAAGTCATTGTAATTGTTCTCATCCATTGCCATTACACCAGTCAAATTATGCAAATTAAAATACCATGCTTTCAAGCAATTGACGGATGCATGGCTACGGCAAAATTATGCATCCGGTAATAACAGAAAAGCATGATTTTTGTATTCTTAAAGATGTTTCTTGCCCCATTTTATTCAACAAAATGATGCGCAGGTTTAGTGCATAGGTCGATATAATTGTGTGCACGCGGTAACTGAATTCAGTCTCAAACCATTCAAAATTACCGTGTGCACACAATTCCCACTGACCCACTCAAATCTGTGCATCATTTGATTAAAGTCGGTCGTCGATTAGAGCTATATACGATCTAGCTAGAGACACGAAAAGCTCGTAGGTTAAAAGAGAGGTCGCTCTCAGCCTGCTTTTAAGTAATTGATTTATATATTGGTCAACGGTAACTGATATTGACGGATATCATGTGCAATACTGCGCGCAGGGCTGCTTGCATACGATATGACGCAAAAATATGCTCATTTGACCAGATGGTCACAATATAACATCGAAAAATGAGCGGGAACTATAAACTATCTAATATTGTGTTATTTTTTTTTTTTGAGCACTCTGACTACCAGGCATATTTAAAGAGGAAGATAGCCAGTGAATACCTAATTCAGAATCTGTCCGGATTTATTTTAACAAGCTGCTCTCAATCCCCTATTTGCTGCAAGCCGAAGATGGAGTGATCCACAATAATGTACGTCCAACCGGGCGTACAAATTCGGTATATGAAATTCGCGCCATCTTCGGCTCGCAGTTAGTAGGCTGAGATCGCATTGGTAGAGACTGTTAAAATTAAATTGGCTAGATTCAGAACTAGTGAATACATGGAAGCTTATTACGGAACCGAAAGTTGTTTCCTATACAAAACGTACGTGGCTGCTCGTGATAATATCCATCTACAATACAGTGTATTAGGCGGTTTTCTAGATTTACCGACATCTATTGAATCATAACACCCCCCCCCCCCCTCCCATTTTGTTCTTCTTCTAATTTTCATTTAGTGTCAGTTCGTTTCTCATGGCGATTTTGAAGTAATTCTTCCATTATCCTTCACTGTTTTACATAATTACATACGGATACTAAGGGCACTTTTTACGATTTCATTTTTCCGCAGGAGGGGGGGGGGTCGATTCAAGAGGAGATATCTTACTGACTAGGAAGGGAAGCACACGGAGCTACATTATATGTGAAAGCACTATGCTGCAAGCAACTGTGGCAGGTTCATGAAATAAAACCATCAAATCATGTAATATGGCAAACTCTTTGTCGGACTCCTAATGGAACATACAGAATAATGGATAATTAAACGCTTCTCTCTAAAGAAAGGGTTACATTATGCTATTACCATAAAAATGGAATACTGTTTTTAAAAAAAATATATAAAAATTATTAAAAAAATCAACTGTAAAAACAAATGGGAGTGGGCAGCCATGCACTATGGAACAGAGAGTGACTGACATATCTCACTTGCAAAATATCCAACGTATTGTTGTCTTGGTAATAAACGTCAAATAGAAACCGAAATTCGATACGTCACTGCTTTTGATTCCTTTGTTTCAAATGGGAAAACTAAATATTGGATAAGAGTAGTATCAACTCATCGAAGAAAAAAATGATAATAACACATTATGTGAAAAATGTCATTGTAACTGCGGATTAATAAAAAAATTAAAAAATGGGTTCGCTTCCGTCATGTTTGCCAACAGGAATTAACATTTCTATGGGATAATTTGGCAATTTGCGCATGCGTCCTATATGTTCTTAATACGAGAACCTTAACTTAATCTAACACAAGTTGTTGTTTTGTGAGAGCTAGGAGACTGCGTTGAGAATGTCACTTCAATCAAGTTGTATCTTATTACTGAACAGGATGGGGATGATTAAAATAAAGTGTCTTTATCTGTTATGTATACTTACAGCAGAATTGAGCGTATGCAGGGTGGTTTCATCGAGAATCACGGGTAAGTTTCGTAAAAATATACATTTTAAGCCCGTTTGTACTAGTTTGGCCAGGAGGGATTAGACCACCCAGCGTGGTCACTGACAGGTGGCTATCTCATCAACTCAGCTCTCAATTAACATGAGTAAAAGAGGATCATGGGGACCAACGGGCACCGCTTACGCTTTGTTTGCTATATAGAGAAAGCAAGTAGCTACAAGAAGTACAGTGGGGCTTTAAAGCCCATAGAACTACCAATAAAGATGACGATTAAAAGCTCCAGTTGTGCTCAAAATTATTAATCTCCTCGCAATTGTTTTTGAATTTTATTTTTGTGACGAAATCAATGAGTTTTATCAAATATATCTATGACTTATGTGTAACAAACAAGTGAAAGAAAAAAATGACACTCCAAGAAATACTAAATTTCAGGGGTACTTTATTCATGGATTTTCCAAAAATGACATGTTCAAAAGCCCACCATTATTCATGGGGCGAGTGAAAATGTTTGAAATAAATTCGCCTTCTTCATGAATGCTCATATCAATGACATTCTTATCTAAAAAGCTGCGCAATTTCATTGCTAAAAGCAGCTTGTACTTTTTCATTGGATTTGTATTGAAAATAAGGCTTAGATATTTTGGGCGGTATGAACTGTGGGTCAAATTCAAGTCTGTACCCTTGCACCGCAGCCAAAATAAAAGGATCTGATGTAATATTGCACCAATAATCATAGAATTGGTTCAGTCGACCTCCAACAAGGTTAAAACTTGACATTTTAGAGTGAGAATCTGACCTACATCTTCGAGGCTCGTGCTGTCTAATTCTTCTTGTAGAATTGTCGTTTTGCTCCCAGCTGAGGCGGGGCACTGCTTTGATGTCTGTCCTTCTGGTGGAGTGTCTGCCCCTGATGGGGCTGGATTGCCTAAAAAGGCTTGTTGGAACTACCAGCCTTGGGGTTTGATCGGCTGGAAAATTGATGTCTGGAGGACAGCGTCCATCCGGCATATGGTACTTGAACTTGACATTTTGCGTAGGGGTGATATTGATGGCTGTGCTGACTAGGCTGAACATACTTTGCGGCCTCATCACCCCTGCTGTGGCCTTTTGATGTTCCTGCAAATTTTTCACTAACTTTGAAAAATCGATCACCAAATAACTGTTTCCCAACCATCGATGTGGGTTAGCAGAGGTGCGTGGAGCAAGCGTTCATGTCTTCTGATCAGATGCTTGCGAAGGAGTTAAAGGTTCAAAAATGGCATTGCTCAACAGAGCCAAAGCATCCTGCTGTGAAAAGGAGATAACGTCATCAGACGCATCAAATGAAGTAGTGAACGCACGAAAGCCACCAACCCTCTTATGAGGGAGAGCTGAAGATCTACCCTTGTAAAATAAGGTCTACTTTTGGTACAGGATTTTATTTTCCTCTATCTCATTTAGGATTTTCTCCTCCAACTGGTGTGAGATTAAAGTAGGTTGCCGAACTGACCAAATCGTTATTAATTGGTTCTCCAATCTCACTAGATTGAGCAAATTTAGCTGCAAGCTTAGGTACAACTAGCTCTAGATTTACCTCCTTTAATTTCATGTTCAGAAAAATCCTCACAATGATCAACCTTAAACTAAGGCTTGACCGGCACGAGGTTCGTCGATGTCTGATTTATCCATAAAGTCAATAGCTAGGCTCTGAAAAGAGCGCAAAGTACCCGGCTGCGCCGTGATACATGGTCTGAGGGAGACTTTCCATGATTTTGCCCACAAGAGCTTAAGACAATTAGTTCAAGTTCGAGTCTGTCCAGTTTATCCCCCAAATTGGGTTAAACTGCCTTTTGAGGCTGTGGTGATTTCTTTGTCACCTTAGATTTCCTTTTGTCAGATTTGATCGAGCCCCTTTTGGGTTAGTTCTTGCTAGAAGTAAAACTTTGAATCGAGCCCTACAGGCTTTGAAATGATCGTAGCTCGATCACTTGCAGTGTACCGGTACCACCAATGGCAGCTACATTACTCCCGTGCCCGCGGCCGGAGCTATGGCGTGCGTCTGGCTGTGCCGACGTCTCGCCTGCTGCACTCATGCTCATGCACTCATGCTGTGGTCTCCGCCGGTGAAACATACTCTTCCATAGTCGGAAAATGACGGAGTAACTCCCAAAAGCAAGGAAAAGTAGGAGTAATAAATAAATACTCAATCGCAAACTGTGGCGAACGGCGAAAAAGTCGTTTAGGGTATAAAAACGAAAGAAAACTTTGAGGAATCACAGTCGATGTTGAATGACCGCCAATTGCAAAACGAACTGACCGCGCATGCGCATCACGGGATCTCATGTATTTTCTCACGAAAAATTACATAGTAAAATACCAATATTCTGTAAACATATATACCGTATAAATCAATTTACAATGCAGTGTTTATAGCAAAACAAAATGAAAATTATATTCAGCAGAAACACTCTTTTTTATTTTTAGTAATAACATGACATAATGTATATAGTAATATAATGTACCATAAAACACCCGAAGATTTAGATATATAAAACATAATACAGCACTTTTCTAAATAAATTATAAGTCATGCAATAGAAAATAGGTTAATGAGGTACATGAAATGCTTAAAATAAATGACGTAAGAGTAATTATACATAACTGCGACCTACTGCAGAACTAAACCTAAAGCACAAGATTGTACACTTCTACTTTGTTATAACATATAGTATCAATCATATATGATATTTACGTTTGGGGACCGACCATTAACGTCACCATCCGAAAGACGCAATCTAACGTCACCATGATGAAAGCCTACAACTTTTATAGGAATCTTTATTGCACCTTAATCGATTTTATATTATGAAAGAAGTTTGTTACAGTGGGGAGTTATATATGTAATATAATGAGCCGTGTATTGAGTTTGGTAAAGGATAATTTTCAAAAGAGACTAATGTCAGTTTGATTAATGCTCCTCGATCATATCAAAATAGGACTTTTGATATCAATACTAATATCATAATTAGTACTATAGGATGACTTTCACGCAATGAAGATTAAAACAAAAATATATATTTTAATAGGTGATATGGCGACATTATTGTTTGCGTTGAAGATGGATAACGACTCTGAAGTGTTACAACGTAGAGAAATCGAAATCATGTGTCACATCCAATGTTTCTTAAGATCAGCAAAGAAGACGGACACTCATTTAAATGTAATTAATAAAGTTCGCTAAATTGTACTTCGAAAGTGAAAAAATAAACTTCATACTTTTATTTAAGGTTGGAGCTTAGTTTAGCTCCGTTGGTTTGAATTGCAATTAAAATTATACATGTAGATACTATTTCTTCAATCAATATTTTGAGTATTATTTGCATAACAATGAATTCTTCCATCAATGAGAATACAATTTCAAAGACCTATTGCCTTTTCAAGGATTGCAACAAAATTAAGGCCATGGTTAGCAAGGGTAAGTGAAGGAGAAAGAGCATCAAGTTTACTTGCGACCGAGTGGATCCACAGAGTAGCAAAAGCTTAGTAGAGGACGGGTAGTTCAATAACTTGACCGGAAACGCAAGGTTCGACACTACGTTACTTCATAAGCAAGACATCTACGTATAGATTCTCTCGAGTCTTCTCGACCCAGGTTTTAAATGGGGTACCTGATACCTTTCACTTTTACTAGAAGCCTAAGCAAATGATAGTTATACGTATTTGACCCATTGCTTCAATACTGAAATATGTGAACGTTATAAAACAAACGCCTAGAAAAGGACCCTTGTAAGATATTGCCACTTTAAATTTTTAAATACAGGACAATTTGTGAACGATGCTTAATTGCCTAAACTTGAGTCATCTCACTTACCGTTGGGAAAGATACATATGATTTAATCTCTTATCATTTTGTCCTTGTTTCGAAATTATGCGTCTGTGGCTGTGAATATATTTTATAATAGAGGTGATTAATATGCTCTTTCTAAGCAAGGAAACTATTCTGGTAGCGCTACACTGAACCTCTAGAAAATATAATAGCAAACAATCGCTAGTCAAAGTTATCGACATTCTTCTACCCAGATGTATGTCTCGTGAATGGCTCAGACAGTGCTAAAGAAGAGTAGAGGTCTTCTAAAATGTATCAGTTGAGCAGTTT
Source organism: Strongylocentrotus purpuratus (assembly GCF_000002235.5). Lineage (NCBI taxonomy): Eukaryota > Metazoa > Echinodermata > Echinoidea > Camarodonta > Strongylocentrotidae > Strongylocentrotus > Strongylocentrotus purpuratus. The sequence continues at coordinate 13,204,645 of NW_022145609.1, forward strand.
TTTTCTTTAAAAAAAATATGGGCTGAATTTACTAACTTCTTTGTCACTATCTACACTTATTTTGGGACTCTATACAAGTAGAGGTACTGCTCTCGAGGACTGTGTGCTAAAAAAACCTCATATGCGTTTTAACCATAACGTTTGCATTATTTTGGTTTAAACGTGACATGGTAAAACTCTTCATAATATCAAGAGAAAAGAAATCACCTCCTACTTCTCTCCCACAGATCAATTTGAAGTTCGTCTTGTCGGTGGGTCTAATGGTGCTGAAGGCAGAGTAGAGATCATGTACGGTGGATCCTGGGGAACTATCTGTGATTATTCATGGGATCTGAGAGACGCGAGGGTGGTTTGTAGAATGCTGGGGTTTGATGGAGCCTTGGACGCACCGGGATCTGCACGGTTTGGTCAGGGCTCTGGTCGTAGTCTGCTGGCGTATGTCAATTGTGACGGAACTGAAGACAATGTAGCAGATTGTGCTCATCCAGGGATTGGACGTTACTTATACAGTCATACAAGGGATGCAGGAGCCATTTGCTACTCAGGAAGTATGTTTTCTCTCTATTAGTGGAAAAGTGTTACAAATATTCAGTTTCATAACCCCCTTTTCATAACCTTATATATATATATATATATATGTATGTGTTATCGATCTCCTGGACATACACATATAAATAGCTGGTGATCAAGCGAATCGAGCTTATTGACAAAAAAATACTTAAAGCGCTCCTGTCTCAAATATTAATTGAATGGGACTGTATCTTTAACAAAGATTGCATTCAAATTTGGTTTTAAAAAAGCATGTAGGAAAACCTTCAGTCTATTGTGCACTATATGTTAGTATAATCAGGAGATGTTACACTGCCCTTTTCATCGTTTAATTTGCTGTGAGGCCCAATAAAAGGCTTCTTACTTGGTATGCCAAGGGGGGTGAATTATAGCTCTCATGCAATGTAGCACAGCAACCAGTGGCGTAGCTAGGGATTACGGCATTTGTGTTATTAAAACAAATTGTCTTCACCCCCTCCACCCAGACTCATCTCTGTATTTGACAGGGGCAAGCCTTCAAAGTGATTGTACGCATTTACCCCAGAAATATTCTTAGGGAGCAATTCAATCGAACGATATAGAGTTCGAATTATAATCATTGAAATATGATATTTTCGAATCCCAGGATACATCTTGTGAAGGAATCTAAAAAGGCATTCCAAAGTTAAGATTTCCTTGAAATGTTGAACTATTTGCAAGTGTTATTTTAAAACAAATGTATATTATCCTATTTTGGGGGCGCAATATTAACATCAGGTCAGGCTTATTTAAGGGGAATAGGAATGACGATGACATTCCCTTTTTATTAATTTTAAATCTGCACTCTTTAAAGAGCTGTTTATAAGTTACATTATGTAGCGGGGTAAGAATAACGATATCCTAAAGATACGAGAAGCCAGGGTCCATTGCAAAACATAATTCCTAATGCAAATTACTCGGCGTATTGGGAGCGCACATTTTTCTCGTGCTCTCTTTTTTGCGGTTTTTGAATGTCCCCTACAAGTGCCGCCCGGATCAATTTTAGTTCCATGAGGGCATATGTTACATCGTCAGAAAGGCATGTGCTCACTTCGAAGGGTTGTTTTTTGTCAGAGCTCATAGGCAACATTAAATATCACTCATAAAAGCCAGATTTGACTTGTACTTAGGCAAGTGGGGGGGGGGGGGTCAACAATGAAGCAAAACAATATGATATAGAACTATTTATCAAAAAATGCATGTGCATTGAGAGGAATAAGGTAAAAAGGGGGCAACTTAAAGGGGGATTTTACGTCAGGACACTTCTTCTGTCACAAATAGGACATTGTGTTGTACTCTTAGGATTTGTAGCAGGGCGGCATTTTCTTGATATTTTATGTTATTGTTCACCTACATGTCGAAATGGTATAACAAACTGTTATCAGACAAGCAACCAAACTACTTTTACAATTTTACTTGAAAAAATACTAAGTTTAATAATGAATTAAAATTGCCTTGGCATTGCTAAAAAAAATTACAACGATTTTAATCCTCAAGGCCAGGCCAAGGCAATGAAAAAAAATGGGTCTTAAAGCGGCTTAAAGCCAATGCACTTCAAGACTGATATATATAGCTTTGATTTAAAATGGTTCTTTACATTTCAAAGAGATGCTCGTATTTAATTTTTGTTTTAATTGTGTTTACATTTTTTTTTTTATGATATCAAAAATTAATTAATTTTCCTGAAAACATGCGTTTTCGCGATGTAATCATTTCCAAAGAAGTTGCTTAACATGTGTGTAAATATTATATCCTTACACTGGTAAAAACGAATTACACTTTTCAAAATTCATTTTTAGCCCATCCGAATCCATTGCAAGTTCAACTTGTCGGTGGATCTAACGATGCTGAAGGCAGAGTAGAGATCATGCACGATGGATCCTGGGGAACTATCTGTGATGCCAGCTGGGACCTGAGAGACGCGAGGGTGGTTTGTAGAATGCTGGGGTTCGATGGAGCCTTGGACGCACCGGGATCTGCTAGGTTTGGTCAAGGCTCTGGTCTTCTGCTGGTCTATGTCAATTGTGACGGAACTGAAGACAACTTAGCAGACTGTGCTCATTCAGGGATTGGACGTTACCCCTGCAGTCATACAAGGGATGCAGGAGCCAATTGCTACTCAGGAAGTATGTTTTTCGGCATTTGAATCTAGTAGTACCCTACAATGAATTTTGTTAACAAATAATAATGGATGAGCACATACATCGCCATTATTCCGGATGCCAAACCCTACCTTTTTCCCCTCCTATTATCCCCGCTAATGTCTTGATATTATATATAATGTTTTCATTTCATTTCATTTGATTTATTTCCACTTCTTATAAAAAACATATAACGATTTACATACAATATCTGATTAACAAAACAAGAAAATAGCATAACAATATTAAAAGAATTTTAAGCACCTAGAACTAATACTTAAGAGTGTGGTGGAGCCAGCAGCGGCCATTGACCTGTCAAGGGCTGGTCTCTAGGAATAAATTAATAATAATTATAGGTAGGTACAGAACATAATGAAGTACACAACAAAAGGGAAACGGGCGGTCTGTGTGAAGGAAAAAGTAAACACAAAGAATATTTTAGCATAAATAATTCAGGAGGTGTAGTAAATATTTATATATATATACAAAAAAATAGCATATGGCAGTTCAGTTAACCCCTATATTATTTCTAAACAAAATATCTCAACTTGTTCTCTTATAAAATAAGACATAATTATTTGTATTCATATCTCCCCTAAAAAAAGACAAGAAAAATAACAATGTTAATTAATATTTGAGACATTAAGGCAAACGATGAGCGTCGTTCTTGTTCTTTACAAAATAAATTTAAATTCTTATTTTTCAGAACCTACTAGTACTATTGAATTCGAGACTACTGATTCTTCTTTGCCAAGTACCACCCGAGAAGGGCTATCGACGGATCTTGGTAATACATCTCTGTATTCAAACACTCCAAACGTACTTGGACACTTCAGTCTAGATGAACCTGAAAATCTACAACCTATTGAAGTACCCGGCATTCTTTTTCTATTTGGCGTAATAAGTATTCCCGTTTCGAGCATTATTCTTATCGCAGCCTTCGTATATTGCCTATGTCGATTCCCGGGAGAGAAGAGCTAAAAATAATCTTGATGCAACTGTATACATGGATTTGATGCATTCCAGGTCTGCAGACCTTCAGAACTTAGACTCAATCTATCAGGATATTAGTTCCCCACCTAAATTACCAGCGCGCTTGTCAGCCGTTGTATCATTTTGGAAACGAAAATCACAGGTTGCCTTGACAATAAGTCAAAACACGACTGATGAGCAGGTGCACATCATGGGCAACAGAGGACTAGACGCAACCCATGAATACATGGACATGAATACTATCCGTGAAAGACCTCCTAGTTCTAAACATGAAGACATTGATGGTTATCTTTTACAAACTGCTACAACTCCGGAACCAAGAGTTTACATGGAAATAGGAACGACAACTGCGGATGAAATAGGTGCTGACAGTGAGATAAGAATGTCAACAGCAAGACATGGCAATAAACAAGATGCGATTCATAAATACATGGAAATGAAGCCTATTGGTCAAAAACCCGCAACAGGCACAGAAGTAGATCTTGACGGTTACCTTCTGCCATCTTCCACAGCTTCGATGTCTGAATTAACTCCCATGGTAGGAACGAGAGCTACATGTATATCAAGTTCTGGCAATGACAAAATAATGAAAAGAACAAGGCATAGCGATAAACAAGCTGCAATTAAAAAAGATATGGATACGAAGCATGTTAATCAAAAGCCCTCAAAAGACACTGACAAAACTCTTGATGGCTATCTTCCAACTACTAGAGTAACGAAATCTGGATTAAAGTCTGAAGTTTGCACAACACCACGGATGAATACTATTAATCAAACGCCTCCAACTGGCACACTCAAAGACACTGACGGTTATCTTCTTTCAACTTGTACAGCTTCAAAGTCTGAATTTACATCAGTGACAACAGCTGCCAATGTAGCAGAGAACAACGTCAAAACGACAAGAATAGGAGCGAGCAATTGTCAAGATATAGATCATAAGTACATGGACATGAATATTGTTTATCAAAAGCCTGCATCAGGTTCTGACTTCGATGTTGACGGTTATCTCCTTCCACGGGTCACATCAGAAGGCTCCGAAGATGTTGATGGCTATCTTCTCCCAAGCGTTACGCCCTCCAAAAACGAAGCTATCCCGAACATCAGAGCAAAATCAACTGGTTTACCCGTTATTGACAATAATCGACGTGTGAAAGAAACACTTCAATCCAGCAGACAGGATGGCATTCATGAATACATGGACATCAAGTCTGTTTATCAAGAGCCCCCAGGCGTTACAGACATGGAAACTGATGGGTATATTCTACCTGGCGTTACAGGTCCAGGAAACGAACTTTCTCTGAATGTGACTAATGCCCAACGGTGTTACAAGAAAGCAAGAGTCAACAAAGAACCGAAACGAACTCAAGGAAAGTACAATCATGAGTTTATGGACATCAACTCAGATACGGATGTAGGCATAGACAGGGCTCCATCTGTAACTCAAGGATCCCGGACAAACTGTCTGTATGTGAAAGATGTAGGACATGCCTCCATAACAAAAAGCAGTCAAGCGACTGAGCTACATGAAAACATGGACATGATAACTGTTTATGAAGAGCCTTCTGCAGATAAAGACAAGTATCCTGACTGTAATCATGATTCTACAATCTCAACACGCCAGGCTACAGTCCCGCCGAAGGCTAAAATGGCAGTAACTGGCGTCTCACTTGGTGATGACAAACACGAAGTGCCCAGGTCATCGCCAGATATGCAATACGATATTATTCCTGATTACACCCACATCACAACTGCTTAGCACTTGGTCAGATATCACGCGGTACACCGATGCAAGATAAAGTAGCCACATATTTTTTCTCGTTTTAAAGAATCACAGAATCAATCTGTGTGCAGAGGTGCAAAGGGTATTAGACTTTACGTCTTCATAACAAAAACGTCGCGGTTTTTTCACGTCATATCTAAACGTGTCTTTGAAGAGAAAGCCACATCAATCAGGGACTTAGTTCTTGGTATTAGACTTTCTTTTAGATGCCAAACATTAAGAAGTTTAACAATTATTACGTCCGAGCCCGATTGTTGGACGGGCGTTTATATATTAGAAGAAATTCAAATGGATGAGGATCATTAGTATGTCTACATAGAAAATATGGAACTTTAGAAGAACACTAACAAAGGAAAAACATGGATTGATTTATTCTGAAAATATGGGTAATCGGAAACTTTGGTAGTGATGCACTCACTATGATGTACTCAAAGAAGTGTCATTTTTTGCTTAGTGATGTAAATATGTTGTACATATTGTTAGAAATTAAGTTAATCCAATGAAATTACAATCGTCAGATTGATACTTTATTGTAACACCTATAGGTATTGCTGATGATATCGAATTGAAAAAAATAATAATTTCGAGACGGCACTGAAAAGGTGCGATGTATATTTATCACCAGCTTCTCTGCGAGGTTATGTTCGGAAATGGAGTGGTCCACTTCGACACGATATATATATATATGTATTATTTTAACCACTTGATTTTCAAAAAAGTTTTCCATGTTTTTCAATCTCGGTCCCAGAATCAATTCATTATTTCGGCATATAAAAACAAAACCAAATGCATGGAAATACATATACTTTGTTATAGGTGCTCCATCGGATGATAGTGTAATTTTTGGTGAAACTATTAGATATAGGTCTACTCATTTCCCCCATTTTTGTTTAAAGGTATATTCATGCATTGAGTATGCAGAAATAACTTGTGTGCATAGGCGCATTTGTAAGTTTAATCATAGTCATAGAAAGCAAAAATAGACTACATCACAATATATCGCCATACATTAACGGAGAAGTTATTTAAGTTCTAAAGTATTATCAATATAGTTCATTTTAAAAATACTTGTATTTTTAAAACTACAACGAAAATAAGTAACTATTTATTTTGAAGTTTATTTATTCCACATTTTGATCTGTAACCCACGAGTAATGGTTAGAATATTAATAAACAAGATGCCACACTATAAAATACGACTGATTGTATAATTCCTGAAGTACAAATGTGTTAAATATTTTGTAAAATCGTTTGTATTATATTCGGTTGTTTGACGTTATTGTTTTTAAAGGTACTATATCCCTTTTGCAGCCAACCTCAAATTCTGTAGAACTTTGCAGAAATTATGAATATGTCATGTATGTCCTATCCGTAAAATTTAAACGTTAGCAGTGTCCTCATATTCAAATTATGCAAGGAAACCCGTTTACTTGCTAGACTTCACTGTCAGAACTGGCCTTTTTTCTTCTTTGGTAATAACATACATGAAAAGAGTTTTAAAGGGTACATGAGCATTTGTCTACATCAATAACCCACTTCTTGTGATGGCCAAGATTAAACTGATTAAATCTTTGCGCAGCATAAAACGTATGACCATTCGGTACAATTGTCTGAAAATCAAGACTATTACTTTTGGGCTCTATAGCCCTAAAGTCGATTTGACAACTAATAGTCATTATTTTCCCACTTGAAGACATTTTCAAGCGCCACCCTTTTTAGGGAAGTTCTAAATTAGTATTATCTTTCAAATGCAGTTGGAATTTAACTTTTTCATTTTTTTTTTTTGGTCTGCAAATGGGACATAGTACCTTTAACACTTATAGTAGTTGCATATATATTAATCTAATTAAATAATTCCTCAATTCTCAGATATTTTTTAGAAATGAGGGAGGATTCCTCCCATATCCACCACCCGTGGGGGAATGCAGTACGTCTTAATAAGAAACCACCATATGCAATTCTAGAATGCTTTTGGAACGTGGTTTATTAACTACCCAAAAAAAAATCACTCAGTTTTTAGACGCAAAATCTTAATAGATTATCATTCCATTACTGGTCTGTACTTGATATACATCTGGTACTGTTTGAATATCGAGTAGAGTCCAATAATCAACTGATAATCTATAATCAATATTGACATTTGGCCACGAAATAGGATTTAAAAAGAGGAATCCTATCCCTCACCCTCCCTTGATGTACAAGAGTAAAGTCACTCTTATTCATCAATTTCTTTTCATTGTGAGAACACTATGGCATCGGACCCCTTTCCATACCCATAATTAGTTTTATGTAATGTCCTATCGTCCAACTGAAAAGTAGAAACATATTATGCATCATAAGTTTGTATAACCTGGGTAAGAATCACTGCAATTTGATTGGTCAATTACAGTGTTTATTTGTTCACTGGCTGCACGAGCTATCAACACGATATATGAATATATGGAATCGATACCACTGGTGTTCCTCTTTTTGTTTTCATGTAATGGTGAGTAATTGTAATTGTTCCCATCCATTGCAATTACACCAGTCAAATTATGCAAATAAAAAGAAACATGCTTCCTGGCAATAAGCCATTTGCGTAATGTAACCAAATTTAATGCATAAGTCTTTGTGAAGTGCCTCAATACATATGATTTTATTCACCTGAAAAGAATAATAGTATTTCAATAGACTGTATACATTAGTTGTTACCAGGTTGGACAAACATTATGTCTTGACCTACCTAGCAACACTTAATATGTGCAGTTTGCATTCTGACTATTGAAATACTAATTATTCTTATCAGGTTAATGAAATAACTTGTATTGAGGCACTTCACAAAGACTTTTGCATTAAATTTGGTAACATTACGAAAATGGCCTATTGATGGATGCATGGCTAAGGAAAAATCATGCATCCGTTAATGACAGATATTTCTTGCCCCATTTTATTGAACAAATGATGCACAGGCTTAATGCATGGGTGGAAGGAATTGTGTGCACGCGGTAGCTGAATTCGGTCTCAAACCATTCAAATTTACCTTGTGCACACAATTCCCACTGACCCACTCAAATCTGTGCATCATTTGAATAAAGTCGGTCGTCTATTAGAGCTATATACGATCTAGCTATAGACAGCCTGCTTTTAAGTAACTGATTTATATATTGGTCAACAGTAAACCGATATTGACTGATATTGTGTGCAATACTGCGCGCATGGCTGCTTGCATACGATATGGCGCAAAAAATGCTCCTTTGACCAGATGGTCACAATATAAAATCGAAAAATGAGCGGGAGTTAAATAATTATACTTATAAGATCATCACAATCGATGTCGCGAGACGAACTGTGAACCGATCGAAACTTTGTATCTGTAACAGATATCTGATATTGTGTTACTTGTTGTTGTTTTTTGGAGCACTCTGAATACCAGGGATATTTCAAGAGGAAGATAGCCAGTGAATACCTAATTCAGAATATGTCCGGCTTTATTCTAACAAGCTGCTCTCAATCCCTACTTGCTGCAAGCAGAAGATGGCGTGATCCACAAAAATGTACGTCCAGCCGGGCGTACAAATTCGGCATATGAAATTCGCGCCATCTTCGGCTCGCAGTTAGTAGGCTGAGATCGCATTGGTGGAAACTGTTAAAATTAAATTGGCTAGATTCAGAACTAAGTGAATACATGGAAGTTTATTAAGAAATCGAAAGTTGTTTCATATACAAACAGCTCGTGACAATATCCATCTACACTGTTGTGTATCAGGCGTTTTTCTAGATTTATTCAACGTACCTCGACAGCCATCGAATAATACCCCCCCCCCTCCCAATTTGGTCTTCTTTTAATTTTCAATTAGTGTAAGTTCGTTTATTATGGCAATTTTGAGGTAATTCTTCCATTATCCTTGACTGTTTTACATAATTACATACGGATACTAAGGGCACTTTTCACGATTTCATTTTTTTCGCCGGGGGGGTGGGGTCGATTCAAGTGGAGAGATATATTACTGACTAGGATTGGAAGCACACAGATATACATTATATGTAAAAGCACTGTGCTGCAAGCAACTGTGGCAGGTTCATGAAATCAAACTATCAAATCATGTAATACGGCAAACTCTTTGTCGGACTCTACCCATTTCCAATGGAACATACAGAATAATGGATAATTAAACGCTTATCTCTAAAGAAAAGGTTACATTATGCTATTACCATAAAAATGGAATACTGTTTTTGTTTTAAATATATAAAAATTTAAAAAAAAACATCAACTGTGAAAACAAATGGGAGTGGGCAGCCATGCACTATGGAACAGAGAGTGACTGACATATATCACTTGAAAAATATCCAACGTATTGTTGTCTTGGTAACAAACGTCAAATAGAAACCAAAATTCGACACGTCACTGCTTTTGATTCCTTTGTTTTAAATGGGAAAACTAAATATTGGATAAGAGTAGTATCAACTCATCGAGAGAAACAAATGATAAGAACACATCATGTGATAAATTTCATTGTACCTGCGGATTAATAAAATTTAAAAAAATAAGTGGGTTTGTTTCCTTCGTGTTTACCATTTCTATGGGATAATTAAACGAACTAGGAATTGGCAAATTGCGCATGCGTCCTACATGTTCTTAATACGAGAACCTTAACTTAATCTAACACAAGTTGTTGTTTTATGAGAGCTAGGAGACTGCGCTGAGAATTTCACTTCAATCAAGTTGTATCTTATTTCTGAACAGGATGGGGATGATCAAAATAAAGTGTATGTATCTGTTATGTATACTTACAGCAGAATTGAGCGTATGCAGGGTGGTTTCATCGAGAATCACGGGTAAGTTTCGTTAAAATATACATTTTAAGCCCGTATGTACTAGTTAGGCCAAAAAAGATTAGACCACCCAGCGTGGTCACTGACAGGTGGCTATCTATTCAACTCAGCTCTCAATTAACATTAAGTAAAAGAGGATCATGGGGACCAACGGGCACCGCTTACGCTTTGTTTGCTATATAGAGAAAGCAAGTAGCTACAAGAAGTACAGTGGGGCTTTAAAGCCCACAGAACTACCAATAAAGATGACAATTGAAAATCTCCAGTTGTGCTCAAAATTATTAATCTCCTCGCAATTATTTGTGAATTTTTATTTTTGTGACGAAATCAATGAGCTTTATCAAATATATCTATGACTTATGTGTAACAAACAAATGAAAGAACAAAAGTGACACTCTAAGAAATACTAAATTTCAGGGGTACTTTACTCATGGATTTTCCAAAAATGCCATGTTCAAAATTATTCATACCCTAGGTTAGCTAAGGTATTTCCTGTCGTATAATAGTCAATAGAGTAGTATTTTTTGTTAAAGGTAATACAAAGTTTTGGGAAATTTTAAAAATTGGGTAGATAGTGATTCTCTACAATTGTGATATATCTGGATGCCCCTGTGGAAGTATTATAAGCACTAGAAAATTTAGTCGATTTTATTCAAAAACACTATTTTATGGCTTAATAAATGTTTTGACCTTGGGAGCGAGCTATACAACATAAAGAGTTCATTATTTACAATTTCATAACTTTAGACTCGATTTCAACCGCGACAACGATAACTGAATATTGTAGGATCGCATATGCTTCCAATATTTTCATTTGAACCAAATTCATGACCCCATACCAAAACTTTGTATTACCTTTAATGCTTGCCTAATGACGGCTCCTGTATAAAGTGTCAACCAGGTTTCTGCATGTCTCCTGTTGGATGTTGGTCCACATTTTACTCTGTTTGTGTATGTGTGTAGTTGGATTTTTACAGACGTGTATTTTTTTTAAATTATTTATTTATTCGTACGGGGTAGCTCATTCAACATCAGTTGGTCTCCCATGGGGCCCCTTAAAACATACATACAGGAATGTATCAATCATATATGATAATATTTACGTCTGGGGAAAAACGCAATCTAATGTCACCATGACGAAAGCATACAGCTTTTATAGGAATCTTAATTGCACCTAAATCGATTTTATATTATGAAAGCAGTTTGCTACAATGGGGAGTTATATATGTATTCTAATGAGTCGGTGTATTGAGTTTGGTAAAAAATAATTTTCAAAAGAGACTAATGTCAGCTTGATTAATGCTTCTCGATCATACCAAAATAGGAATTTTTAAATGAATACTAATATCATAATTAGTCCTATATATATGATGACTTTCACGCAATGAAGATTAAAATATATATATATTAGGTGATTTGGTAACATTATGAATTGTTTGCGTTGAAGATTTAGATGGATAACGACTCTGAAGTGTTACAACGTAGATAAATCGAAATCATGTGTCATATCCCAAGTTCCTTTAGCAAAGAAGACGGACACTCATTCAAATGTAAATGATAAAGGTTCCCTAAATTGTACTTCGAAAGTGAAGAAATAAACTGCATACTTTTCTTTAAGGTTGGATCTTAGTTTAGCTCCGTTGCTTTGAATTGCAATGAAAATTATAGATACTATTTTTTTCAATCAATATTTAGAGTATTATTTGCATTACAATGAATTCTTCCTTCAATGAGAATACAATTCCATAAACCTATTGCCTTTTCAAGGATTGACAAAAATTAAGGCAATAGTCAGCAGGGACAGGTGAAGGAGAAAGAGCATCAAGTTGTTGTAGGTAATAGTTTAATGGCGTTCATTCAGTATTGAATATATACGCCATATCTTCAATTTGATAAGAAAATCAGTTATACTTAATAAAACTGAGAATAAAGATTTGTAATGATATAATTAATTAATTAGAAACGCAATTTATTAGGAGTCTCTGAATGGTTTGCAATTTCGTGTTTCTGATTTTTTTTTTTTTTTTAAAGTTTAATCTGGTCAGCCCGGTTTCGATTGCATGGAAACTAGCTTTGCCCGATTTTAAACAGGCTTCTCGGCTACTCGGCGTGCGTGCGCAGTGATCTTTTAATTTTGTAACGTACGGTGCCTAGAGCACTCAGAAACACAGAAACACTAAATTGAGACACATCGTACAGGGGCGCTCCTGAAACCGAATTTCTAATCCATTCAAGTAAATTGTTATACAAATCTTATCACATTATCACTATTTGTAAGCAAACATTAAAGTGGGCTTTTTGTTAGTATCAATGCATAAAAATAGAACAAATTGAAATATGAACGTCTTTCTTTCATATTATATAGGGCCTATATAGGCCTATATATGTCATACATACATACATTATATATTTATTCCTCCTTTTATTCTCTTTAGGAGAATCTCTTGAAGAAGCGAGAGGGGAAAGAAGTACTTTTGGCTTATTTTACTTTACTTGTAGGTAAACTTATTAATGAGGTCCCTTGTTTTATTCGAATCGACCTGTTCTATGAATATATAGTAGGATGGCATATTGAGCCTTCTGTGAAAACTTGAAAAGTATTATTTTTGTTTTCTTCTATAGTTTTGGTGTCTAAATCTGAGAAAATCATTGCTCGTTCAATAATATACTTATAACAATAAAATATAAAATGTTCTTCTGTTTCACTGATGTTACAATAATCACAATATTCTGTTTCACTTAAACTCACTTTAGCCTTTTGTTGGTTCAGTTGAAGAACACCCATTCTCAATCTATGTAATATTACCTCACTGTATCTGTTTACCTTGATTGATATACATGAATGATTCTCAAATCGTTTTAGAGGTGATTCTATCGTTTTCCATCTTTCTTCCCCAATTTCTCGTAATATTTTACTCAGTATTGATTTCAGTTCTTGTACATGAAGATCATAGTTAATTTCTATGATTTTCTTTAATGCTCTCTTTGTAAAACTATTTACTACTTCATTCCCTACTAGTCCACATTGAGATGGTATCCATTCTAGCGTTATGTTTATACCTCTATAATGAAGTTGTGTTATTTTTTATCAGTATTTCTACTACGAAATTTTCTTTTATCTGAGATTCTATTGCATTTATTGTACTCAGAGAGTCTGAAAGAATAAGAATACCAACATAAATATTCAAGTTTTCAATCCAATCGAATGCCATAATAATGGCTACTTGTTCTGCCCTGTATGACGATGTGTCATTGTATGATCTTTTCTATTCATGAATTTTCATCGCTGGAACGTAGAAGCTTGCTGCCGCATTGCCTCCTTTTGGATCTTTAGATCCGTCTGTGTATATATGTAGGTGTGTTTTATACCTAGTGTTTATTACTTCTAAAGATTTGGCTTTTTGATAGTGTGGGTTGTCATTCTTGCTGATTAAAGTATTTAATTCAGTGGAGATGGTGGGTGGTATGTAATGCCATGGTGGAAATGGTATTGGTCTATTTTCTTCAACCTCATCCGATTCTTGAACTATTTTCTCATTTAGAATTCTAAAACGAAAGGGATTTTTTCCTTTCCTTTTTTTAAGACTTTCATAATGCCAACAGTTGATTGTACATTTTTGGACCGGGTGTTGGGGAGTAGATTTCATGTTAAAATAATATCTATTCGTCAGCATTTCCCCCCTTATATCTAGTGGTTCTTTTCCTGCTTCTTTAAGCAGGGATTGTAATGACGTTCCAATAGGGCCACCAGTTATAATTTTTAAAGCCTGATATTGTACTGAGTTCAACATATTCTTCACTAAGTTTGAAGCCGAATCATATGCTTCACATCCATAGTCAAACAGTGAACGTATTAATGCTTTATATACAATAAGCATAGAGTGGGAGTCATTTCTCCATGATATACCAGTTATTTCTTTAAAATATTCAGTTTTATTTTACATCTTTTTACTATATCCTGAATATGTGGTCTCCAACTTATTTTTTTATCAAACATTAAGCCTAGGAATTTGTGCTCATGTACAGAAGATAAGGGTACTCCTTCAAGTTTCAGTTCACATTTTGTATTACTTTTTTTAAATAGAAGCGAAACTGTTTTGTCATGAGATATTGAAAGTCCCAGTATTTAAACCATTTATTTATCCGATGTAGGTATGTTTGTACTTTGTCTTGAATAATAATAATAATAATAATAAACAATATTTATAAGGCGCTTAATACTGGTGTCTCTAAGCGCACCATATTCTGATTTAACAATTATTTACCAAAACTTATAATAAACACACAACTTATACATCTGTTCTTTATTCAATAAATCATGCATATATAATAATAAAAAATAAGATAAGAGTGAGATCAAACAAACATACATACAAGAGGTCAAACATAGGATCAAACATAGGATCGAACAAACAAAAAATAAGACGGTGTGCACCTCCTTTGACCGACTCACAACTGCAGAATATTATTTATGAATTAAAAAGGTGCGTTTTCAGCAAGGACTTGAATTGGTCGAGAGAATGAATATTATGAATAAACTTTTCATTTTTACCCGATTTCCATATAGCACAGTCATCTGCAAATAATGATATATTCACTTCCTTTTCCAATGGTATATCATGAATCATAATGTTGAATAAAATTGGACTAAGGGCACTTCTTTGTGGTAATCCATTGACTAGGGTAGATATTTTAGATAGTGTCTGTCCACTCCACACTTGGAAGGTTCTTTTCTGTAGTAAGTTCTGAATAAATGTATACATATTTCCTTTCACTCCTAGTTCATGAAATATTGAAAGTCCCAGTATTTAAACCATTTATTTAACCGATGTAGGTATGTTTGTACTTTGTCTTGAACAAACTTTTCATTTTTACCCGATTTCCATATAGCACAGTCATCTGCAAATAAATATATATTCACTTCCTTTTCCAACGGTATATCATGCATCATAATGTTGAATAAAATTGGACTAAGGGCACTTCCTTGTGGTAATCCATTGACTAGGGTAGATATTTTTGATAGTGTCTGTCCACTCCACACTTGGAAGGTTCTTTTCTGTAGTAAGTTCTGAATAAATGTATACATATTTCCTTTCACTCCTAGTTTGAGTAATTTATATAATAAACCATTGAACCACAACTTATCATATGCCTTGGTTACATCTAAAAAGCAGACTAGAGTATGTTCATGATTCCCTAAGATTTGCCGAATACTATTTTCAAGTAGTATAATATTATCTGTAGAGCTTCTTCCTTTTCTGTATCCGCTCTGTATGCTCGGAAAAATATTTTTAATCTGTACTGGTAACTTCTTGTAGATTTCATATCCAATTTTGTCTTTTCCTGGTGCTTTATCTTTTTGATTTTTCAGGACTTGATTGAATTCTTGCATAGTAAATTTTTGATTCAAAGACTGATTTTTACGTTGTTCCTGATCATCATTTACATTTTCTTGCATATATTCTTTAACTATATTTTCGGCTTGCTTGTTTATTATTGTACTCTCACTAATATTTTAAAAATGATTAGCCATCACATCTACAACCTCTTGACGATTTATTATTTCTTTCTCTTCATATATTATCTATTTAATATTTTTATTTTTCTTATTAGTCGTACTGTTTTCTATATTACGTATCATATTCCAAATGTCTGTCATTGATGTGAAACGAGTCATTTCTTTACAATAGGTGATCCAATAGTCTAGCTTTGCTCGTTTTGCTTTTTTTTTTTTTTTTAATCTTTTGTGCTTCTGCTTTCTTTTCCAGGTAATCTTCTACATACTCTCCAGTTTTTCTTTTCTCTGCTTAATATCTTAGATGATTTCTTTCTTTTATACTTTGTGTGAACATTCCTTGTTCCACCAGGGAACAGGATTTTGTCTTCTTTTTTATTTCACTTTTCCTAGACGTATCATTATGTTATTCAAAGTTTCTACAAATATAATGTAAGCTTCTTCTACATTATGTTCGTCTATATTTATCATCTCTTCTTCACATGCTTGTTGGAATGTTACCTAATTAATATTAGCAAGTGACCAATTTATTTCTTCCGAATCAATTTTTGGATGATTATTTTGATTTCCTATTTCTATCAATATAGGAAAATGATCACTTCCTAAAGTGGTAGATTCAAGAAATCCAAGAAATCTTATGGGAAATATTAGGAGATGAAAAGCAGAAATCTAATGCTGAACGCTTTGTCGTTCTGTGGTCAATTCTTGTACCTCCCCCCCCCCCCACCCCCCCCCCCCCCGCTTATTCAGCGATCGGCTGAGTCGTTGCTATTTTTTTTGGACCAAAAAAGAAAGAAAAGAAAGTGACCTCTTACCACCCCCCCCCCGCTTATTTAGCGGCTGGCTGAGTCGTTGCGAAATTTCCGGCCCGATTTATAAATGTTAACCCCCCCCCCCCTTGAAAAAATCCTGCGTATGCCAATTATTCTATTTTTATAAACTCCTTCATAATTATTTATATCAAAATGTTCGTTTTCTAATAGCAAAGTTTCTTGCACACAAATCAAATGAATTATTTTTTGTATATTATAAATATGTAGTCTCAGTTCGTCTCCGTGACCATTTATGCCCTGCGCATTCCATTACAGTATATTTAGGGTCATGGAGGAGAACAGACTAAATAATAATAATAATAATAGCCTAATAATAGCCTAATAGTCCACTCCAAATTTTATTAAACCGAAACGGAAATTCTTTTTGCCCAATTGATCGTGAGCCCGGCAGCCACTGAGCAGCGCCAGATCGACGTTGCTCTATCCCTTATTGTTGAACGCCAAACAAGGTAGCAACAACTCCCATCTTTTAACGTCTTTTGGTATGACGCGGCCGGGGTTCGAACCCACGACCTCCCGGTTGTGTGGCGGACGCTCTACTGACTGAGCCAACACTCCGGTTAACATTTTGTTCATTTAACATTTCTTTAGTGAGATTGAAAAATTTGAGAGCTACTCCTACAATCAGGCTTATTGGATTATATTTATTTTGATTAAAATTTGCAAGAATATATACAATAAATGAAATTATTTCTTCATTACTGGCATTGATAACGAAGTTTTTCTCATTTTTATTAACTTCTCCTCCTTCATGAACATACTGTGTGGTTCCAGAATAATCTTGGTGTAAAGTATTTTCTTTCGTATTTTTGTTTTGTTGTCTGCCTTCGTTTTGTTTTAGTTGTGTGGGATAAGTTTTCATTTCCTTCTCAGATTCTTTTATCTGGGGTGTTTGTTCGTTTATCTGTACCGGAAAGTCTACCGCTTGTCTTTCTTGTGGAAGAGGTGCGTTTTGAATTTGGTTTGTATCCATTGCTTGATCTTAATCATTCTTCCAAACTTTGGCAGCTTGAGCATAGCTTACTTTTTTTTTCTATTTTGATTCTCTGCACTTCTTTTGCTTTTTGGGCTTCTTGACATCCCAAATACGCCGCAGAGTGTTCGCCTCCACAATTGACACATTTTGGCGTTTCTTTGTGGAGACATTCGTCGAAGGAGTGCGTCTCCCCACAGCGAACACATCTGGGTTTGGATTGACATTGTGCTATTCCGTAGCCGAAAGGTTGGCATTTGAAACATCTGAGTGTGGGTGGAATAAATTCGTCCTTGGTTTCACAAAGTGACGGTAGTGAGGAAAATCGTAACGCAAACTGAAAGCAATTTTTTCACTACCGTCACTTCGTGAAAACAGCGACGAATTGTTTAACCTTAAATAATTGGTAAAAAAAACGTTATTTCAGAGGGGAGGTTGCTGCGGTCAAATGAAAGAATGATATTCCTAGTGGGAATTGGTTCTTTTATTTTGTCTTTTCTTCCTTGGGAACCATTTTCTTTTCTGGCATTTCTTCTACTCATCATTCTTTTAATCCCCACGACTTTCTGTTTAGTCAATTCGTTTTGAATTTCTTGTTCTGTCATTTCGACGGGGACACCATATATCACTCCTTTCACCCAAGTTCTCATCTCTTCCGCCTTCACGGGAATATTTCCGATGTTTTCAATTTCTTTCACACTTCTCATTTGCTTTAATAGTGTTTTTACACTTTACCAAGATTCCATTTCTTACATGCTTGACGAATTCCATTGGATTATTGCCCACCACTGCAGTTATGGCTTTAGCTATCACTAGGAGATTCAGATTGTTTAGATTTTTGGTTTCGTCTATTGGGACTACAAAGCATTTTAAGTCAGATGGCTTGGGGGTTGCAAAAGTATGATTTTCTTTATCCGAATTTGAAGTATCGTGCATTTTAAGTGTTTCCACTTCTCTACTTTCTTTTCTTCGTCTTTTCGCCGCTTGTTTTTTCCCTGGACTGACAGTCATAAAATCATCTTCTGTTTCGTTGCCTTGCTCCGGAGCGGCGGCCGCCATGGTTGCAGTGACGTGGCGCCACTACAAAAGGGCGGGAATTTCAAAAAAGATTCGATAGTTTTTAACAGTGTTAGTATTATCAATTTGCCCACAAATGTCTGCTTACCTTTGTGATTCCTTTTTGCGATGTGGGTATTCACTAGATATTCCAAATAATATGTGATATAAAGGAGATTTTCTATTGTAATTCCAGAAATTTCCTAAGTTTAACGAAAATACGTCCACGCCCTATCGCGAGCACATAAAGTTTACTTATGACCGAGTGGATCCAAAGAGTAGCAAAAGCTTAGTAGAGGACGGTAGTTCAAACAATTGACTGGAAACGCAAAGGTCGACACTACGTTATTTCATAAGCAAGACATCTACGTATAGATTCTATCGAGTCTTCTCGACCTGGGTTTTAAATGGGGTACCTGATACCTTTCACTTTCACTAGAAGCCTAAGCAAATGCTAGTTATACGTATTCGACCCATTGCTTCAATACTGAAATATATGAACATTAAACAAACCCCTAGAAAAGGACCCTTGTAAGATATTACCACTTTAAATTTATGAATACAGGAAAATTTGTGAACGATGCTTAATTTCCTTAACTTGAGTCATCTCACTTACCGTTGAAAAAATAATCATGATTTTAATAATCTTTTCATGTTTCCTTATTTTGGAATTATTGGCTAACGCGTCTGTGGGTATGAAGTTTTTTTCTTCAGAATAGAGGTGATCAATACGCTCTTTCTAAGCAAGGGAACTATTCTCGTAGCGCTACACTGTACCTGTAGAAAATATAATAGCAAACAATCAGTAGTCAAAGTTATTGACATTCTACTCCATAGATGTACGTCTCGTCAATGGATCCAACAATGCTGAAGGTAGAGTCGAGGTCTTGTTCGATGGATCGTGGATGACCGTTTGTGATGATATCTGGAATCTGTTCAACGCAAGGGTAACATGTAGAATGCTAGGGTTCGTCGGTGCCCTGGACGCGCCACGATCAGCCATGTTTGGTCAGGGTTCTGGTGATACTATTGGTGTTAACTGCCTGGGAACAGAAGACAGCCTGCAAGACTGTGTCGATGTTGCGGTTGAATCTTACTGTGGGCATCACAAGGATGCGAGTGCAGTGTGCTACTCAGGAGGTACGAACTCTTTTTGGACATGAGGAAACGAATATTCGTAATTGTAAATGGCATTCTGTTCAAAACGCAAAAAAAAAATATAAGGTCATCAATTTACTTCTTCCCATCATTTCAACAAAATCAATTACTAAAATCCTTGAGACAGTGATAGAAAAGGTCTCATAACAGTGTATGACTGCATTTGACTTTGACAACTTTTTAGGCATTTCTTGAATGTTGTTTATTACAAGCAGTCATATTGCTTTTAAGAACCCTCACATAATAATATATGTATATTAAGTTCGCTTTAGTTAATACACTTTGTCTTTTTGAATTTAGCCTACCCGAATCCATTCGAGGTACGTCTGTTCGGTGGCACCGAAAGATTAAATATCATTCACTGACAGTAATAAAGAGAAAACATCGAATCGTTTCCACAATTATTTATTTTTGTATTGGGAGTTCAGGCAAATTATCAAATTTATTTTATAAAGATTCGCAAAATGTGACTAAAGTAAAATATAGAAGACCCTTTTTTTGCCTTAGCCCATCCGAACCCATTTAAAGTTCGTCTGGTTGGTGGACCTTACGACGCTGAAGGCAGAGTACAGGTACTGTACGACGGCTCGTGGGGAACTATCTGTGACGACACCTGGGATCTGAGAGACGCGAGGGTGGTTTGTAGAATGCTGGGGTTTGATGGAGCCTTGGACGCACCGGGATCTGCTCGATTTGGTGAAGGTTCAGGGGATATACTACTAGACGATGTCGGGTGTGAGGGAACAGAAGATAACCTTGCAGACTGTGCTCATTTAGGGATTCGAGTTCACAACTGTGGACATGGTGACGATGCAAGCGCTGTTTGTTATTCGGGAGGTACGTTTCTAGATTTTGTAGATTATCAATGTCAACAAATTGTTCTTACTTATTCACATGTTAAACACAGGTATATTTGTATTTCCTTGGTCGGTTTAAGGAAATGGAAAAGACTTATCGGTCATTTGGTTGGGCACACAAAAGCTGACCTCCGCAAACAAAGTTAGGATTGTAGGACGCTTTTCCTCATCTGACGTCACAGCTAGAATTTGAAAAAACAGTTATGGGGTTGCTCTTCTAGAAGTATGTCTGATCACGTCCAGTGCTCTTAAACAATCCATGTACATAATTTTTCTAAGAGGGATATATCATTACATTTTCTAACGAGCTGTAAGATTATGAACATTTTATCTGCTAATTATATTCTACATCTAAATTCAATCATGCACTAATAATGATAGTACATTTATAGAGCGCAGAAACTATCCAAAATTAGGTATATATTCTACTGCGCTACAAGAGCTCCTGATATGCTTAGATTTACAATTAATTAAAAAGATGTGTTTTCAGTTTTGACTTAAAGACGTTTACAGATGGTGATTTCCTGACTTCAAATGGCAAGTTATTCCAGAGTTTGGGGGCTGCACAAGCAAATGCTCGATCACCTAGCGTTATTTTTGTTTCGATAGATGGGATCTGCAGCAACAAAGTATCTCGGGAACTGCGCAAGTTACGATTGTGTTGATTAGGTTTTAAATACAACAGTTCTTTGATATAAGTGGGAGCTTGACCAAGAAGTGCTTTATATACAATCAGTAAGATTTTGAATGTTATTCATGGCGTACTGGTAACCAATGTAGATTTCTTAAAATTGGGGTGATCCGTGTGAATTTAGAACCACAGATTAGCCTTGCACAGGTGTTTTGAACCCGTTGCAATCTCACTATTTGAGAGTCAAGGATCCCATACAGTAGACCATTACAATAGTCCAACTTATTGGTGATACATGCATGAACAATGTCTTTCGTAATGTCCTTATCTTAATATTTACGAATACGTCTGAGATTATAGAGCATGTAGTATGCTGATTTACAAACATTTGTGATATGCTCTCTCATATTCAAATTCGAATCGAACTGTACTCCGAGATTTCTTGCACTAACAGATGGTTCTATTACAGAGTCTCCAATTGATACACTGTTTAAGTTGATTTCGGATGTCTATTTAGGTGTGCCAATGATCATTAATTAAGTTTTACCATCATTAAGCATGAGCCTATTTTGCAACATCCATCCACGTACATAGTCAACACATGTTTCTAGAAGTGAGACACATCGCTCTTTAGCATGTTCATGAGGTCTGAATGATACATAAAGCTGTGTGTCATCTGCATAGCAGTGGCATGATATCTCGGGGAAATTCGTTCGAATATTTGAAATGAGATTAGCAGTGTACAGAGTAAATAACAAAGGACCCAGCCGAGAACCTTGTTGAACTCCGAAAGGCACAGGGAAATCATCAGAGATCACATCATCTATTTTGACCTGTTGATATCTTTTTACCAAATACGACTCTATCCATTCAAGAACAACACCCTCTATGCCAAAACAGGTCTTTAAAGTCTCTGATAAGCAAGAATGATCTATGGTGTCGAATGCACTACTTAGATCTAATAACAGTAAAAGAGTGACTTTCTGGAAATCCATAGCCATCAATAGATTACTCTTTATTCTTAGCAGTGCAGTTTCAGTACTATGGAATGGTCTATATGCAGACTGAGTACATGGCAAAAGTGGGTTGTTATTGAAGTGATCCATAATTTGCTGGGTAGCAGCACCCTCAACCAACTTCGATATATATTTCAGATTACTGATAGGTCTTAAGTTCTTAAAATCTGCGTCAAGACCAGGTTTTTTCAATAAAGGTGTAATGAGGGCATTTTTCAATTGCATGGGAAAATGACCAGTCGAGAGAGAAAGATTAATCAACGATGTGAACACAGGAATTAATATGTCGATACATGGTAGAAGAAGTTTCATAGGCATAGGATCTAACGAGCATGACTTCTTACTGGGTTAAGTATAAGTTTTTCAACTTGCTGCTCAGAAAGAGATTTGAAATTGCTCAAAACATTTAACACAAATGAGCCTTTCCATCTCACTCTCTCTCTCTATCACTCTTAACAAAATTTACAAATGATAACTGTATAAATGGCATGCTTTAATATTAGATGAAATAAACAGAACCCAGAGCTTAGTGACTTACAACTCTATATGACATCTCCCTCGATGTGCAAATCATTTAAAACGAAAATGTGTATTTATTTAATATATATATCTGTAGAGTGTTTCTCTTCTTCAGAAAGAAATATGGGCTGTATTAACCTACTTCTTTAACAATATCTAAACTTATTTCGGGACTCTCATGCATTTGATCTCAGGGATTTTGGGTTGAAATAAGACCTTAAATGTCTTTTAATCATACAGTGTGCACTATTTTGGTTTAAATGTGACATGATGGTAAAACTCCTATTTCAAGAGAAAAATCCTTTTACCCCCTGGTTCTTCCCTACAGATCCATTTCAAGTTCGTCTTGTCAATGGATCTAACGATGCTGAAGGCAGAGTAGAGGTCAGGCACGATGTATCCTGGGGTACTGTCTGTGACGATCTATGGGATCTGAGAGACGCGAGGGTGGTTTGTAGAATGCTGGGGTTTGATGGAGCCCTAGACGCACCGGGATCTGCTCGGTTTGGTCAAGGTTCAGGGGATATCCTTCTAGATGATGTGGGTTGTTCGGGTACAGAAGTCAACCTGGCAGAATGTCCACATGGAGGGGTTGGAAATCACAACTGTGAACATTTTGAAGATGCAGGCACTATTTGTTACTTAGGTAGTAAGTTACCTCTCCATTTTAAGCTAGTGTGTACAGAAAAAGTGTAATATTTAAAAAAAATTATCTGTAGCTAAATGATCTTTTATATTTGTCCAACAAAATTCCTTTTAATGTGACTTCCTGATAGTTAGATAGGAGCAACTATAATAATTATAGTTGTTCTTATCTATATATGTTTAAGTACTATAGTATATACGAGTTTAAATGTACATATCGAATTAAATAAATACATTTTCTTCTTCACAACAACTGATTTAATTCTACTCAAATATGAATTAATTTTGCTTGTACCAATATCATACATTTCCGTTATGTTTACTGTTTTGCATCAATTGAACGCAGCTACATCATATTTGTTTAATCGATGTCAAAACTTATTATCTTCAATCGTTACTCAATCTGTATGGTGTTGTCTTATGTGTCTTTGGTCCGTATTCTACAAAGAAAGTTTTTTAGTCGATACAAAAAGACTAAATGGAGCAGTAATTATAAAACACGCAATTTGATATTAATCGATTTTTATTTCGAATAGTTGAGCGGACTGCTTTTCATTTTTTTTTCGACAGTGGCATAGAAAAACTCTTACTGCTGACATACGAGATTTTAATTTCGACTAGATCTCCAGTGAAATAACATTGAAGTTGTTGCTTAGTTTTTTCCTCTGAATATATTCATATATTTATTTTCAATGAAATGATAGAGAAGAATGACAAATATGTGTTATGTTTGTTTTACACAAATTTACACATGAATTCGTTTGTATTAGTAGTTAAGGCAAATGATCAGGTTTATTTCACAAACATTCACAACATAGGAAAAAGGTAAAAAAATAGAAAAAATACTTTCCCCTCAGCCCATCCTCAGCCATTTCAAGTTCGTCTTGCCAGTGGGTCTAACGATGTTGAAGGCAGAGTAGTGGTCATGTACGAAGGATCTTGGGGAACTATCTGTGATGTTGGCTGGGATCTGAGAGACGCGAGGGTAGTTTGCAGAATGCTGGGGTTTGGTGGAGCCTTGGACGCACCAATATCTGCAAGGTTCGGTCAGGGATCTGGTCGTATTCTTCTAGCTAATGTCGGGTGTGAGGGAACAGAAGCTAACCTTGCAGACTGTGCTCACCGAGGAATTGGAGATTACTGTGATCATAGACGCGATGCCGGCGCCATTTGTTATTCAGGAGGTATGTTTTTAAAAAGCCATAGTTTCAATCAACCTCTTTTAAATGCTTCCAAAATTCCTTGCTTAAACATTACACATATGAGTGTTGCAGTGAAATCCCTAACATTGCGACTGAGGCATTGGCCATTGTGACCAGCAAGGCCAAGGCTTAAAACTCCAAGACCAAGGCCCAATCATCAAAAAGTTCGGGAAAATGGAACCTGCGAAGACGGGTGTTAACTTACACATAAAAAGACACAAAACATGGAATTCTTTATACCCAACAGGATGTGTTATGAATTTAAGCATTGCCTTCATCAACCAAATTGGAAAATAAGGGGTTGCCATTTTGTTCTCGGCGGGGTTCGGAGGGGGTAGAAAAGTGTTACAAATATTAATTTGCATAATTACAAACTCCCTTTAATAAGGGGTTGCCATTTTGTTCTCGGCGGGGTTCGGAGGGGGTAGAAAAGTGTTACAAATATTAATTTGCATAATTATAAACTCCCTTTTTATTACCCACTACTAATATATGCTTTCCCAATTTCCCAATCAATCTCAATTAAATGAGTTAATGCATTCAATTAAGTGTGTCACTATAGTGTCAAAGTTTATTTCCCTATTTGAGTAAGATTACCCAAATATTTTTTGGTGTGCAGATAACGGGGCTTTTAGACTATGTTTAATAACCACTGTTCAAAGTAGGTGACGGCTCCATAAACGACATATAGTTGTAAAGCTTAGATCCTCTTCTTTCATTTGATGCAACTCATATGAGGCATATTTCACGCATGAATGATTAAAACAATTTGAAGAGAGGGTACAAAAAAGTCAATTGCCGGGCGGTATCTAAATTTCGAAGAGAAAGTCACACTTCTAGAAAGTTCATTTTTTATGCCCTTACATATGACACCTCAATCAGGAAAATTGAGTCAGGAAAAACACAGTCCTGTTTGTTTAAATTATTGCCTGCATTTCCATAATTTGATTAAACGTATTCGTTTTCACTGGCTGCCTGCCGTAGCAACAAACAGAGTTGACAAAAGACCTAACTCCGTTTCGTTGACGTTCAGCCATGCACAAAGAAGAAGAAAGACTTGCTGCATGGCTGCTCATGGCTGTACATAACTTTGCCTCTTTGTGTGTACGGGAACAAGTATTGTTCTACCGGAAAATATAAGATGATGTTCAAATAATCCCCCACCTGTATTTTCATTTTGTCTTAACGACGGTTTTGCATGGGAAGCAACGACAGCCAAAGCGTAATAATTTCCATTATTCTACACATGAATATATCAAGCCGACAATGCGATATTCTCCCTCATCATCTACAGTCCTCACAAAAAATTGGGGTTAGTTGTTTGGTAGTACTTTATAGCATATCAAGATGCAAACAATGGCCAAATATTTTTAAGTGCCTTCATTTTTGTAATCGAACGTAAGATTTGCGGTGATATAATCTCAAACAAGCATGTTTTACGTTCTTCTCTAATAGTCCATCCCAAACCATTTCAAGTCCGTTTCGTCGGTGGGTCTAACGATTCTCAAGGCAGAGTAGAGGTACTGCATGATGGATCCTGGGGAACTATCTGTGATGACAGCTGGGATCTGAGAGACGCAAGTGTGGTTTGCATAATGCTGGGGTTTGATGGAGCCTTGGACGCACCGACATCTGCTAGGTTTGGTCAAGGCTCTGGTCATGTTCTGCTAACTTATGTCAGCTGTGACGGAACAGAAGGCAACCTAGCAGACTGTGCTCATGCAGGGATTGATCGTTACCCATGTAGTCATTTAAGGGATGCAGGAGCCGTTTGTTATTCGGGAGGTATGTGTGTGTTTTTTAATTTTTTTTTATTTTTATTGGTTAGCCATTTGAGTAAATAATTCTTACTTATTCGCTTGCATATACACCTTAATGTATATTTTGCATTTCCTTGATTCAGCAATTGAGGTTGACCGCACGAAACTGAATTCCGCAAACAAGCAAGAATCATAGGTTTTCTCACTCCATCGTCTCACCTGAATTTGTTTGTTATAGTTAGGGGATTGCTCTTGATATTTCTGATCATATGAGGTACTCTTGACCAATCTATGTACTGGATTTTTATAAAGAGGGGTCCATGATTACATGATTACATTATACATGTGAAAGCACGATAACCAAACACCCGGGTAACGTCATTATGAAAACTAAGTTTGCATTCAAAACACAGCCCCCCTTAAATTAAATTAAGCTTCCATTTAATCCGTTAATCGAAATTAGGAAGAAAACGCAAACATGGCGGTTTATGGAAACTCATGTCGCTGGAATTTGTGAAAAGACTTTTAACAAATTTGAATACGTTTAATGGATTTTGTAGAAAACTAAATTGAAAATATTAAGCCCCTTTTAATTCATTATTTGTTGTATAATTTTTGTCTATGTTATCTCTATTTTTATTAATTTCCATGAATATTTATCGGTACAAAAATCCGAAGTTATTGTTTCGAAATATCTTTCTAGGTTTGAAAACTTACTCGGACTTGATCACCTCTGATGAAATACCGTCAACGTACACAGCCAGGCTTTTCCCCAACGGACACGAAACCACGATATCTCCAGGCCCAATTCAACTAGTTGACTTCCGAATGAAAATTCTAATTGGACTGTGTATTCTATTATTTAGCATGATTCTGCTCGCATCATTCGGGTACTGTATTTACAGGTTTAAAAAGAGAATGGATGCTTGGGATTTAGACACTGAAATATATATGGACGTGGCGACTATGTCATCAATGCATGCTCGGTCACCTGGTTCTGCTTACCAAGCTTTGAACGCACCACCTAAATTGCCTGAAAGACGGAAAAGTGATGTTTTAAGTCACCATTATGAATCAAATATAAAAGATATAAAAGATAATGATGATGACGACTCAGAAGAGGTCCATGATTATGCGGATATGAAAACTGTTAACAAAACACCTCAAACTGATGAGGACTCGGACATAGACGGTTATCTCCTTCCGAGCACAGAAATACCTTTAAACGACGGAAAATCGGTATTAGTTAAGAGAAACTTTGGTTGCAAAATGGACATATCAAGACCTTCTAATAAAAAAGCAGGAACGGTGTCTTTATGTCAAGGCATAAAAGAAAATATGAAAAACGATTATATGGAAATGAAAACGGTCTACCAAAAGCCCAAAGCGGGAACAGACATAGATCTTGATGGATACATCCTTCCAAACGTAAGGCCTTTTTTAAATGATGGTGATACAGGAACATATGAACTAACTCGTGAAAATAACGACGAGGAATCGAACATGAAAATCGCCTGTACCGGAGGTGAAGGGCATGTCTCCTTACCACAAGACACGTCGGAGAAAGAGATGAACGAGTATACGGATATGAAAACCGTTTACCAAACACTTAAAACTGATAAGGACTTGGACATAGACGGGTATCTCCTTCCGAACACAGAAATACCTTTAAACGATGGAAAGTCGGTATCAGATAAAATTAACTGTGGCTGCAAAATGGAAATGCCAAAACCTTCTGATGAACAAGCAGGAACGGGGTTTTTACCTCAAGGCATAAAGGAAAAGATGAAAAACGAATATATGGAAATGAACACGGTTTACCAAAAGCCTAAAACGGGAACGGACATAGATCTTGATGGATACGTCCTTCCAAACGCAAGACCTTCGTTGAATGATGGTGATACAGGAACCTATGAATTAACTCGTAAAATGAACGACAAGGAATCGAACATGGGAATCGATTGTACTTTAGGTGAAGGGAAGGTCCCCTTATCGCAAGACACGTCACAGAAAGAGATACACAAGTACATGGATATGAAAACTGTTTGCCAAATTCCTGCAGCAGGAACTGACACGGATCACAATGGGTATCTTCTTCCAAGTACGATGCTAGAGACTAGATCTATCCGAAACGATATCAAAGCAGAATCAGATGGTCAATCTGATGAAGACAGGGTGCCAGATGAGGAATGAATGGCGGCGAGTCAATGAAAGAAAGATCACAAAGTATGAGCACTGGAAAAGAAGAGTATTGTACTAGCAACTATCGGAAGCGAAGTTGAAGGGAAGTGTCGAGGTGGTAGGTGTCCTGCAGGATTGATAGACATCTTCAAGAATTGGGAGGGTGGAATGAGAGTAGCGAGATTGAATGCGCGAGAGAGAAGCCGGCGGCCCATAGAGGCTGTGGCATAACATGGCAGTACATGTAGTGATATGTATTTTAAAGAACGGGATGAAACATGGAGGATTCCAGTAAACTAACCTATAAAACAAGGTGCAATCTGAGATTAATGTACATAAGCCATATTGACTAAAAGACACACTCTGAAGGAGATGAACATTGATTAGTATGTTATGTATGATCCATTTATTCTTAATTTAGAACAGGACAATTTGCCATGCACCAAACTAGAAATATACCAGAACCTCTTCCGTTAACACTTTGATAAAATGGTGGTCCTCCTCGTCTTTTGACACAAACATGTTCTCACGACATTTAAACTTACTGTGGTGTTTGTAATTTACTAACAGAACCAATTTGTATATAACGATCATCAGATGAAGCAACTTACAACTGAACTAGACCGAGTTCAGAATCTCCAAATCCGAATTATGCAACAAAGAAATAGCCAAGTGTTTTTTATTGGCTCCCAGAATCATTCTGCAAAAAACGACACTTATTAGATTTGTCTAATTAATTCGATGGTGCTTTTATTTTTGTTGCTCATATCACTAAAACTTATCATTACTGAGGCCCACACAGTATCAAATTGGTGCCTCATTTACTCTTAATGTATACATTACTTTCTTTTATGAAATAAAATGTCTGCAAAAAAACAAGCGAATGAAATGACAAAGAAACTGTTGAAAGTTCTTATTTATCGTAAAAGTACTAGTTAAATTCATTTCAATTTTTTAAAAGAAATCTAAATCCGAGTACTTTATATTTTTATTGTCACCTAATTTGCATGAAATGATCTGATTGTAATTATGTTATCTTGGGATTTCGATTTGTATGCGCCCATAAACATGGGATTAAGCGCTTTATAAATTGTACATGTATATATTATTAGTAAAAGTAGTACATGTATTATCAAACCAGGCAGAAAAGTGGAACATTTATGTAATTACTAAGTGGTGATTAGTATTACAAACATACAATATTGTATTTGATTGAAATCTATTGTGAAGTTCAAGTTCTGCATTTTTAGTCTAAAGTTGTGTTTGTGTCCACACTTTGCTTAGGGTTGTTTGGTCTTTCTTTTTAAAAATTTATATATTGTTCTATTTGTTTTTTTTACATCGTTTAAGCTTTTAGTTTATAGTTGTTGTTGTTTGGTATTGCAAATTCAACTATGAGTTTTAACAAATTCTCCTCTTGGTTGCGAGCACTTTCAACTTTTGTTCATAAGGGGACTTTTTTGATGCCATGAGTAATTATTTGCATCTGTGCTGTAAAATGTTCTGCTTTGTATGTGTATATGCTTTCATTTGAATTCAACAGAGATGAACTTTAACATAATCAAATGCATTGTAAATAAGTATCTCTACCAAAAGTGAAGGAATTTCAAATTGCCTATTTTCAATGGGAAATTCCTCCTTTGTTTAGGAAACGTCATTATTTGTCAGAAATATGTTAAATAATCATCGCTATGAAGATATCTTTTTCCCCCAAGGGTAGTAAGTCTACCATATAAAACTTCGTTAAATTGTGTATCAACATAATAAAAAAAGAAAATAAGAAAATGGGTTGGGGAGAACTAATTAAACATCGTACATCTACATGAGTAGAAACGTAAGAAAATTGAGGCTATTATAATTACATAATTAATGGCGAAATAGCAATTAGTCTGTGATGTAAATAGGAACTCCCAATACCTTCGTAGGCCTACTCTGACAAAACATTCTCTCAAATATGCGAGAGTTGTCCAACACTACATGGAAGCGAATTAATTATCAGTTTTCTACAAAGTTTGAATAGATAACACGTTTATAAAAAGGTTAGGACTTTCTACCTTTTAAATTTAATTGGTTCAAACTTAAACCATCTGTTTCTCTAACATTCCGTTTTTCCTTAAAAGCAACCCTTGCCGGTATAAAAGATTGAATTTCCCTCTAAGAAAAAACCGAATCGATACTGGGATTCACTTGAAAAAAATGAATAAAGCGAAAGCATAATACTAAAAATGATTTAAAACAATTTAACTTCACTAGTTTTCTGGCATGTGTGCCTGCTAAAGGGGCTAAAGCGACTGTACTGTAGAGGCTTTCCAATGTTAATACCCAGCGTTATGACACTCGCAAGATCGCCGATGTCGACTCCTCTTGCAAACCCAGTATTATTGAATTGTACGTTATCATGTTCACAGTCAACGAATATAGCATAACATAGTTTGGAACAAGCAGTGTGTAGAACACCAATAATAGATCATCCGTTCATCTATAGTATATTCATCAATCCTACCTACGATGTGAATAGATAGTATACCTACGCCTACGCTCTTGCCTTGCAGACTTGTTGAGTGCGACACAGAAAAATAAAGGCCTGAAAACATAAACAATTATGAACTATGGGCTGTGTGGTTCCACGTTTTTCATAAAGAAGTAATATACTCTCAAATACGCCATGTCATATGCCATGTACAGTGTCACTATAGAGAAACTACTGTACACGGGTCGTGACGTCAGATGTTGGTCTTGATGGCAATTTGCACATTTACACGAGGCCCATCTTAAAATATATATATTTTAAATAATTTTTTCTTATCATTATTATACATTTATGTCTCATCTGTCAGTCGTCATTGTCTCTTTTGACCTTTTCAGTGTTTACTCTACTATATAGGCTACATGTCGTAAGCAAGTTTTCAAATTACGGATTTATAACTGTATTATTATTCTGCCACTTTTTGGTAATCTATGTATATATTTATTTTTTGTTCAAGTCAATATATGTACATGTTACCAAACTATGTTTGTCACTATTTTGAGGGATCCACATTTTACATGTTTGGGTTTTCAGTGGCTCCCTCCATTTCTACTGGTTTAACTTTAAAACAAACTCAAACAAAACTATTATACGGGATATTTATGTATACTTTCCATTTTATACCTTTAAACCATTTAAAGTGTATTGTATTATTGATTCAATTGTATATCTGATTTCTTGTCAAAATAACTGTTCTGTTGGAAGTGAAAAATAAAACTGAAACTGAATGTATTTCATACGCAATTGACCCATCAATTGCACTGATTCTGTTTATGTCGGATAAAAATTACTACCGTCTAACAGCAGATAGCTTGGTTTAAAAAGAAAAATGTTTTTTAGGGTTCATTTATTGGACATCCCACCACTAACCTATTCCAAGAGATGATGCATTCACATTTTTAAAGGCAGAACAAGCTGGAACTTAGTTTGACAAGCCATATCCATAAGTGAAATATTGTTCCGGTTAGACTTTCTTTCGTAAGTTTCAACATAATAAATAAAACTTAATAAAACAATGACATCTATGCTAAATATATTACTCATTGTGGACGTAGTATCGAAATTAACATCAGTAGTGATATTCGTTTGTCTTGCAATGTATGGTCAACAAAGGATCTAAAAGATCACGTTAGTCGTGCGCCGCTGCAACATTTCGTCAGGTGGAAAATATAAAGTAAGCAAGTGTGTTTTATACTCTACGGGTGGACCGTCGCACAGTGGGCAAGGGAGGAACCAAAGTGCACCAAAACTAATTTGTTGTGTCTTTTTTCTTGCCCTGTTGATAGATACAATGTAATACATTGAATAATACCTCAGTAAAAAAAAAATTAATTATACTAATTAATCATCAAAAATTAGTTTGGGCGCACTTTGGTTCCACCCTGGTCCACTGTGCGTCGGTCAAATAATTCGATCAATAATTAGAACAATAACGGACAAGGCCTATTGGCCGAAGCTCACGGTTGCTCAACTAATCAGCGGACCGCTGGCTTGACTCGCCTGCGGTCTGTTGATTGGTTGAGCACGCTATTGTTCCCGCGGAGAGAGATGTAGATATTGATGGATATTTTCTCCCTTGTCAGGACATATCCGAAACCGACGAGAGTGAAAACTGTGGAGAAAAAAATAACCATGGTGCAAATTAACTAAAAATGTACCTCAAACAACTGCTGAACTTTCCAAGAGTTGAAATGAAAGACTGGAGGCTGCGGTGAAACACAATATGGCACAGGGTAAATACCATGAACATATGGATATGAACACTGTAGATAAAATATACATAAAATAAACTAAAGAATTAGACACGTAGTAGTATGAGTTAAGTTGTTACTAATCCACCTATCCGCAACGCACTTATCCTTCATTTGTAATGATGTACATAAGTGTGATGAAACACAAAATAGCGAATTAGAGCCATATTTTAATGATATCAAATCACCACTTTCAAAAAGATTACTCCTCTCCAGTACGATGAAAACTGAAAGTGATGTCAAATTTAGTTATAAATGGAGGTCATTAGTTCGGCAAGTCAATTATAATGCCTCCTTACTTCAATACAGTCTCAGCTTAATGACAATTAATGCGGTTGTCTAAACCATTTTTAAAATCAATTGACAGGTCATCTTCCACCCGATGATCGAAACCAAGTTATAGGCCAGTGACTAAACAGACTATTTAATCATATAGGTTTTTTTCCACTGCGTAACATAATTCCAGACAAAAACAGTTATACGGAAATACCAAACGAACTACCTTATCAGTGTTGAAATAATTAATAAAACAACATGGATGTGTGTGTTCTTTTAAATTAAATTATGTTATATATTCAGAAATTGTTCCTTTTTGTGATACACGAAATAAACGTTTCCGTGAGATGGTAACGGACGAAAGTAATTGCTTGACCTAATAAGAGCACATTGTTTGGCTTATACTAAACACTGCGGTCGCGGCGCGCTGGAAAACACTTGGGGTGCGTGTGGTAATTTACTTAAAAAAGAAGTCGGAAGTTGCGATTGTCATTTTCAATGATAGAAAAATAAGAATACAAGAATTAAGGTTGACTTTAGAAAAGACAAAATACTAGAAGGATAAAGTACATTTTAGAGAAAGTGTAATATTACAAGGCTATATGATAGGCCTATTAAAGGGATAGTTAAGTTCTGTTGCAGAGGGCGCTACAAAAAAATAATTTTTTTGTGAGATAATGAAAAACTGAGTGTCAAATTTGAAAGAACATAATATTTAGATGACAAAATCATCTTTGTTTGATCAAAATCGGTTCAGAGATGGCTGAAATATAACGATTTGTAATACTTGTGTACCACCACAAATATTAGATATTTTGAAAAATTTGAAAAAAACCGTTGAAAAAACGAAATAACGCCTTTTACGTCGTATTTCAGCCAATGCCGATGTTGGCTTTTCTGTTGGCATTTTTGTGTTGCGTGTTACGCAGAACTAGCCGGCCCATTTATTGTTATTTGTAATAAAATAATCAATTAACGGTCACCGTGTTTTTTTTTAAGTGGAACTGAATTTGTATGATCGTATTGGCTAAATTTCACACATTTTGGGGTCTAACATTACCTTTATAGAAATTTTAGGTTCTAAAAGGGCACTAGAAATGTCATAGATAAGAATAAGAGCAATAACCATGCACTTTGAAGGCATTTGCGGTCTGAAAACAGAACTCAACTATCCCTTTAATATGATGGAAACAATACAGAATGGAAAGAGCAATAACATGAATCGTGGGAAATTACGAACGAACAAGAAAGGAATACAAAGGAAAATTATATTCAAAAGGAATTGATAGAATTCATTGGCCAGATTTAACAGTGATAAAGATCAAGAATTACCTGATAGAATAAAATGTAGAAAGACTATTTTTTAAATGCTATAGACATGAAAATAAAGTGAGGAATAAAACTTAATAGAATGAAAAATGACAAGAAATGATGGAAATATAGAAAGAGAAGATGAATTGTGGGAAACAAAGGGGAAAAGAGAGAAATACAGGAACAGAGTATGTTATAGGCCTAATAGAAAATTGTGGTAGAATGCACCAGAAGAATTAACAATAAACATAAAGATGGGGAAGTTGGATTGCAGAAAAAACAGATATTCATTGTAGGCCTAGAGGAAATGAAGAATGAAAGGGGAAATGAAGGGAGAGAAAGAATTAAAGATGTATATAGAAGAACTATTTTTTTTAAATGGCATAAAAAAAAAAAAGATGATAGGGAAAACCAACAAAGAATATCGCAATTATTGTATGGATGAATAGAATAATAACCAAAAGGGTATATGAAAGGAAAAAAAATTGATGAAAACAGAGAAATTATGACAGAGGGCAGAAATACGATTAAGAAGTTAGAGCAGAAAGAATTCAAGAAATGGATATTAGAAGAATCAAAGATAAACATAGACATAAATAAAGGATGATAGAAGAGGTGAAAGGAGAACAAAATGCGAGGGATGTGACGAGAGGATTAAAGAAAGATTAAAATGATAAATGATACATAGACCTTTAAGATTCATTGATGTAAGGATGACAGCAATAGAATAAAATAAAGGGTGTCGACAATTTCAGATCTGTTCATCAATACATTTTCCCCCTTATAACGCCGATTTGAAGACAACATTAACAAAAAAATTGGTCCAGCTAGCCGTGACCCGAGTGTTTTCCAGCGCGCCGCGACCGCAATGTTTATTATAATCCCATTGTTCGAGTTCGACGTTTGAAGTAATGTACACAACGGGAAACAAATCTCAACGAACCGTCTGCGTTTTCTTTTGACATGGATATGCTAGACTCCACAAGTCGTCACCATTGGACCTCGATATAAATCCACAATCGTTTACAGCGTGTGTACAGATAATAATAAACTAGAACTGCAATTGTATTAGAACGATTTGCATGCATTGAAACACGTGTTTCTACATAGCAGATAAAAAAAACCTTTTCTTGGACTATCTAGAGTAATTTGTAAGAAATCTGTAGCATCCAGGATAGGAAGGCAGAACGAAAGGCCTAAAATAAAATGGTCCGAAACTGACAAAATGGCGCCTGAACGGTCAGGCATGAGTAATTTCGGTAAGCAAAGAATTTATAGACATTGATAAGATGCTAAAGACTGTTTGAAAAGAATCGAAATAGAGAAAGGGTCCTAGATAAAACTCACAAGCTGCCTGCAAAACGAAAGGGATTTGGGTGAAAGAAGAATATGCCAAGACGCGTTCTTTGGCCCAAATGACTTTCTATACTAACAAAATAATGCAGGGTATAAAATGGCTTTAAAAATCCCCCCCCCCCCCCAACAGATCTTCGAAATGCGGTTTCGAGATGCCCTGCGTTTGGCCACTAAAAATATGCTTACCTAATTTAAAATGGGGAAAAGCGGCGAGGGGCGGAAAGCTTTCTAAAAAATGAAGTCATAGCCAATATGTGTTGTGATTGAGCGGAAACCAAGTGAAATCCAAATTTTGACTCTTGTTCGAAAGCGATTTACGCAAGATTTTCTGTATAAACATTCACTGTGCATGGAATCATTCGAAAAGGGCATTTCATTTCATTTGTCATTTGCACGTAATGTATTGCAAGCATGAAATGCATTATTATAAGGCATTGTAAATTTTTCATTTATGGCAATAAATTCGCGATAATTTCATTAAATTTTAATTAAACTTAACAAACAATTATCAAGTTCATAAATACAAATATTTGCCAAGTTTAAATGATTTTCAATAGCAAAATTTGCATAGTCGGTCAGTGGGGGGTATATATCTTTTATTTGGCTTAAATGGGTATACCTTGAAGTATCTAAGTCCAAAAAAGGGTACGGGTTTGTCCAGGAACAATGAAATACGGCCACAGGAAATATATCATGTTTGACTATTGGTGCGTGGAATTCGGCAGGAAGTGTGTGCTATGATAATATAAAGAGCCTGTGAACATCTGAGACAGAATTGAATAGGTATGAAAAAGTTATGGCAATTTTCGATTTTTAGGGGTAATTTTTTTTTTCAGCGATTTCGGACTTGAATTTCGAATAAAAAGATGACATTTTGAAGGGCAGGTTATAGGTCACCTCTCGGACAATATATCGTCGCTGTTTTCACGAAGTGACGGTAGTGAGAAAAAAAATTGCATTCACTTTGCGTTACGATTTTCCTCACTACCGTCACTTCGTGAAAACAAGGACGATATATAGAGGAATTAGGTAGAAGTCTGTAGCATCTAGAATAATTGATATATAAAGGAAGAAAAACATGCCATAAAACGGGGTAAATGGCGCCTAAACCGTCACACATGAGTGATTTCAGAAAACGAAGCATATTCGGTGACCTTGAAGGGATGCCGGAGATTTATGCCTACGAAGTTTGGTGGGATCGGGGAGGAAGGGACCAAGCCAGGGCTCACATGCACTGCATGCAAAACGAATGGGATCAGGAAGGAAGAATAATAATTCAGCCTGACAATGCGACGATAAACAGTGTTGACGAAGGATGTCGATGTAACTACCGTTTCTGCTGGACTTCCTGTGCTATAACACACCTCGTTAAATGGGTTATGATGTGTGTCCTAACCCAACTCCATTTCACGTATGTCGATGCAACGGTTTTCCTTCGTGCAGGCTGCTGCGTTTATCGAAGACGCACTCTCCTGGGATCTCTCATACGCTACACAATACGAGGTAATCCTTAGTGATCGCTCTGAAAGAAACCCAGGCGCCTTCACCGACAACTACAGAACATAATTAAATCATAAAATCACAGAGGGAGACGCGAGTTGGTCTAGCGGTACGTTCACTTGGTCACCTCTCTGTCTTCGCCTACAAACCGACTCAGGCGGATCCGGTTCAAAATTGGAAAACGTCTTTCGGATGGTGATGTTAAAGGTCGGTCCCAGACGTAAATGTCTGATTGATACACGTCTGTAATCACTCAAATACACACATTTCGTCTATTTCTGCCCAAATACGTTCAACATTTCTCGAAAAATAAATCCTGCGGGGCACAGTTCCGTAGTTGGTCCCAGCAGTTCATCAAAAGAACGGGTTTCGTTCGTTCGTGCAAAGAGTATCAGGGAGTACATCATCTAGATAGGAAGATCCTTATAATTAAGCCAACATATTGTCTCATCATCGAGCTCGCGAAGTCCGGAAGCGCCGTGGGGGGATTTGTAGATCGGACAAACATCAATGACATGATCCATAGTTTTGATCTCTCCACATGCGCAGTTTGGTGATGATTCAGCTCCAATTTTATGTAGGAAATGTTGTGTACGGCCAACTCCAGTTTTGATACGGTTTAGGTTGACCCAGG
This sequence comes from Strongylocentrotus purpuratus, assembly GCF_000002235.5. NCBI lineage: Eukaryota > Metazoa > Echinodermata > Echinoidea > Camarodonta > Strongylocentrotidae > Strongylocentrotus > Strongylocentrotus purpuratus. The sequence goes on from NW_022145609.1 coordinate 13,242,639, forward strand.
CTTTCCTTTGGAGGTCACAGCCACTTGGTTTGGCACAGGGCTTTGTGATGAACTCCTTCAGGTTGTTAGTGGACGAATTCCACTGGTCTGACCAGCGTTTTTCTATCCAAGTGGCTAAGGTGGAGGGAGGCTTCTCAGGCAGCAGCTCAGCAGCCTGTGTTGCAAAGTGTCTTCTAGGGAGACGCTGTCCTTCAAAGGCAGAGGGGGCAGGAACAAGGCATTTGCATTTGTCTCGGGTTTCAAGAGACGGCAGCAAAACGGTTTACAGCGTCGGAAGCCCCCAAAACCTAACGCTATTATTGTGTATGTACTTATATAAAAGAGGCCTATATATAAATATATGTATATAAATTAATACAAAATGGACAGAAAGCACAAGATTATCAATCTAAAACGATTAAGCGTGGGAGATATTGCCTGTGACTTAATAAAATAAATAATGTTTAGTCATTTATTATATTGAATATTTAAACTACAAAAGAGCTACGTAATTTTTTTTTCATTGAAATATGAATTCGGTAGTAACGTAATGAAAAACAACCCCGGGGTTATTTAAAAAAGACGAAAAATCTTTGGCAACACAGATTTTTTGTATGAAAGAGGAAAAGCACATGAGAACAATTTTGACATGATAGTTTACAAAGCTCTAAATGGTCAAACTCCTAGTTACGTTACTAAATTGTTGCATATCAAGTCTCAAACTCATGGTCGTAACCCTCGTAGTACACAAGATACATTTATGTTGCAAATACCCCCATATAAAACCAAAGTAACCCTTGGAGACCGGTCATTTCTTTGTGCTGCCCCTAGATTATGGAATAAATTACCACTAGAAATAAGGAAAGCCCCATCACTAGATAATTGTAAATCAAGACTGAAAACTCACTTGTTCACATAGTATGTATAGCACAGCATTTACGAGCTCTTGCAGCGCAGTAGAATATATCTACTTTACAAATGAATATTATATATATATATATATATATGTAACTCATTACACTACAATGCGGAAGTTTTGAATGATATAATATTCCGCTTTTTATATAGCGCTTAATATATCAACGATGTGTCTAAGGGGTTTACAGACATATTATTACCCCGGCCATCGGATTCGGGCTTACCCGCACACAATGTATGCTCATTCTCCATTCCCTGGGGAGCATTCCAACCAGGCGCTAATTTACAAGCGCACACTTGCTCATCCAACTACATTAACTTTCGTATCCTATTGGGTGCCCATTTAACACCTAGGTGGAGAGTGGCAAGTGTAGAAATTAATGTAGAAGACCGTACGTGTATATATTTCCGTATTCCCATACATGTAGCATCATTCTATCGTCGCCTTGGTCATGCATGAAAACCTGAACACTGGAAACAGCTATAGCGACTGTTAAGCTCACAGTCGTCATATAGTGGCCAGTCCAGCGCCACCCTATTCTAACAGATCTCGCGCTGGCGATTTATTCCGCTACAACTGGATAAACGGTGTCGCTACTTGCAGTCCTTCGTTAACCGGTAGGCCAGCTTTGCGAGAGTGCTGTTTAACTATAATGTTCTATAGCAGGTACGAAAAAATGTTCCGACTCTCTCCGAGCTTACGGCTCTTCAGCATATGTGTAAAGTAATCCTGTTCCTGCTTATACTTTTGCCTATTCTTTCCTCGTAAGGAAGGAAATTCGCTAGCTTATTACAAATGGCCTATATAGTCTATATAATACCGTGTGAGTAAAAAAAAAGTTTACACCTTAAAAATTGATAATTATTAAAAAATTATCTATGAACAGTAAATCATTATACATTTTATGAAAGAGCGTTTCATCCTAAATAATTTGGTATCATTTTTGTGTAGTATGTGTTCACGCTTGGATGAACAGGTGGCATTGTTTGCCAGAATGCAAAAATCGACTTGCGCCAAAGTGATGCCCACAGCATGTAATGTGTTGGGATTAGCGGTGTGAGAGAATGAATTGATGTATCAAATGAAATGCATTGCATATGCTTTTGCAGAAGCAAAGTCACACACGCACACACACACGCGCACAAATGTTCGTTGATGTTTGATACTCGATATTTGATATGTGTGGCATGATTAATCTTGTTAGGGATGTTATTTGGATCTGCAAAAACCGATTTAATACCCAAATCCCAATTGTTTTATTAAAACTTAGATAAGCAACTTTGGCGCAAGTTGATTTTTGCACTCTCGCAAACAATGCCTCGTGTTCATTCAAGCGTGATCACATACCACACAGAAATGATACCAAATGATTTGGGATAAAAAAAAAATATATAAAAAAACTCTTTCATAAGATGTATAATAATTTACTTTTCATAGATGATCTTTAAAATAATTTGCAATTTTCTAGGTGTAAACTGTAGTTGTATACCAGTGATTAGAGGTGGCATTTCCTATAGCAAGCACAGTCATTGGAAACATTAAAAGAGAAACTTCGTTTCGAAAGCTGGGATATGATCAGAAATTCTTAATCTCCCATTAGCAATGCGGTCCTATATCTTACATGATGAATTCTCCCATTTTTACGGTAAAGACATATTCAAAATACCTTCATTTTCTATGCCATGTTTTGTCCAGAAAAAAATGTAGATACAATGCTTTGTACTTGTTTTTCCGCAAAAATCCTGTTCCACGAACGACATAATAATAGATTTCATTGAGTTTTTTTGACAATTTTGGTAACGGTCTCATCTAAATGATGCATCGTGCGCGCGCAGATAAACGCTTCATCGTATACAATTATCTATCAAACAGTAGTGCGGAAAGGCCTAGTGTGTGAACACCATTAAGCAGTCGTTTCGTAGCGCTTAGAGACTTCGGTGGGAAGCGCTTTATAAGTAACGTTGTTATTATTATTATTATTATCCCGACGGGAGATATTGTTGAGAGGCTCCATGTTACCAGACCAAAAGACACCCAAAATTATGAATGACCTGGACTAAAAAGGCGTTACTCTCCTATGCTTTGTCCGATTTTCTAAAACTCCAACAACGATATTTTTCATTTTATGCTTTTTCCACAAAAAGTTAATTCACGTATAAATTAAATATACTTTCAAAGAGGAATTCCTCGCTGGTTGGAGAAATGTCGGCAGTCTGAGAAATAGTGTAACCCCCCCCCAAAAAAAAAAAGGTATAGAAATGCCCCTGTTATATATTCATAATCAATCTCATCTGATCTGTAGTTATTATTTTTAGTAAAACGACAAGCAAAAAGATTGATTCTTCTGTTCGTTCTATGTCACGTGAGTGACTTTTTTAAATTATTTAAACTGGTACCTTATCAGAAACCACAACAGAACACGATTGTATAAAGGTATAATGAAATTTAGTCTTCAGCCTACGAATCGTGGCGTCAAAAATCAACAGAACATAAACAATTTACTAGAACATAACTTTAGTACAGTGCAGCTTCCATCTCGTGAGTACATCACAGCTCCTGGTCGCTTGGCCAGTCTCTAGATTTCGTAGATATCCCCGTCGACTTGGCAGCTCATCTACTTTAGGTAAAACGACAAGCAAACAAAGTGATTCTTCTGTTCGTTCTTCCCCATACAGAATCACTCGGAATACAATAGAATGCTGTTTTGCGGAAACCCATCGACAGTCTTCTACCTAGATGTACGTCTTATATTAAAATGGATCCAACTTTGTTGAATGAAAAGTGGAGGTCTTGTACGGTGGATCATGGATGACTGTTTGTGGTCATTCGTGGTATTTTCTTGAAGCCAAGGTGGTTCGCGGGATACTGGGGTTCGACGTTTGTTGAGGTCTTAAAGTGTAACACGGTGCTCATGCTATGTTCCCACTATCAAAATTGGTGACACATTTGAAATCGTGTTCTGAATCGTGGAGTAATCGTGGTGATTCTATCAGATATTATCAGATCTTGAGGTCAGTCGTGGCAATCGCGTTGATCGTAGGGAAGTTTTGAACAGATAATAAAACTCTACGATCAACAGATTAGTTGTCAAAAATGATCATCGTATCAGATCGTAACAAAGCGCGATATATCGCATTTAATCCTGCTTTCTGATCGTGGTGATCGTGATCAACCTCGTACAAGACTTCTACAAATATGTACGTCTTATATTAAAATGGATCCAACTTTGCTGAAGGAAAAGTGGAGGTCTTTTACGTTGGATCATGAATGACTGTTTGTGGTCATTCATGGTATTTTCTTGAAGCAAAGGTGGTTCGCGGATGCTGGGGTTCGACGTTTCTTATGGTCTTAAAGTGTAACACGGTGCTCATGCTATGTTCCCACTATCACAATTGGTGACATATTTGAAATCGTGTTCTAAATCGTAGAGTAATCGTGGTGATTCTATCAGATATTATCAGATCTTGAGGTCAGTCATGGCAATCGCGTTGATCGTAATAATAATAATAATAATAATAATAATAATAGCCTAATAGTCCACTCCAAATTTTATTAAACCGAAACGGAAATTCTTTTTGCCCAATTGATCGTGAGCCCGGCAGCCACTGAGCAGCGCCAGATCGACGTTGCTCTATCCCCTTATTGTTGAACGCCAAACAAGGTAGCAACGGATAATAAAATTCTACGATCAACAGATTAGTTGTCAATAATGATCATCGAAACAGATCGTAATAAAGCGCGATTTATCGCATTTAATCCTGCTTCCTGATCGTGGTGATCGTGATCAACCTCGTACAAGACTTTTACCTAGATGTACGTCTTATATTACAATGGATCCAACTTTGCTGAAGGAAAAGTGGAGGTCTTGTACGGTGGATCATGGATGACTGTTTGTTGTCATTCATGGTATTTTCTCGAAGCAAAGGTGGTTCGCCGATGCTGGGGTTCGACGTTTGTTAAGGTCGGGCTTCGTTCCCACTTCCACGATTGGTGACAAGAATGAAATCGTGTTCTTAATCGTGGAGTAATTGTGGAGATTCTATCAGATATTTTCAGATCTTGAGGTCAGTCGTGGCAATCCTGTTGATCGTAGGAAAGTTTCGGACGGTTAATAACATTCTACGATTAACACGATTAGTTGTCAATAGTGATCATCGTATCAGATCGTATTGGATCGTAACAAAGCGCGACACATCGCATCTAATCCTGCTTCCATTGCTCACGACCTGACACGAATAACTCACTAGTAAATGCGGGTAGTATCAAATATCATCCTCCCCACCTTCTGCATCATGCAGCTCGCACATTATTTCCTGCCAGGCGAGCGACCTTGTGGCCAGCTGAAGGCCTTCAGGAGTTCCCTCTACAGCTTTGCATCTGCTGTAGCCGAGTTGCAAGGTGTAAGAGGTTGATTGACGGTTTAATCAGGTTGATGATAATTTCACTATGGACAATTTTGTTTCACAGAAATGCAGATCAGCATCTTTTGCACTTAACAAAATTGGGGAAATTCGCAATCTGATAGATAAACACACTACTGAACGCTTGATTCATGCTTTTGTGGCGTGTCATCTTGATTTTTGCAATAGCCTCCTTTCTGGGATTTCGGCTCGTCAAGTGCAGAAGATGCAGGTTGTGCAAAACTCAGCAGCTCGTCTTATTTATCGTATTAGGAAACATGAATCTGTGTCTCTTATTTAAAGAGACTTACATTGGCTACCCATTTACTCTCGCATTTTATTCAAAATATCATTGTTAGCTTATGAATGTTTTTTTTATGATTTTGCGCCTCCTTCTTTGATAGAGCTGTTACCATTGTACACACCTTCTAGAAATCTTCGTTCTAATAAGAAAACATTGTTTGTTATTCCACCAGTGATGACCAGGTCATATGGTGAACGCAGCTTCGTTCCCACTGCCTCAACTTTATGGAAAAATCTCCCAGAACATCTAAAAAACACTGACTCCATTGTTAAGTTTAAGATTGCTTTAAAGACGCACTTATTTAACATTTAATTCATCCATTTTGTCTGTTACCCAGTACATCTTGTCTTTGTATTCTGTTTTTTTTTTCTTCTCTAGAGCGCTTAGGGATGTGTTTTATTACTATGTGTTATGCGCTGTACGAGAACAGTTAATTATTATTATTATTATTTTATCACAGTTTTTTCCCATTCTAATGTAGGCCTACTAGTTTTTTTTTCTTTCTCTTTGTGTTATCATTAGGCTTGGGATCTGTGGTTGTTGTCTTGTAAACCTTATATTAATGAATTACCATCGACCCCCCCCCCTTTTTTTTTTTTTTTTAAAGAAAGAAACCGAAGAGGAATTTTAAGATTAGAGAAGGATACAAATAAGAGAAAGAGAACTAGAGGAGAAAAACAAAGAAACAAACAATATGGTATAAAAAAAGAAGAGGTAGATAAAGGAAAAAGATATGGTATCAATTTCATCTTGCTCCTTTCCCTTTTTCTAACGTTTTCCTTTCATTGTTTTTCTTTGAAAATATTTGCATCTGTTTCTTTTTTCCCCATATTCTTTATTACATTTTATGATCCGTTTTGAAACATTTTTCAGGCATTTCTTGAGTATGGACCAATATGCGGTCTTATAGCTGTTAAGAACCCGTACACATTATAAAACATATATATATTTAGTTTGCCTTTATTTTCATGCATTTTTTCCTTTCTTAATTAAGTTTACCCGAATATATTTGAAGTTCCTCTGATTGGTGGAACCAAAATTACAATTTGTTTTCTTCAAAAAAGCATTTCACTTCGTTCGTTCGTGTCTCCTTAGATCAAGATTCATGTAATCTTGATCTTCGGAGTAGTTGCTACAACCGGCCGTATCAGACACGTTGCCCCGGGGTGCGAGATAGGACTCTTGTAGCGTGCCCCCATTTAAAACAATTATACAATAACAGTTAACATTACATTTAATTAATGGTATGAAACTATAAAAATTACTCTCATGTTACGGGAAAAAATATTGCATATATATATATATTATGAATCAATTGATTTGGTCGATCCAGTTCGATGGCACAAACACGGCACTACTGGAAAGAGATCCTAATAATTACAGAGCTTGGTCTTGTTGCTCTGTTTCTTCAAAAAAGCATTTCACTGACAATGATTCTCGTTCTTTCATTCATATATATATATATATACATACATATATAAATAGTGAAGTAAAGTATGCCTTTTGTTGCGCGCAGTTGCCATTCATTAACACGGCGGCTTTGGGGGCGGTGGATTACTGCGCCAAGTCTGTAAAATCATTTACGGAATTTGTTTACCTTTCTTGAATGGATTGTCCGCAATGATAATGATAACTTTGCTCAAGCTATTTTAAAGGCATATTTGATTCTGTACAGAATACTTTAAGAATTACGAACTACCACATCAAGATTTCGTTAGTTTGATTAAACTGTATATGATACATACGAATCTGTTTTCATGTGAAATGTGAACTATTTGAAAAAGGAACATTCTTTTCTCCTTAGCCCATCCTCAGCCATTTCAGGTTCGTCTTGTCAGTGGATCTAACGATGCTGAAGGCAGAGTAGAAATCAAGCATGAAGGATCCTGGGGAACTATCTGTGATGGTGGCTGGGATCCAAGAGACGCGATGGTGGTTTGCAGAATGCTAGGTTTTGATAGAGCCTTGGGTGCACCGCGATCTGCACGGTATGGTCAGGGATCTGGTCGTATTCTGCTAAAGTATGTCAATTGTGAGGGAACAGAAGACAATCTAGCTGACTGTGCTCATGCAGGGATCGGACGTTTCTCATGCACTCATACAAGTGACGCAGGAGCCATTTGCTACTCAGGAAGTACGTTTCCTTTCCTTCTCTCCCATAACCAAGCATTTCAAATGACCGTTTTGTTAATTGTCTGCATGCTTAATAGATGACTATGAAAACTCCCAGAGCTTAGGGAATAAAAACTCAATATTTCTTCTCATTTGATGTGCAAATTTTCTAAACAAAAACAAAAACCTTGAAATTTAGCCCCCTCCCCCCCCCCCCCTTCACCACCCTTCAAACAAATTAAGTCTTTCTAGTGTTATTGGTCTCTTTTGTATGACAATCAAATGCAACCAAAATAGTTTCGTTATCATATAACCATTCGCATTTTCTTTTGTATTCTTGTTTCAGCATAAATGATTTTAAGCCGAAAATGCTTGTTTCGTGGACCGTGAGAATTTCTTAAACAGTTTTGCATACCTCAGTATTATAAGTTAAAATGTGTTGATCATAGTATTTTTTACATAATCTTTCTTCGAATTCTTTTACAACTACATTTAAAGTTAATATGACATTAACCAAAATGTTATCCCAATGCGGAATACATGTCTTTCCTATTCACACGTAGCCCATCCAAACCCATTTCAAGTTCGCCTTGTCGGTGGATCTAACGATGCTGAAGGCAGAGTAGAGGTCATGCATGAAGGATCCTGGGGAACAGTCTGTGATACTTGGTGGGATCTGAGAGACGCGAGGGTGGTCTGCAGAATGCTGGGGTTTGATGGAGCCGTGGACGCACCGGGATCTGCATGGTTCGGTCAGAGCTCTGGTCGTATTCTGCTAAAGTATGTTAACTGTGACGGAACTGAAGATAACCTAGCTGACTGCGCTCATTCAGGGATTGGACGTTATTCATGCAGCCACACAAGGGATGCAGGAGCCATTTGCTACTCAGGAAGTATGTTTTTCTGTATTTCATTTTTTCGTTAAAGGCTGGTGTCTCCTCGATCACTGCTTGATCACTGCGGGTTTCGCCGCGCTTTCGGCCGTCGTTCGCAGGAAACGAAATCTGCTCCCAATTCAGCGATTTTCCGATGGCAAACTTGAGATCAAAGAGTTCATAAACATGTGGCCCGTATTTCGCCCGGGCATCGGCAAACATTCGATCGCTATGTATCTCATGTATCCCGCCCGACTTAAACAAAGTTGGGTGTGCTTCGAGCGCGCTCTGTGCTGGTGTCGGGCGGTTTCTACGGGTCCCGGCAAGGCTTTTTTCACCCCGGGAATTTGGATGAAATGTCGCCAAAATGATGATTTAGGCATCTAACGTGTACAAATCTAAAATTTTCGTATATATTTTGAGGCGAGGACGCGTCGGAGGACGCTAGGCAGGGTGTCGGGCAGACCAACTAATCGTCGACCAAAATTCGGACGACGCCCGCCCTTATGACGAGTGTGCTTCACCCGACTCCAGATGTTTACTGACGGGCACCGGGTAATTTCTGACCACTTTTATTACCAAGCCCCATACAATATGTGACAGGGTAAAGCAAGTGTAAAATTCAGCGACGTTCTGGCGATCCACGAAACCGGCCGGAGACCGTTTGATGTGTGACGCAAGCACGATATATTTTAGTTATAACCAAGAAACTATATTTAGAGAGCTGAATCTTTGAATAAATAAAGAGCAATTACATTGTTCAATTTGCTTCATTCGGTCATCATGTATGGAGGCAGGTATTGCAACGGATTGGACATAATAATCATGTTAAAATAAGATGTTCCCACCTCCCCCACCCGTAAGCAAAAAAGAGATTATTCCGTTGACAGATTTGTATGGTATAATCAATAACAAACAAATCAGACTAATTTCCTCCTTGTATGAAATAGACTTTCTCATATGTTTGCCTAATTCTACACATAATCGGACGAAATTGCAAAATGGCGATTATTTCCTCTTCTTGTACACTCCACATTGAATATGGAGTAAATGATAAGGTAGTACTGATAGGATACCTAAATGCAGTCAATAGCAACTAAATGATGATCCGATTAGCTTAAACTGCCCTCATACTTTTCCGTCCAACGTATGTTGAAATTCGTGATGACATCTTTAAACAAAATAGTTATTACGCTCTTATTCTCTTGTAGTCCATCCAAATCCATTACAAGTTCGTCTTGTCGGTGGGTCTAACGATGCTGAGGGCAGAGTAGAAGTCATGCATGATGGATCCTGGGGAACTATCTGTCATTCTCACTGGGATCTGAGAGACGCAAGGGTGGTTTGTAGAATGATGGGGTTTGATGGAGCCTTGGACGCACGGGGATCTGCAAGGTTCGGTCAGGGTTCTGGTCGTATTATTCTAGATGATGTCGGGTGTGAGGGAACAGAAGTAAACGTAGCAGACTGTGCTCATTTAGGGATTCGAGTTCACAAATGTGGACATGATGAAGATGCGGGCGCTACTTGTTACAATGGAGGTATGTTTAACCGTAACATGCAGTCCTGAAATGTATATATCAAGAGTTAACTTGTTATCCACTAATAACGGTCGTAAAGAGTCTTGTGATGATTATAAGTTAAAGAAATAAAATGTAAATCACTCCTCTAGTGTTTCCTCCATTTTTCTCTAATCAATGAATGGAAAAATATTAAAGTTTCAGAAATCACATAGCAAACAAACCAAACATGTCTATTGCAATCGCCGTATAAAGAGCATATGCACAAGTGTTCTGTGCCATTCATTTCAGTTTGCGTGCTGATTCACATTTCACTGATTTTCATTCAATAATTAATTACTTCCATTGCCTCAGCCCATCCGAATCCTTTCGGAATAAGGCTCGTCGGTGGTTCGAGCAGTGCTAAAGGCAGAGTTGAGGTTTTGTACGATGGATCCTGGGGAACTATCTGTGATAGTGGCTGGGATCTCAGAGACGCGAGGGTCGTCTGCAGAATGCTGGGGTTTGATGGAGCGTTGGACGCAACAACGTATGCAAGGTTCGGTCAGGGATCTTGGGATATACTTAATCTTGTCGGCTGTGATGGCAAGAAGGACAATCTTGCGGACTGTGCATATCTTGGGATAGGTGTCAATTACTGCAGACATGGAAAGGATGCTGGTGCCATATGTTACTTGGGAGGTACGTGTCTACCCTTTAAAAAACTCAAAGATGCACACCTTGGGATATAGTCAGGCGCAAGAGTGGACTCTTAATATTTTTGGAAAGATTGTGGTTCGGATGCTTTCAGGCTACCCCTAGTTATAGCAATAAGGCTCGTTTGAGTGAATTCGCGCAGGATAGTTGCTGGGCAGTTGTTACATAATATCAGTTTGCACATGGTGATGAAGGTGCAATAAATTAGTGGTCATAATACAAAGGGCCCTATTGGTATTATGGACCTATATCTCTAAATATGAGTTTTACAGTCTGATTGGAATGATGGCTACTTTCAATCAAGGTCACCCGGTATTGCAATGGTTATTAGGGATGTCTCCAATTATAGGGTAAACGAAAGAATATGCTAGAAGATACAATTTTTACAAAACTTTACAACCCCAATAAGATATTGACTCATTTTGGATGCACACCTATACGATTTTATGAACAACTCAACTAGAAAAGGATGGTTAAAGGGAAAGTCCACCCCAAAAATAAGTTTGTTTCGATAGAGGCAGAATAATAAGAAAATCAGGTGAGTGAAAGTTTGAGCAAATTCTGAATGAAAATAAGAAAGTTATGAATTATTGAAGTTGTGATCAATCAAATACAAATTGGCAACTCTGTGACTTATTATACGAGCTCTCCTTCATTTGCTTTGTGCATAATATTCCATAAAATCATGTTTTCTTCGTTATTGATGACGGAATATATATTTGTTCCTTGCAGGGGGAGTATAGAAACATATTTGCAATTATTATATTTAGGGTGCATGTATGGTTGAAATTTTTTCTTGAGGGAAAATGAAAATTTTAGATTTTTTAGTACTGAGCAAATGGAAGTTGAGCTCGCATGATACGTCATAGAGTTGCCAATTTGTGTTTGATTGATCACAACTTCAAAAATCCTAACTTCCTTATTTTTAATCGGAATTTGCTCAGACTTTCACTGACCTGATTTTCTTATTATTCTGCCTCTATCGAAACAAACTTATTTTAGGGGTGGACTTTCCCTTTAATGACTAAGAAGAGTGGAGATCAAATACAACAGCCCCTGGGGGGCAGTTTGCGACGATAGCTGGGATTTGCGAGATGCGAAAGTCGTATGAACAACTGAACTAGAAAAAGATAGGGAATAACTTTTATGGCTATACTAAAAGAAAGTAAATTTATTTTCCTTTTAGCCCATCCAAACACTGTGGGAGTACGGCTCGTGGGTGGATCTAATAGTTATGAAGGAAGAGTGGAGATCAGATACAACGGCACCTGGGGAACAGTTTGCAACGATGGCTGGGATTTGCAAGATGCAAAAGTCGTATGCAGAATGTTAAGGTTTGTCGACGCTTCGACTGCACCAGGTTTAGCCCAGTTTGGCGAGGGGTCCGATAAAATTCTCCTGTCTCATGTCGGGTGCGATGGGACGGAAGACAATCTTGCGGACTGCGCACATCTAGGGTTTGGAGTGCACAACTGTCAACATAACGAAGACGCTGGGGTCAGGTGCCTCTTAGAAGGTACAATACTACATTATTGTGCATACTGCATTCATTCATCATTTTCCATCTACCATTAAAAGTGACCTTAACAATTGACACATTTTTAACCCAATCCTAAATTAATTCCTTACAACGGCGTTGTATATGGAAAGCTTCAGTCCAAAAACGCAAGGTATTTTTCACCAAAATTTATTATAAAAATGGATATTCCTATATCGGACAGCGAACTCAAACGCACTCTATTAAGCAGCCACGAATCAAGTTCGAAGCGGTGCAATGACGAGAAATAAAGAATAATTATATGACTTTTTAAAAATTCTAGAAACAAACTCTCTTTTTGTTGTGTTTGTTATTCAAAACAGCTCGACTTGTCGATGGAGCCGACGAATATGAAGGAAGAGTTGAGATTCAACACGAAGGGTCTTGGGGAACTGTATGCGACGATTTATGGGACCTGGACGACGCTATGGTTGTTTGTCGACAGTTAGGATTTGATGGGGCTTTAGCTGCTCTACCCCAAGCAAGATTTGGTCAAGGTTCTGGTGATATCTTTCTGGATGGTGTTCAGTGCAATGGGACGGAAACTAGCCTCAAAGATTGCAAACATAAAGGGATTGGAGTCCATGATTGCGGACACAAAGAAGATGCCAGTGTCTCATGCATCCATGCAGCTCATCTAGGTAAAATTGCTACCGTACAAAGCACAAATAAAAAATATGTTGACCAAGGCTGGTGTATCTCCTGGGTGCACTTAATTACACTATTATATTATCATGAAAAAGACAGACACCTTTCATGAATCGTCCCTGCTGCAGAAAATCCAGACCACAAAACGAACCGTTCATACAGTTTGGCAACAAGATATACATGTCCCTATATCAGAAAACCTTTACTGCATTTCTGAATCGAAATTGGAATCCTCAGTAATAAATGAAATTAATAAACGGTGTTTATGATAGAGCATATTCACTTTTAAAATCAAAAACTTTGTAATAAATTCATTCTTCATTTTAATTTTCCTTTAACACATTTACTTATATATCGTTATGATATAATCATCCTAGCGCACGTTTGGATATCTTCTTTTTTTCATAGATATTTTGAAGATGTAAAATGTCTGAAGCTGAAATGTTTATTTTCATATTAGACTGATGCCCCACTTCTTAGTTTTGAAACGATCTTATCTTCTTTTGTGATAGATTTGACTGCCTATTCCAATGTTGACGTATCTGATGTAATAACACTTACTACCGACGATCTGACATCCGCAAGTCCGCACACCATTTCCTTTAGTCAGATAATCCCGACTAAAATTGATATTCTGAACTTGAATACAAGACCAAGTCTAATATTAGATTTTCCAAAGATTGTTTTATTTGGACTTTGCGTTGTGTTCTTCAGCATCATTCTTATATTGTCCTGCGCGTACTGTCTTTGTAGAATTCGAAAAAGAAGGGCTGCGAAAGATGTAAACGACGATATCTATATGGACGTAACGAATATCGTATCAAAGCACTCTCTGTCGGCTGATTCAACTTACCAAGACTTGAACACGCCACCTCGGTTACCGGATAGACAAGTGACCGGTGTGCTTCATCACGATTGTGAATTAAATATAGCAGCTGATGATGACGATAAAGGTGATCTGAATCTCTCGCAATTCAAAAAAGAAGAAAGGAATATAAACATGGACATTGATAACGTTTATGAAACACCCGACAATGAAAAGGACTTAGATCCCGATGATTATATCCTTCCGACCAGGGAATCATTATCGGATGAGTACATCGACATGACAACTGTTTACCAAACGCCCTCAGTGGGGAAAGATGAAGACATTGATGGATATTTTCTCCCGTGACAGGACATATCCGAAACCGACGTGAGTGAAAACTGTGGGGGAAAATAACCATAGTGCTATTAACTAAAAATGCACCTCAAACAACTGCTGAAGTTTCCAAGATAATAAACTAAAGAATTAGACACTTAGGAGTACGAGTTAAGTTGTTACTAATGTACCTATCTGTAATGCACTTATCTTTCATTTATAATGATGTACATAAGTGTGAGGAATTTAAAAAAAATACGATTTAGAGCTATATTTTAATGGTATCAAATCACCACGATCGAAAAGGATTTCCCGCTCCCGTACGATGAAAACTGAAAGTGATGTCAAATGTAATTATAAATGGAGGTCATAAGTTCTGCAAATTAAATTATAATGCCTCCTTAGTTCAATATGGTCTCAGCTTAATGACAATTAATTCCGTTTTTCTAAATACTTTTTTTAATCAATGGACCGGTACAATGATTAAATTCATCTTCCACCCGATGATCGAATCTTAGTTGTAGGTTAGACAATTTAATCATTTAGGTTTTCTCCTTTGAGTAACTTAATTCAAGACAAAATGTATGACATTGACAGTGACTTTCATGTCAGGTTAAACGACAACAAATACGTTATCAGTGTTAAACTATTAAATGATTTTTTTTTTTTTTTAAATCAAAGTCTCATATATATTAAATAATTTTACCTCTTTGTGATACATGAAATAATAGTTTCCGTATAACTGACGAAAATAATTGCCAGACCTAATAAGAGCACAATGATTGGCATTACAAGCACTGTACAAATAGTGAAACAAATGAAATCTATTAATCATAGTACTTTGTGTATGTCGTATCGTCGTTCAACCTAGCATTTAGCCGGTTAGGTATAATATCAAATTATTTACACTAGATAGAGATAAAGCACAAGTAAATAACTTTCTTTTAATACATTGAATAACTTGGCTTGAAACTTTCTTAGATGTTGTAGGTATGAAAGTTTCAAGCCAAGAAAGAAATCTGGAATTATGCGCCTCAACATTGATTTAAAATTGCACATAATCCATAAACTTCATTTATTTTAGGTTTAATTGTAAAGGAAATCTATTAATATAGATATGTGGCATATTATATTGCACATGTAGACTCCTTTGATATATTTTGAGATTATGTGGTAATATGACTTACTTGCCTTTATGGTGCCAATTTTCAATTGCATGTCAAAGTTACCTGTGGAAATTCATCAAGGGATGGTTGCAGAAACTTACATCTACGATGATCATAAAACAGAACAATATCGTAATTGATGCCTGTGATTTTTTTCTCACACAGGGATACATTTACAATCATTGTCAAATATTTCATGGATGATGAGGAACAATAGTAATTTAAATTTGTAGAATTTGTAGAATTGTATTGACTATTTGACCCCCTCTCGGTGTATTAGAGTACAAACAAACATAAAAGTATAAATAGCAATGCATGACTTATGAATACAATTCACATACATTATACATAGATAATGACACAAAGATACAAACGATAATAGGTATATAGTGTATGAAAGTACAAACATGAACAATGAACCAACTAGTAAACATAAAGTATATATACATGTTCAATGTTGATAGTGACAATAATAAAAGGATAAGTATAATGCAGATAATAATAGAGGAGTTATTAACTTTTAATAAAACGAACCCGTCATGTTATTCATCTTTTTTTTTTAAAGCAATATCAATAAGACAAGAAAGAATTTGCTCGGTTTTATCAAGAAACTCTTTGTGGATCAGTATTTCAAACTCACAGAATACAAATAAACTGGAGTTTTAACCCTGGCTGGAAATTTTGTTCAAACAGATTTATGTTACCATGTGTTTGTAAGTGGGTAACGAGATTGCAGTTAGTGTGAGCAATGTGTCGGGTTATGGGGCCTTATGTAACAATTATTAATAATGTATGACTCCTGAATGTAGTATGCACTGAATAATTGGACTAGTCAATTACTTGTCATTTTTTTTGAGAAAAAAAATAAACATGGAACTTAACGGATAACGATAACGTCGTGTCTATCAAATTATTTTTTTTAATTTTGCATGCAACAGTATGTAATAAAGTACTTCAACTTCTCTCTTCTTTGCATATTTCTTTTCCCCCTTATGTTTGTTTGTTTTCTTTTTTTTCTGAGATTTACAATGTATGCAAGTACATGAATATGCAAATACATGAAACATGTGCTAGCGTTTTTGTATTGACGAATGGCATGTATGAGTGTGCGTGCATATTTGTGTGTAAGGGGCTCGTGCCTTGATGTTTAGAGTGTCCCCTACAGTATTAATGAGAACATGCGTTAGTGTTGCTTGTACATGTATATTTACAATAACAAATGAATAAATGAGAGGAAATTTAATAACGTTTGGAATAGAACTGATTGAGGATATGAAGGATATGAAGCATTTTTTGACAGCGGGATGGGTGGGGCTGAACATGTTCAATGTAATGATGTAGTTTTTAAATTGAAAGGAATCGTGTGTATGTGCGTGTGCGCGCGTGCATGGGCGTGCGTGTGTGTGTGTGTATGTTTATATGTATTGGTGCGTATATATTATAATATATTATAATCCATTAAACGATGTCTAAAGCTGTCCAAGTAAATTTAAAAAATGTTCACAGAAATACAAGACAATCCAGTATATTCATGGTCAGGTAACTAATTGAAAACAAGATTGATACTGATGCTCAAGTACTAATAAAGGACGCCACCTTTGGCGCTAACAGTCACAGACTTATGTGAACTTTCGTGTTAATAAATCAATGCAATGTGCTTTAGTATTCATCTCTCACCTCCATGCCCTTGCCACAAGGAAAATCTATGCAGTGATACTGGAATCGAAACCCCCCCCCCTCTCTCTCTCTCTCTCTCTCACTCTCTCTCTCCCTATGTTTTCTTCTCTTTCTTAATTTCGTTCTCCGTCACACTCCCGCCCCCCGCCCACTCCGAGAACGGACGGACCCCATGCGTGTTGCCAAAATGTCCTTTTCGTAACAAAAGAAAAAGGTCGACCCGTATTGACTTTACACACCGGACTTTTGCTGAAAAGGGGAGGGGGTGCTGAAAAAGGCTCGTATACAAAAGAAAAAGGTCGAGCCGTATTGACTTTACACACCGAACTTTTGCTGAAAAGGGGGGGTCGGTTGGAACACGCATATGCGTACCCTAAATAACACTGAGTGGGGGGGGGGGGGCGGGGTCACACTACCAGGGAGGGTATAAAAATGTTTAGTTAAAGCTCTTCTGCAAATGTACAACCTTTTTTTCTTCAAATACAATCCCATGCGTTTTTTTAGAATCGGATAAACTTGAATTTTTATTTACATTTGTAATCCAATATGTTTTTCTTTAATCATCTCTTGCTGGCTAGTGTGATGGAAAAGTTGTGGATGAATAATCTACATGCTTTTCAAGCATCCAACATTTAAATTGGTCCAACGACGTTCTCTGTCCCATTTCCCGTTGTATCCTCTTTCTCTCTCTCATAATACGACTGTTACCCTCTCCTCTATTGCTGCAAATTCATGTTTTTCGTTACAGTATATCTTATTTGATAATAACAATTATAATATTAATAATAATTTCAATAATTTTTAAAATGATATATGAGATTTGTAAGGCACATAATCCATTTAATATGAAAGGCTCAGGGCGCATTTGTGTAAACAAAAATGAAAACAAATGAAAAAGTATCGGCTTGCATGGTGATGTAGATATACAGTAGGCTTGATGTTGCACCATGCGAGAGAGAGGGGCGTAGGCGCCGGAAGTGGGGGGCAGGGGGGGGGCAGTTGCCCCCAACCAAAAATGTGGGGGGAACGCATTTTTGCCCCCCCCCCCCTTAAAAAAATAAACAGTAAAGGGGTAAAGATGGTTTGTATTTTTAACCCCAAAAAACAAAACAAAAATTAAAACCTGAATTAAATCACATATAAAATTCCGTTCAAAGAAAAAGAAAGTTAACAGGATTTAAATTTGCTAAACATTGCGCATGCCACCTATATTTATTAATGGAGGTTTTCTATAATTGATGTATCATGTTCGGTTTTGATTTGATTACATATGCGCATATTAATTAGGCGGACTTAGTTATTTTCACAACTTTTTCAAATCTGCAGATTTGCAAAAATGGCAAAAATGACTTATTTTGTTTGCTTCTGTTTTCAAAACGGTAATAGATATACGAATTTTCTTTTTCGTATTTTTTTACCACAAAGATGATATTTTAGTGTCTAATAATCTAATTTATTATTTGTGTCCAAGAAAGTGATGAATCAAGTTGTCAGCCTTGTCGAATTTTGCCATTTTGCCAATTTGACCATTTTTGGCAGGTTTTTCGGTAATTTTGCGATATCAAAAAATGATATAAAATCACAACGCATTGACCTTTCCAGGCCTTTTGATAACGACTATCCTTGCCGCTATTTTTCTTTTTACTTTACATATTTTATTTGCATTTTTATCCAATATGTTTAAGTTTATTTATAATTCATCTTTTGTTTTGCTTGCTATAGTGTGATGGAAAAGTTCTGAAATAACTTGTTGATAAATCTGCATGCTTTACCAACATCCCACATTTAAATCGGTCTCATGACGCTCCCAGTCCTATTTTTCTTTCTATTCCGTCTGTCTTTCTCTCTCTCTCCCTATATTTGTTTCCCTCTCCTCGACTGTTTCAAATTCATGTTTTTTATTTCAGGTTATCTTATTGAATAATAACATTAATAATATAAGTAATACTAGCAATAACAATAATGATAATGACATATGAAATTTGTAAGGCGCCAAATCCACTTAAAATGAAAGGCTCAGGGCGCACTTGTGCAAACAAAAATGAAAACACATGAACATCATCAGAAAACAAACAACATTTAAAAAACAGGAGTATATGAAAGACCATACAAATATTAAAGAGAAAAATTGATTATATGTATACCGCCTGTCTCTCATTTGATTCAAAATAAAATTGTCAACTGGCTAATTAAATAATAATCAACGCTTATCTAAGAATAAAAATATGATTATCGATTTCGTCTTTGACATCAATCTACATGGAAAAATTTCACCGAATTCTTGCTCAACAATGCGTATGAACTTTAGGTCAGAAAGGAGACATCGCCAGGCTGTCTATCAAAGACCTGTAGGGACTGCTATTCATTATGCACGACTCGAGTCACGACCCAGCTCACACCTAACGAGTCAAGGGAGAGGTGCCCAAACACTCATGCACATTCACTATCACAGAGCCCAATCATTAACCAAAGGGCGATGGATGTCACACTGACGTGAATATGACCTTATGGGACTGAATAGTGTTTCGTCACCGTCTCGTCAAAATAAATAGGTTAGGGTCATTCACTGCCCGAGAAACACAGTCACTGTTTACACACAAAGACATGTTTTTAGGAAAGGCGGCATAATAATTCACAGAATTACACATATGTTTCTTTATTTACTTTAGTTGCCATTAATTCAGAAGGAAACGCATGATTGTTAGCAGGCGCGGATCCAGGGGGGGGGGGGTGGCCGAGTGTCCCTTGACCCCCCCCCCCCCCGCCAAAAAAGACGCCCCCCCCCCTTCCTGGTAACAAAAGAAAGAAAAAATTTGTGACCATAAATTTACCTCTCTTTTTTTGCTCAAGGGGGGGGGGGGGGGTGTTGAGTTAAACAAAAGCGCTCTATGCCCCCCTCCCCCCCCCCCCCGCCCCCACTGAGCAAAATATCGGCCGGCAGGATTTTCAAATTTCAGGACACTAAATTCCAATTGTTTTCAAATTTGCCCCCCCCCCCCCCCCTTAACATATCCTGGATCCGCGCCTGATTGTTAGTGTAGTTGTAAATGACTCCTTATTTTTAGATCTAATTTTTGTATACAAAATGTGCTCTAAAATAACCGCGTTTCGGCTCATCGGGTGCAAATTCACATAAAGTACCATATTTCGTCGAAATCTGCATTATGTTGTAAAATCCCATTTGTTTCTTTGACACAGATGTATACAATCCTTTTTCCGAGTTCTTGCTCTTTAAACAAAATTGCCCTTTTCTCAAAAGCAAAACTCCCGAGAATTTCCCTTTTTTCCAGACATTTCTATCAAGAGCACAAAAGGTCATATGAAGTGACACCACCGAGGGAGAGGTTCGAAGATAAAATCATGGCGTACAACAGTCACTTCCAGGTTCAGTTGAGAGGAGATTTGCAAATGTATGCCTACAACGGATCATAATATGGTACATGTTATAAATATTCCCCATGGAACGGAGATGGTGCACATTGTGCGTGAATGAATCATATGACCGGGGTAATATCTGAAAATCGCTTAGAGACGGTATTTCGTATTAACCGCTCTATAGATCCAGCTTATTATTATCACTACTAATGTTCTGATCAAACGAATTGAGATCCCATTACCATTTTCATTTTCATCAGGAAGCGGTGGGCATATTATACTGTTATAAATTCATTAACTTGATTTGCTAATCATCTTCATCTCCTCAAAAGGCGCTGTCAAGCTGAACAAGGACAGTATATAGTAGAAAGGATGATAATATCATGATGATTTGTAATCATTATATCAATATGAAACGTAATTCCCTAGGTTATCATCATTTTCCAATCGAACTCAAAGGACACTAGTAAGTATCCTGTTCGCACGTTTCAACTGTGAAACCAAACATAAAAGATATGCAGTCATGCAATGTAAGATCAAGAGTGCCTGTCACAAGTCATTTATTATTATTATTATCATTTGAAGAGTCTCCAACGTATCATTGTCGTGATAACAAACGTCAAACAGAAACCGAAATTTAACAAGTCACTGCTTTTGAGCTGTTTGTTTATAATGGTCCGACTAGACATGGGTTTTAAGTAGCAATAACTAGTTGACAATTTGTATGATCGAAAGGTCAGGTGAATAATTTCATTGTAACTGCGGATGAAATATCAAGGTACGTGGTTTGCTTCCTTCATGACCAAAAGGCATTTACATTTATATAGAATAATCAAACGAACTAGCCAGTAGCCAGTTGCGCATGCGTCCTGTTAACTCTAAATACGAGAACTTCAAATGAATCTAACACAAGTTTATTGTGTTTTATACAGGAGACTGCGCTGAGAATCTTATTTGAATCAAGTTGTTTCTTCTTTCTGAACAAGATGAGGATGGTTACTATAAAGTGTGTGCACCTATTATTTGTACTTATATCACTCTTGAGCGTATGCACGGTGGTTGCATCGCTAATAACGGGTAAGTTCCGTTTAAATATGAATTTTAAAACCCCCAGAGCTACCATCAAAAAAATGTGCAAATTCTACGGAAAAGTACTATTCACCGAATATTATTATGATGGGATAAATAAAGATTATAATGAAATTATGTTGTGCTCAAACTTATTAATATCCTTGCAATTTTTTGTGAATTTCTATTTGTTAGACTATAAGATAAAAACAGGCAAAAGATGGCAGCCAAATCTGGTATCAATTACTAAAAGCTTAGACATCAGAACAAATGGTGGTAATAAAGTCAAAATCCCTTGAAATCTAAACATTTCCTCTGGATTTATTTAAAAACATGAATAATTAGTCAATTTTTCAGTGAATTACCCTATAATATATTATGAAAATTGTGTTTCTATCCATTCTTAACCCATTCATGCAGCGAAATGAACTATCAGGAAAATGTGAGAGCAATTTCATGAATTGAAAGATTGATAAAATAAGTCACTTTTGTACTAAAACTGTAAATATGTTAGATTTTGCTGGTTGAAGGAGTAAATTTATATCCCTGTTGTGCATACCAGAATTTAATATTTTACCGAGGTATTCTTCAATGAATTATCTTTAAACTGGACAAGAAGAAAACAAACATCACAAAAAAAATGACTTTTGGTGCACTTTGGTTCCTCCCTGGCCCGCTATGCGGCGCTTGCTGGCCGCGCTAGTACTGATCAGTAGATGAATAATTAGTCAATTTTTCAGTGAATTACCCTATAATATATTATGAACATTGTGTTTCTATCCATTCTTAACCCATTCATGCAGCGAAATGAACTATCAGGAAAATGTGAGAGCAATTTCATGAATTGAAAGATTGATAAAATAAGTCACTTTTGTACTAAAACTGTAAATATGTTAGATTTTGCTGGTTGAAGGAGTAAATTTATATCCCTGTTGAGCATACCAGAATTTAATATTTTACCGAGGTATTCTTCAATGAATTATCTTTAAACTGGACAAGAAGAAAACGAACATCACAAAAAAAATGACTTTTGGCGCACTTTGGTTCCTCCCTGGCCCGCTATGCGGCGCTTGCTGGCCGCGCTAGTACTGATCAGTAGATGAATAATTAGTCAATTTTTCAGTGAATTACCCTATAATATATTATGAACATTGTGTTTCTATCCATTCTTAACCCATTCATGCAGCGAAATGAACTAGTTATCAGGAAAATGTGAGAGCAATTTCGTGAATTGAAAGATTGATAAAATAAGTCTTTTTTTTACTAAAACTGTGAATATGTAAGATTTTGCTGGTTGAAGGAGTAAATTTATATCCCTGTTGTGCATACCAGAATTTAATATTTTACTGAGGTATTCTTCAATGAATTATCTTTCAACTTGGCAAGAAGAAAACAAACATCACAAAAAAATGACTTTTGGCGCACTTTGGTTCCTCCCTGGCCCGCTATGCAGCGCTTGCTGGCCGCGCTAGTACTGATCAGTACCCTGGTGCCACTTTTTGTGCGTCCCGACAGGTTGTGTAACCGGACAAAACGGCAATTTAATTTTGAAGAAGTTTACAAGTTACATTTCGCAAATCGTTTGAGAATTATTTTTGACAATATTATAAAAAGAAGAAAAAATGTTTATGATGGTCGGTGCCATTTAAAGACCTTGACCGGAGCAGAGCATTATATAGACAAATTATATACCTACGGACTCGTGAATATTTACTGAATATGAAAATGCAAACTTCTCGAGATTCCACGGCCTCTGAAAGAAGTATTTAGCATCCGAACCCCAGGATTCACGGATTTGAGAGGGGCACCCCGGAGATTTAGTTTCGGCTGCGCTAGCCGGTGGCCGTTTCTACCCGTTTCTGATGACGTCATAACGTGTAGGTTATTTGGCCACTCGGTATTGCAGCTGGTTCTTCGCATGGTGGTCGGTATGTGAAGTTTTCTTCTCTCTTTTTTTGTTGTTGTAAATATCAATGTCAAAGCTGTATTTGGACATTTTACGATTAGAATGTTGACATTTTATATCTGTATTAATTTCACGCTACGTAATATGGAATATCAACCCCAAATTTCCACTAAATTAGATTGAAACGAATCATTTGCCCGCGCTGCTGGCTGCCTGCCTCGGTCTGCGATTGCACAACTTTCAGCAATCTATCGCTGAGCCTCGCGAGAGCACTCGGGCCGCGGCCGGCCCGGCCTGACTTGCCGCGCCGTGTCATGCTGGTGGTCGTGGAATATTTCTCGAACAAAACTAAGTTTCGCTCGCTTTTATCGCACAGATAGCCTTTCCTTTTGCATGGTTTACCAGCATTAAATCAAAGAATTATTTAGATCTACATTGTTTTATTGTCTAGAATATAGTCTGTAAACAATGAAAAATAAGAAGAAGATGAAATGGAGATTTTGAAGAAGAATTGGGCCTAAAAAAGAAGAAAAAGAAAACTAGGTAGTTGGTAGAATCTAGGCCTTGGACTCGTGCCGCCCAGTGGCAGTGCACTGCAGTACAGTGAAGCCAGGAACTAAATTATTTTGAATTGATGTCAGAAATCACATGGGTGCCTCTTCTTGATACTTTCTCGTGATGAAAACACTGTTTTTATTCAAATCAAAATGGTCTAGAGTCTAGATCTAGTGTTGTTGCCAGGGATGATTATTAAAACAAAATCATCGGTCATTTGTTGTTGACTTTGCTTTTTTTTTTTATCCGACTACAGATTAACTTTGCTTTTTTTTTTCTATGAAACTAGCCTCAAGTTGTTCTTTTTGTTTGGATGTGGGTAAAATCCTTATTTATATGCATACGGTGTAATAATACTTTGAAGATGTTTGTCAAAATGCGAGCAAAATATTTACATTTATTTTAATAATGTACATTCAAGTTTAATTTAGTTCAATTTTGATCATGACATTCATATTTTTTTTTTTGCAATTTTCTAAATGATTAATATTCATTGTGGAATGAAAAAATAGTTTTGGCGAAGGGATGAGATGCTTGGAAATGCCGAGATCATGATTGCTAACTATTTAAATGAACTCTCCTTCACCTTTACCGCATATATTATATTCCCAATCTTATTACAGGTACAAAGGTGTACGACAAGCTTCGAGAGGAATGGCTGAGGACCAGACTGATGAACGACATTGGGATGATGTCCCCACATGCCCAAACCAGCAAGGTTGAATCATTCCACAACATCCTCCTTCACTTTTGCCCCAAGTTGCTTGTATACTCATATCAAGGGATGAAGTGCAGGTAAATTAGGCAATTAATTCATCAACATTATGCTCCCCTAATATAAATTTAACAAGAACGTCACAGAGGGCAGTGTTGTTTCTTCTTCTTCTTCTTTTGAATTTGATTTTATTGGTTTTATGTTTTAAAGTTATTATTTTCTTTTTGTTATAGCCAGGTTCTTTCTATTTCATATTTTGTTGGTTTTTTTTATTTTTTTTTATTTATTATTTGTAACACATGCTTTTTACACTAACTCTTGCCTTCACTTATTGGAGAGTAGGTAACGAGTTTATGATGATAGACATTACATTACCAAAAAGATAAAATCAACTGTCACAAGTATGTTATTCATGTGACCTTTATTTTTAACTTCACTCTTTTCAGATTATATTTGGCTGTCCTACATTGGAACGAAAATTGTGATAGAGCCCAGGCTGTTGATGCCGAAGGGAACCCAGTGTACAGGTTGAAGTATCCACGCTCGAAGGAAGGAGGCCACACAGTGGAGAGAGTGCTGACAGCTGGCACATGTGGTAAGTAGCCACATGTCTAGTGAATGATATCAATATTCAACAAAAGAGCTCAATTATATATAGAAATCTTTTATTACTTCATGATCAATAGAATTCAAATTAGTAGATTCTTGTGGCCTATATGCCCTTAATTTAATCTGTTGATTAAATTGATAATTATAAACATGTATTGGGTTACTTTCTGCAAATGTGTAATATTGAATAGCAAGCAGAAACAGGCATATATGTCAGTCCCCAAGTCAGTGAACTACCTATTCAGCAAAGAACATGTGCATGCCATTGGTATTTGATTGGTCATCCACCTACAAATAGTGTGTAAAATTAGGTAATTCAATATTTGTGAGAAAAAGAGTTTTCTCTTCTTATGTTCTTATTTTTCTCTTTTCCTTTTTTCCTCTTATCAAAATGTATTTTTTTAACACCGTATAGATGAATTTTCAAGGTATAGTTTTGGATTTTATCTTGTAGGTTATGTGAAAGCCCTGATGAGAGTTGTCGTAGAACTGGTGGAAAACAGGGAGCAGCTCAGAGACAACATGGAGGAGCTACAGCCTCAACCAGCACGGAGTGCCTCTCATCATCACCCCGACAATGGAGAAGCCGTGCAAGCTTTTGAACAACATCATCGCTTTGGCGATAGAAACTAGTTCTTTTGGTGATAGAAACTATGATGAATGTGTCAGCTACCTGAACATTAACCACTGATTGTTTTATTTCAGTACAAGACATGTTTTTCATAGACCCTAAATTATGTTTATGCCAGTATAATTATGGAGAGTAACATGGAAGTACTCTATGCAAGTGAGTAGTGGATTCCGATTCTATGTGAGTGTAAAGCACTAGAAACTTGTCTGTAAGCTTGTACATACTTACACAAGCCAAAGTCCATGGTACACATCAATAGTCATTGGTTTTAATAGGTAAAATACTTATTAAATTTGTAAAACTTACATTTTTAGTTCAATTAAAAACAATTTCTGAAGCATATGCACTAGATTTTCATAAACACTAAGTAAATCACTGTTGATCATGAATTTGGCACCAAATATAATCTGATTTTTCTCACAGTCCTTCATCTTGGCCAATGCTTTTTGCTTCTTATTTGCAAAAAATAAAAAATAAAAAAATGCATTTTTTTTTCTCATCTAAACTGTTCTTATTCAAGAACCATTTGATGTATTGCACCAGATATGACTTTATTTTTTGTTTTTGATTTTTTCCCTTTTCTGCCGAGGTGAATTGTGTTATTCATTTTCAAAGTTAGTAGTTTTAAAGATCATGCCATATTATCACAGAAGAGGAAACATTGTGATGATACTTCATCGCATCCATACTTTTTTTCCTAACAGCGGTTTCCTGTTTGTCCTAAAACCTGGTTATAAAAGATTGAAAAATAATCATCCTTGCAGATATAATAAAAATAGTCATCTAATCCTGTAAACTTTACATAAAATAAGGATGAATGTAATGTACATGTTGCATCAAAGTTTTTGTTCCAATGGTGCATCATTTTGAAATATATTGCACAAACAGAGAAGAAAATGATTGGAGGGAAAAACCGTCAATGGGATGTTCTGAGAATATTTTGAGCAAAGGTAAACAAAAATTCATCTAAAGGAACACAAATCTTGTTTGTTTATTTCTATTATAGGTGTCTTGTAGGAAGCTTCATAATTTAAAGATGGAAATTGCTGTGAAAATGAGAGTGAGATAGAGAATGTGAAGGAAGAAGAGGGATAAAGGTAGATACCAATAGGGATAGAGTGAGAGATGTGAATGTGATGGATGGAAGAGGAGAAAGAGAGATTGTGAAAGAGTGAGAGATGGGAATGTGATGGATGGAAGAGGAGAAAGAGAGATTGTGAAAGAGTGAGAGATGGGAATGTGGAGGGTGGAGGAGGAAAAGAGAGGCAGAGGGAGAGAGTGAGAGATGGGAATGTGGAGGAAGAGGAGAAGGAGGGACAGAGTGAGAGATGGGAATGTGGAGGGTGGAAGAGGAGAAGGAGGGACAGAGTGAGAGATGGGAATGTGGAGGAGGAGAAAGAGAGGAGGGACAGAGTGAGAGATGGAAATATGGAAGAGGAAACAGAGAGAGGAAGTGGGATAGAGAGATGGGAATGTGGAGGGTGGAAGAGGAGAAAGAGAGAGGAAGAGGGACAGAGTGGGAGATAGGGTTAAGGTTTATCCTTTTTGGGAGGATAGATTTGATGCAAAATAAAGGATTTCCTGGATTTATTACGATGCTTACCATTTATCACACATTTGAAATTTCGTCAACCGCAATTCCCTTCTCTTACTCTCATTATTCCTCT
The DNA here is from genome assembly GCF_000002235.5 of Strongylocentrotus purpuratus. Classification (NCBI taxonomy): domain Eukaryota; kingdom Metazoa; phylum Echinodermata; class Echinoidea; order Camarodonta; family Strongylocentrotidae; genus Strongylocentrotus; species Strongylocentrotus purpuratus. The sequence goes on from NW_022145609.1 coordinate 13,270,139, forward strand.
GTCTATCTTTGTTGTGTCCATGCTGTTATTTCTCTTTCTCTCAATTTCGTTTTCTCTTTCAATTTCATTTTCTCTTTCTCTCCCCTTTTCTGACTCGGCAGGTTGACTGTATATGAAATTCTCAAATTATTAAAACAAATTACATTGCAGGGTGTATAACAAAAGAGAAGGAACAAGGCATGTTGTGTTTTTTTTGTTTTTTTTGTTGTTGCTTGTTTATATAGATTTCAACATTCTTCCTCATAAGAAATCGTTGCTTGATCACAGTTTTGCAAAAGTTCGAATATCAGCTCTTGGAAATTAGAATCAAATGTCGAGATCAAAGTTCATAGCAACCATACCATCATGAGAAGTTCAAACAATAGTATTTGTGATGAATATGAAGATGAAAGCCGATGATCACAAATAACGTACAGAAGATGGCTGACAATCACATAGAAGATGACAGTCATTCAAAGTTCGCAAGACAATAGTTGATGTTACATCCTCATCTCAACCGACGCAGGATGGTCCCTTTGTACTGACCACGTCCATCAGGATACGCTTCCATTATTGAGGCATGGACACATGCTGGCAGTTGCACCCTGATGTCCTTCCCGAGCCAGCCCCAACACCATCTCACGACTTTCCTGTAGGCCACATACCTGTATTTTCTGTAAAATAAAAAGCAATAAAAAAAATTCATTATTTTTCTTAGGATAGATGATTTGATGTCAAAATATTAATTCTTTATTAATTAATTCAGGAAAATAAAAATGATTAAAAAAAACTAAAATGACCAAGGGTTAGTCATTGTTTGTCGGGCGGTGGGGGGCAACATTCAAAATCGCATATAAAGTTTGTGTTTCATAACTACAGATTATTGGGGGGGGGGGGTAACATGCTAAAACTCACAAACCGGTGGTCATTCTTGCCTATTTGTATACATTTCCTGAAAAAGTGCCCCGAAGCACCTGCAGATAAGGCAGCTAGTACACCAGTGGTCACCAGGCAAGAATTTTGGTCAAAACTAGTAATTCATCTTGCGGTGACTCAATTCGTTTTGAAAAGTTTCACCCAATAAACTTTCAAAATCAATCCATTTATTTTTTTGCCCTTGCCAAAATGATGAAAAGGAGAAACATAACTTACTCATTGTTCCTGTCCCCAAATGCTTTGGCTGCTCGGCGCCACCTATCTGTGTACTCCATCCATCCGATGTACAATGTTGTCGCATTTAGGATGGCCGGCTCAAACTCCTCAGAATCCACCAGACAACTTGAACCCTGTCGATCAGCCTCTGCCTTGACCTCTGCAATTTCCTGACAACAGACACAATCACCTTCATTGAAAGATGGAGGCACACGACATCTTCCACATGTACACCTTGAAATACAGAAAGATTCAAACAAAAATCAATACACCTACTATAATTTTATAAATATTTTATTACAGCTTCCTGATAAATATAAAAATGACATCGTTCTCGTAGTCGTAGTATGGTAAGAGTGCCCAAGGCAGTGCCTATGTCTGCGCACCCACGTAAATGCGCGATATTTATAGAACAAAACATCAAACTGACACCAATTTTCAATCTTAACCTCAACAATTCATTCAGATACCAAAATTTGTGAAAATAATTGGGAAGATTAAAAATGAGTTTTAGCAAGTTTCATTTGCCACCCTGAAAATTTCAATCATTGTCAAAAAAGAAAAGTCTGAACAGGGGGTTGTCCCTGGTATGAAACTTCACTGTGCTTGATTGAATTGCGTGCAAAATAGTGAGTGCGCAGACATGGGCACTTTTCAGTTTTGCTACACAAAATGACGAGCCCGTCTGAAATTCGTTAAAAAAAATTGTTCTTGTGAATAATTTGTCGAGTTTTTTTGTTTCAGTAATCATTAGAATATGAAGAACGGAATAACAATGATGATTCTAAAAATAATATCTTACTGTGTAATGAAATCGAGGTCGAATTTTAGGTGCGCAGACATAGATCTAGAGAATCATTTTAACAAGTTAACTTTGGCCATTTATGACCGAGTCTAGAGATCTACGGTATTTGATTTCAATTTTTGGGGGGAATAAATATTTAGAATGCACAACAAATTCAATAAGCTTATAAGTCTTAATTACCAATCCTCGACATTTTCATGAAGCCGATTTGCGTTGTTGGCCCTTCCAGCATCGCCAACATTTTGCCCAGGTTCACCACGAGGTAAAGGCTCATACTCCCACTCGACGATACGCCCGTGTTCTCCGGCGTCTGCATCACTTGCATCGCTGTCGGTATCACTGCTGCTGCCAGTACTGTCCGGACTGTCACTACTACCACTGACACTGTCATTTTCACCGCTTTCCCCGCAACTGCCATCCTCCTCACACTCAAATTCCATAACTAAATCATCTTGTGCATCTGCCCTGACGACTGGGGTAGCCATTCTCTTTAGAAAGACTTCTCAAAACTTCTCAAACTTCAATCGATAAAAAGCAGAAAGGATTCACGGTACGCAAAATCAATGTAGATCTCGAACATCGCGCGGCGAAGAATTATAGCAAACAATTCGAGTCTACACGAAATGACGTCACCCAAGTCCGTGCGGCGCGGGGGCTCTTGACCGAGGCGAATTTGGGAGGGGGCGGCAGTTGTACTGTAATTTTCATTTTTCTCAGTAATGAAAGGGTATTTAATTTTTTCTTTCTTGTATTTGTATTTTGTGTTTCATTAGCCGTCTGTGGATGTATGGTTGTTTACGCTCCGGTCAAGGTCTTTAAAGATAATACAAAGTTTTGGGAATTTTGAAAATTGGGTGGATATTGATTCTTTGCCATTTTGATATATTTGGATGTCCTTGTGGATGTGTTATAGGCACTAGAAAATTAAGCCCCTAAAACACTTCTGCTTTCGAGAAAGATTGAACATAAAATTTGATAATTTTTAAATAGCACCTACGGCCGTACAATTGTAGCTGCGACCATGAAAATATCAGAATGTGTAGTTGTGATATTTAATTTATAAACGGGAATAGCTAATCGGTTGATTTTAGTCAAGAAACTTTGTTTCCTAGCTTAATTAATATATTGACCTTGAGAGGGAGCATTACAACATAAAGAGTTCATTATTTACAAATGTATAACCTTTTGACTTGTTTCAACCGCGACAACGATCACTGAATATTGTAGGATCGCATATGCTTCCAATATGTTTAATTGAACCAAATTCATGACCCCATACCAAAACTGTGTACATGTATTACCTTTAATAAATATCTTTTGTTAAATTCAAAGGCAAAAGAGTGTCCAGACACACGACCCCAATCCTACAGCAATTGCAGTATATTTACCGTAGATCGACTCATGATATCCTGTGACTCGGATAAACTTCTCGAAGAATCTGATGTTTATTTCACATTGTTTTACCTAATTTATTAAATAATAAGGATTCAATGAAACAATAGAGCTGTTCCCTAATTATTTGTAATTCGTTGAAATATTCGAATGTAATTAAGAATCTATAAAAAAAAAAAAACAGAATGATATACATACTATGTTGACAGCACGTAAACACAGCGAAGAAGAGACAGGTGGCTATAGCCTCTACACACGATGACGTCATCAAGTCATTTTCTGTTTTTCGTGAGACTATTTCCGGGTTTTGATGCTCATGAATTCAAACTTTCAAACAAGTATTTCTCCTTTGCATGACCCTTTGTGAGCAAATAGTAGCAATTACTGTATTCTATGGCTAATAAACTTCAGTTTGATATTCAATTCAATTTAATTCAATTCTTTTTATTCGTCCAAATTCAGAGGAATACATGGAAATTTGGTTTGGTCACACATTGTAAAAATACCAAAGATATATATGAAAAACTACATGATTTATCCATTTCATTTTCAGTTCGGATATTGTTTTTTTGGTCAGGAAAGAGGACGGGTACACTTTAAAAAGTATTGAATAAAGTTTTGCTAAAATGTATTTCGAAAGTGAAAAATTATTTTCATACTGATATATAAAGTCGAATCTAAGTTACCAAGAGAAATAAGTCAAGTATTAGATCCGATGCTTAGAATGGCGATGAAAATAATAGACACATTTTTTGCAATCGATACGTTTGGTAAAATTCGCATGACAGTGAAATTCTTCCAGCAATGATAATACGATTTCAAAGACCTAATTGCCTTTTCTAGGATTGAAACAAATATTAGGTAACAGTAAGCAAGGAAGGAAGTGAAGGAAAAGATCAACAAGTTTATTACCGACCGATGGATCCACAGAGTAGCAAAAGCTTAGGTCGAGTGATATCCGTAAAGATTCTGAAAGTGAAAGGTACCAGGTACCTCATTTAAAACTGGCAGTTTTAAATGGGGGTACCTGGTACCTTTTAGTTTCCGTTTGAGGCTAAGCTAGTGCTAGTAGTTATAATTATAATAATAATAATAATAATAACTAGAAATTTAATCGTCATGGGGACGAATTAGGTGGTCTGTCTTCAATTCTTATGATCATTGAAAGGTCAAAAAGAAAAAAAAGTGAAGAAAAAAATTGTTGGAGACGCCCGGACTCGAACCAGGGACCTCGAGGTTGGAAGTCAAGTGCGTTATCGATATACCAAAACATATTTTACATTAGATCCCAATGTGGCGGAAGAGATGAATTACAAAGAAATATTAAGCAAAATAAAGAAATTGTTAAATTGGTGGAAACAAAGAGATCTTACTTTGATAGGAAAATTTCATTTACTGAAAACATACGCATATTCAAAACTAATCTATGTAAGCTCTTTGACTCCAGTGCCTGAATGGGTTATAAAAGAAATTGATGAGATCTGTTTTAATTTTCTATGGCGAGGTAAAGACAAAATTAAAAAAAGTACGATGTATTTTGATTACAAGCAAGGAGGATTAAAAATGCTCAACTTTCAACTTTTTGTGAAAGTACAAAAAGTGATGTGGATTAAAAGACTTGTAACAGGAAACCAGAGAGTTAAATGGAAAAAGTATTTCAAATTTTTAATGAGACCTTTCGGAGGAAATCTTATTTTTTACTGTAACTATTTACCTAACAAGATCGATATACAATTACCAAAATACTATCGGGATTTAATAAACATTTGGTTAGATATGAATGATTTTATTAAAAAAGATACAACTCACAAAGGGAATGAAATTTTTTTTAATAATAGGTTTATACACAATAGTGGAAAAACATACTTCAATGAAAATCTTTTCTTAAAAAATACTTATAGATTGTACCATATTATAGATGGAAAAGGAACATTAAAGTCGGAAACTTATTTCAGATGTATGGGACTAGAGGAAGAGGAAATATCAATGCTTAAAGAAATCTATGGTAATATACCAAAGGAATGGAAAATCGAATTAACAAAGAGGCAAATTTCATTTCATGATCTAAAAATAGAATTTATGTTCACAAAAAAAACATTCCAATTTGAATCGGTTTGTTCGAAAAATCTGTACAGGGCATGCATACAAAAAATGCAAGACGTCCCTGTCAGTTTTCAGAATTTACATTCCTCATACAATCTGTCGGTTAAAGAAATTGAAAAGGTTTTTGTCCGACCAAGAATTAGTACTTTAGATAATAAACTAAGAGAATTTCAATTCAAATTGCTTTATAAAATTGTTTATGTCAATCGTTATTTATACAGGTTTCAATTCATATTAAGTGATAAATGCTCATTTTGTGGAAAAGAAGAGGAAACATATAGGCACATATTTTTTGAATGCGAAATGGTGAGAAAATTATGGGATCAATGTAGTGATAGTTTGGATACTCCAATCCTTAAAGATATGAGCTGGAAGGAAGTTCACATTGGATTAGACGAAATAACCGAAGATAGGCAAATGATTAATCACGTGGTTTTATTAATTAAATATTTGATATTTATTAGTAGGGAAAAAAAGAAGCCTCTAAGTATTGAAGAAATAAGAGAGAAACTATTCAAAAGTAAACAGGAAGAAAGAAAGAGTGCTACTGAACGAAATACGTTGACGCTCCACTATAAAAAATGGGAACATCTCAAGGTAAACATGGATAATATGCAAGAAAATGCAAGGGATGAGGAAAGGGGGGCCTGCCCGGTTCACAGCTGTGTGTGATTGACCGGTCTCGACTGCCATAGACTGCCCACGTCTTCTTGTATCGTTTTTTGTTTGTTTTTTTGTGTTTTTTGGGGGGTTTTTTTGTTTTTGTTTTTGTTTTCTTTTTTTTGTTTTTTTGTTTTTTTTTGTTTTGTGTTTGATGTTGGTTTTGTTTTTAACGGGGGTAGGGGATTTAACAAACTTTATTCATTCGATATAACTAAGTTGATTGTAGTCTGTACTTTGTTCCAATATGTTATAAATTATAATATGTAATAGGGATACTAGTAACACAGAACAAAATATAGAGGGGGGGTTATAACAATATTAATTCATTCAATATAATTGAGATTACTGTATTTTGTACTCTGTAATTGGTTTCAATATGTTATATATTACAATTTGTATGAATTAATATTATTTATTGAGTGAATACAATAAAGAATATTACAAAACAAAAAAAATAGCGATTACACGTAAACGGAAAATAAAATTCTCAAATCCCACTTTGCAAGTGAAATATGAGCATGATCCCGGCATCTGATCGAAAAATAAAGGTCACACTTGTGATAGCTTATTGTCTCAGCTACAACATACTCAAAGCTCAGCGTAAACAAAGATAAAACGACGGAGATATTGCTCGCGAAAGACGAGAACGTAGAATCCAGTTTTGAGAAAAAGTAATGTCCCATAGAGAATACACGCAAAATGTGAAAAATTGACATGCCTCCTTTAATTTCAAAAATACGCCATGATGCCTTTGTCAAAATGAATATCGTGGCAACTACATTTGTAGAGAATCATCTCAGCTAGAACATATCAAAATTTGAAAGAAAATTGATCAATATTTACAGAGATACAATCGATTTTCGAAAAATCTGCTGACGTCATAATATGCAAATTAAAATTTTGAGTTCTTATGATGACGTCATGAGTTAATTGAGGGTCAAATAAGACCTGAAATCATATCTCCAACTCATGCTTTTTCCAACCATGATATAAAAGTTTGGGATCAATGGACTATCTGAAGAGCTATCTTCATTTTTAAATGGCATGTTTTTGATCAAATTTGCATTATATTGCCCATAGCAGCACACGCGGATTTTGAATTTTGACGCGCGCTCACGGCCTTATGAAAGGTCAAGAGTGACTGAAATTAATGTAAATTGTCAATTACGGTAAGAGGAATCTAAATCATGTAGACATTTGGAATTTGACCTTTTGCGCGCGTTGTGAGCGCGCACAACGCGCGCGGGGACACGTACGGACGGAAAATTTTGAAATGCTTAAAATGGCCTGATTCGTACTCTCCTTTAAAATAATTAAGTGATTTTGAGCATTTGTAAATTTTGACGCGCGCGGCATGACCTTTATGTGACCTTTGATGACATGACTTGTTGACCCTTGACCTGAAGTATATGTGATATGAATATGAATGACCTTTGCTGATGCATCATGAAGATATGATGGATAATCAGAAAAATGGCGCCTGGATGACGTCACGATAACCTGATGACCTTGAAAATGTTCCTGTCATGTCTCATGACAATGACCTATGACTGTGTCAAAATTGAAAGAAATCAACACAACCGATCTTGAGTTAACCGATAAACAAAAAACTGGAAGAAATAAAAATAAATAATAATAAAGAAAGAAAGAAAATTCTGACGAAAACAATAGGTGATCTGTCGAAAACGACAGACCACCTAATAATAAATAATAATAAATCAATAATATGGTTATTTATATAACGCCAGTATCATTTAGGCTCTGACGCTCATGGTGCTTTACACATATTACCCTAGTCGTAGCCGAGCTGCCAAAGTAAATAGCGCTCAAGCATATCAGGTACCCATTTACACCTTGGTGGAGAGTGGCTCGGCGGCCGGGCGGCGAGTTTTTAGCCAATTTCGCCCTGGCGGCTTCAAAATTAGACCTAAATCGCTCGACGGCGAACGCTCAATTAAGTCGGTGCCCGGGCTGCGAACGCCCGGGCACCGCTTGTTTTTAAGGCATCGCTCGGTCGCCGCTAAAGTTTTAGCGCGGAGTTAAAATTCGGCGGCGCCTGCTCACTTTTCACTCGCCGACTAAAATACGCGCGGTGCCCGGGCACCGACTTAATTGAGCGTTCACCGTCGAGCGATTTAAGGTCTAATTTTGAAGCCGCTAAGTCAAAGGCTTCCGAGCGGTCTCCGCCCAGTCGCTGCCCGGTCGTCGCAGGGAGATTAGTCGGTCACTGGGCGGCGAGTTCAAAATCGGTCGGCAGCATTTGACCTCGCATCTTCGATTTTTGACCTATATCGCTCGACGGCGAACGCTCGATTAGGTCGTTGCCAGGGCGGCGACCGCCCGGGCAACGAGCGTATTTTGGTGCCCCGCCGATCACCGGCCGGCCGCCGGACAATTTCTTTAAAATCAGCCGATGGCCGATGGGAGACCGCTCAGGAATCGGTGGGTCATCAGTCAGTCACTGCCGGGACGCCGCCCGGAGAAGCTTCCTAATTTATTACAGTTTTTACCTAAAATCGACCGGCGATTGACGGGAAATCGACAGGGAACTACAGCCTGCTCGACTTCTCCAAAAATTGTTGGGCTATGCCTAAATTCCAGCAGCAACCGAGCAGGCTACATATCGGTCGGTCGCCGCTCTGAGTTGTGACCATAGCTTATCTACTAGTCCACATGTCTACATTATTACGTTATACGTATTCGATCCATTGCTTTAACACTGAAGTTTGTGATGATGAAACAAAAGCCTAGAAAAGGAACCTTGCTAGATATTACCACATTAAATATACAAATACAGCACAATTACTAAAACATGTTTAATTTTAAAACTTGATTCATCTATCTAACCTTTGAAAAAAATCATGATTTATTTATTTTTTATTTTTTTCCTCGTTTGGGAATTATTGGCTAACGTGTCTGTGTCTATGATTTTTTTTTTTTTTTGTTTGAGTAGAGGTGATTAATACGCTCTTTCTAAGCAAGGAACCTATTTTGGTTGCGCTACACTGTATCTACAAATAATAGAAAACAATCGTTAGTCAAAGTTATCAACATTCGTCTACTTGATACGTCTCGTCAATGGCTCACACAGTGCTTAGGGAAGAGTTACAGGTCTTGTACAGCGGATCGGTAGAGCTTTTCTCTTCTTAAAAACGAAATATGGGCTATATTTACAAACATCTTTGTCAGTATTTCGCTCACTACGGGACTCTCAGGCATTTGCTCCCGATGATTGTGGGCTAAAAAAAAACAATTATATGCGTTTTAAACATAAAGTTTGCACAATTTTGGTCTAAATCTGACATGGTACGACTTTTCATTATTCAAAAGAAAAATCCTTTCACCCTAAAGTTCTACCCCACAGGTCCATTTGTAGTTCGTCTGATCAGTGGGTCTAACGACGCTGAAGGAAGAGTAAAGGCCATGTACGATGTATCCTGGGGAACTATATAATTTGCGATCTGCAGGTAAATACCTGCTTGAGAGTCCTCGAACACGCTCTCTTCTAGGTGATCGATCATTTACTGTCTGTGCATCGAGATTGTGGAATGGTCTACCCCAAATCCTTCGCTCTTGTCACCAGTTATCCACTTTCAGAACTCAACTAAAGACATACCTATTTCAGAGTGCTTACCATTAGTCACTGTTTTTTCTGTCATTCCTAGTTAGAATCATGAATATACATTTTTGGTAGTTTTTCAGGCTCATCCGCGCCTTTGATTAGGCAACTAGATATTGGCGCTTTAAAAACTCCTGGATTGGATTTTGGATTGGAACTCTTTGTGATAACAGGTGGGATTTTTTTCTAAGCATGGGTGGTTTGTAGGATGCTGGGCTTCGACGGTGCCCTCAATTGCCACGGTCGGCTAAGTTTGGTCAGGGCTCTGGGCGTATTCTTCTAGCTTATGTCGAGTGTGAGGGAACAGAAGACATCCTAGCAGACTGCGCTCATGGAGGAGTTGGAAATTATACTTCATGCGGTCATGCAAGGGATGTAGGCGTCATTTGTTATTTCGGAGGTAGGAGTTTTTGGTCCGTATTCTACATAGAAACCGTTCAAACCTAAACAAATCCATCCGAAATGGAAGACATTTCCGGTTAATATATATATATATATATCTGTAGCGCTTTTCTCATCTTAAGAACGAAATATAGGCTGTATTAACTATCTTCTTTATCACTACCCACACTTATCTCAGGACTCTAAGGCGTTTGCTCTCGAGGATTTTGGGCTAAAAAAAAAAACAACCTTATATGCGTTTTAACCATAACTTTTGTACTCTTTTGGTCTTAATATGACATGGTATCAAGAGAAAAATCCTTTCACCCCTGGTTCTCCCCCACAGATCCATTTGAAGTTCGTCTTGTCGGTGGACTAAACGATGCTGAAGGCAGAGTAGAGGTACTGTACGATGGATCCTGGGGAACCATCTGTGATTCGTGGTGGGACCTGAGAGACGCGAGGGTGGTTTGTAGAATGCTGGGTTTTGATGGAGCCTTAAATGCACCGAGATCTGCAAGGTTTGGTCAGGGCTCTGGTCGTATCCTGCTAAAGTATGTCACTTGTGACGGAACTGAAGACAACCTAGCAGAGTGTACTCATTCAGGGATTGGACGTTACTCATGCAGTCATACAAGGGATGCAGGAGCCATCTGCTACTCAGGACGTATGTTTTCTCTGTACTCTATCATTGCAAGTAGTCCAGCTACCAGACAATGATTTTCATTAGGTGCTTATTGGATGAGCACGAATATCAGAATAGTAATTTATTAGTGATTTTGAGGATTTACATTGCTCTCATTAACAATGAATTTCGATGTATAACCAATTTAAATTGAAAATTACATACTTGACGATTTACTAGTAATCGGTCGTTTTTTGTACGGGGGCAGAAATGGTTCCAGCGGATTTTACATGATAATATTCAAATGAGTTTCCGAAAGAAAGGTTTTTTTTAATTCCGACATGACGGTTTTGTATGGGGAAGCAATTACAACTTATAATAGTATTACAATAACAACTTCCCTTATTCTACGCATATATATATATATATATTAAGCCGACTATGCAACTTATCCCTCTACGGCCGGTATTACGTTTGAAGTTAATTGTTACGTAGTTCTTATAGGATATCTAAATGGAATCAATTGCAAATAAATTATAAGTGCCCTAATAATATGTTATTGAAAGTGAAAGGTGTGGTAATATCATCTAAAACGACCTTTTTACCACGCTCTTCTCTAATAGTCCATCCAAAGCCATTTGAAGTTCGTCTCGTCGGTGGGTCAAACAATGCTGAAGGCACAGTAGAGATCATGCACGATGGATCCTGGGAGACAATCTGTGATGTTGGCTGGGATCTGAGAGACGCGAGGGTGATTTGCAGAATGCTTGGGTTTGATGGAGCCTTGGACGCACCGGGATCTGCACGGTTTGGTCAGGGCTCTGGTAGTATTCTACTAAAGTATGTCAATTGTGACGGAACTGAAGACAGCATAGCTGATTGTGCTCTTGCAGGGGTTGAAAGTTACTCTTGCGGCCATACAAGGGATGCAGGCGCTCTTTGTCATTCGGGAGGTAGGTTTTTTTTTAAGGCTAGTCGCTAGAGTAAATATGTCTAATTAAATCACCTGCATATTCCCCCGAGAGGTACACTTTGCATGCCCTGTAGTCAGTCAATGAGGTCGGCCGCAAAAAACTGACTTCCGCAAACAAATTACTGGGGAGTTTCCTTACTTCGACATTTCACCTTTATTTTTCGTTTAATAATAAAGAGATTGCTCTTCTCCAAATATTTCTGATCACGTGTAGTGCTCTAAACCAATCCATGTACTGGCATTTTTTAGGAGTGCATGATTACATTTCCTTGTAAGAGTATATACATTTTATTTGATAAACATATTCTGCTTTTCATCCTAACCGTTCATTAAACACATCAGAGCAATTTCAAGTTCGTCTTACAATGGGACCACCGATTCAGAAGGCAGAGTGGAGGTTTTGTATAAGGGAAGCTGGGGAACTATTTGTGATGATAACTGGGTTCTAAGAGACGCAAGAGTAGTTTGTAAAACGCTTGGATTGGACGGGGCTTGGTAGTGCTACGCCCGGTCCCGAAAGCGGTAAAATCGTATTTTTAAATATTGGAGTGCAAATACTAGTTTTCAGCCAAATTGAGTCATAGAGATGTTACGGGGAGGTATTGCGATAAAGATACCTTCAATTGGTCCTATACATAGGGATGCTCATTACGGTTACGCTCAGGTTACCATTACACCGGTTTAGTTTTTGTTATTATAATTGAAAATAGTTTAAATATATAACATCAAACGATTTAGTTTCTTTGGTATACTTAGTTTTTGTCGATCGGTAACACGTCAGTTACCTGTGTTAATAAACATACAAACCCAATTCACCACTGTTTGTGTTGACCAATGGTTCATGTATGGGTTCTTTTTTATACGAATATCAATCTTCATGAATAAATCTTTGGACACACGTTTGTCAATTATAAAAATCCTTTTCATCCTGACCGTCTAGATCCATTTCAAGTTCGTCTTGTCAATGGATCAAACGATGCTGAAGGAAGAGTAGAAATACTTTACGATGGATTCTGGGGAACTATCTGTGATGACTGGTGGGATATAAAAGATGCGAGGGTTGTTTGTAGAATGATGGGGTTCAACGACGCAATAGCTGCGTCTATTTCTGCAAGGTTTGGTCAAGGACCTGGCCATAGTCTTCTGACATCTCTCGGCTGTAGGAGAAATGAAGATAACTTGGCAGATTGTTTTCATGCAGGTGTAGGACGTTCTCACTGTAGTCATAGTAGTGATGCCGGCGCTTCTTGCTCCTTGGGAGGTAAGATTTTAACATGGAAATTCTGATCGTCATCAGTTTCTATCCCGTCTGGATAGGCCTATGCTTCTTGAATTGATACTTTTCTGGTGTTAATATAGATGAGATTTTTATATTTATAACACTGTCAGATTGAGATATGTTTTACAAATTTCTACATGTGTTCCTGATTAGGCATTTTCTTTTAAGCTGTGGCTAAAGTGCTCTTTAGCGCGTACTCCTAACATGTGTTTGTCAATTGTCACCAAGTATTTCCAACATACCGTTCTATGAAATAATTTGTTCAGAGTTGCGTTGATAATCGCTAAACATTTCTAATAATTTTCTAATTTGACCAATATGAATCTGTATTCATATGCTTTACATTTCAGTTCAACTTGTCAATGGAGCCCATGGATATGAAGGAAGAGTTGAGATACTACACGAAGGGTCTTGGGGGACTGTATGCGACGATTTCTGGGACCTGGACGACGCTAAGGTTGTATGTCGACAGTTAGGATTTGATGGTGCTGTGGCTGCTCTGCCCCGTGCCAGATTTGGTCAAGGCTCTGGTGATATCTTTCTGGATGGTGTTCAGTGCAACGGGACAAAAACCAGCCTCAGATACTGCCAGCATAAGGGGATAGGTGTTCATCATTGTACACACGAGGGGGATGCCAGCGTTATATGTAAACGTGGAGGTAATATCATAGAGCCGTCATTTACACACACAAAACACAAAACAATGTAATCAGCAGAATACAGATCGTCCGAAAAGGAGGACAATTATATTATACGTGTGTAAAGCACGATAATAAAACAACCGGGTAACGTCGTTATCAAAAGAAACAAGATTACATTCACAACACAGCCCCCCCCCCCCCTGAAATAAAGTTTGCATTTTAATCCGTTAATCGAAAATTAAGAAAGAAATCGCAAATCTTGCGGTTTATGAAAGCTCACGTCGCTTGATTTTGTAAAAAGTCATGTCACAAAAGTGAACATTATATGGATCATTTTAAGTAAAAAGAATAGACTTGTTTTTATTCAGTATTTTTACATTTGTTATAGCTGTGTTTATTAATTTTCTTTTCCATGAATATTCATCGGTACAGAAAGCCGAATTCATTGTTTCGAAACATCTTTCTAGGTTTGAGGACTTACTCGGACATGATCACCTCTGATGAAATACCGCCAACGTACACAACCAAGCTAGTGCCCAATGGACACGAAACTACAACAGTTCCATCAAGACAACAAGGACACAAGGTCATTACCACGACATATCCGCTTAACACAAGTAAAATTGGAAATTTAAAATCAACTGTAAACCCAAATCTACAAGACGATCTCCGGATGATAATTTCATTTTGGCTCTGTATTTTATCATTTAGCATCATTCTAATCGCATTGTTTGGGTACTGTATTTATAGGTATAAAAAGAGAATGACTGCTAGGAACTTGAATACAGAAATATATATGGACGTGACGACTATATCATCAATGCACGCTCTGTCAGTTGGTTCTGGTGACCAAGACTTGAATGTTCCACCTAAATTACATGAAAGACTTGAAAACGATGTTTGTGGTCACCATTATGAATCAAATATAAAAGATATAAAAGATAACTTAGAAGATTTCCATGAAAATGCGGGCACGAAAACGGTTTACCAAATACCTCAAAGTGGTGAGGACTGTGAATTAGACGGAAATCTTCTTCCGAACACAGAAAGTCCTTTGAAAAATGGAAAGTCGGTATCGGATAAGAGAAATCATGTTGGCAAAACGGATATGCCAAAACCTCCTGATGAAAATGCAGAAACGGTGTCTTTGCCTCAATGCACAAAGGTAAACACGAAACATGATTATATGGAAATGAAAATAGTATACCAAAAGCCGAAAACGGGGAAGGACGTAGATCTTGATGGATACCTCCTTCCAAACACAAAAACATGTTAAATGATGGTGATTCAGTAACGAAAATAACGACAAGGAATCGAACGCGGAAATTTGTTGTACTGCATGTGAAGGGAATATCCCCTTACTGCAAGAAGCGACACATGTATACAAAGAGATACACAAGTACATGGATATGAAAACTGTTAACCAAAAATCCGCAACAAAAAAACAACATGGATCTTGATGGGTATCTTCTTCCAAGTGCTTAGTCTAGTTCTGGACCCTTTTTATTGTTTTCCTCGCCGACTATACGCGTTAATCCGAGTGGTGGCGCGATCCCGGTTTTCGGGATCGCGCCACTACTAACGCGTATAGTCTGCGAATAAATAAATCAATAAAAAGGTTTCAGAACTAGACTACCAAGTGCTATGCTACAGACTGGAACTCTCATAAATAGAAGCAGAGCAGAAGAAGATGGACAGTCCGATGAAAACAGGGACAATTAACTTTGGATGTGTATGTTAAGAGAACCTGAAGCAAACTGGAGGATTCAAGTTTGGTAACACATGAAATAATATGACAGCTATTCATGTACATAAACCACCATTTAAAGAAATACACTAAAAGAGGTTAAAAAACTTATTAATATCGTATATATAAACCATTTGTTTTAAATTTAGAAGAGGATAATCTGTCATGCACAAACTCTAAATATATCCGAACTTGTCAAGTGACCATCCTGTTACAATGTATGTCTGACTATTTTTTCAACAACCAAGTTATTACTACATTTAAATTCAATGTATTCTTTTTAATTTAATTTTTGTTAAAGAAACTTCCTTTGTATGGAGTTAAAGACATTAAGCTTATTTGGATTCAATCATATTTATCCAAAATAACCTAACGTACATCTGTCAAAGGGACCTTGTCTGACATTACTAATGTCAGATCTGGCCTTCCGCAAGGCTCGATTATCGGGCCTCTTCTGTTTTCGGGATTGTTGAAAAGTGCCACATTATGATGTACGCCAACTATACAATATTGTACTACAATGGGGAAGATATTAAAGACATTGAATCTGTATTGAATCAGGAGCTTGAGCCAATAAATGGCTGACACAAAATCCTCTCAGGTTAAATTTATCAAAAACTCGATACATGGTTTTGGGCTCCCATAGGAAACTTACAAATGGTGGTGATATAATTCTCGCTGTTGACAATCATGAGCTGGGAAGAGTAACCACTTATAAATATCTTGGGGTTTGGATGGATGAGACATTAACTTGGCAAAAACATGTTGAAGAAACAATGAAGAAGATTGGTTCCCGACTTGCACTTTTCGATAGACTCAGAAATACCTCACGGTTGACAACTTTAAGGTCTTAGCTAACTCGCTTATTTTTACCTTACTTTGACTATTCTAATAATTCATAGTCCACATGTGGACAATACTTGAAAGACGGTCTAATAAGACAACACAAGAAAATGGCCCAGTTGTTCTTAAAAGTCAATTACTCTACTCTCATTGAACAGGCATATGATAAACAAATGGATCTCGATTTAAGAAAGGTGGCAATTTCACATATGCAAAACAGTGCACAGTGTACTCCAAGGGGAAGCACCAGTTTACCTCACTGAACTTTTGTACGATCAGGAAATGTACACTCACGCCGAACAAGAAATACAGTGCACAATGGTGTTGTGGTGCCACTTGTCCGCACGCAGGCTGGTAAAAAATGCCTTTTCCCATAGTGCATCCGTTCTCTGGAATTGGCTGGAATGTGGGATTCGGGGCGCTGTTTGTAGGCAGTCCTTTGTTACTTCATGTTGGAGAATCAAAAATCAGTATATGATTTGGTATAAAAACAAAACATTTTTTTAAAATAGGGTAGGTGTAGGGAATTTGAGACCGTAGGGAATTGGAAACCACCAAGCTTGAACCCATCACTGTCTGTCCGTGTTGGCTCCAATATTGCTATAGCGCCATATGTGGCCTTTCACAACACTACTGCATATATCCAATTCATTTCGAAGACTACAATGCGTTCTTTTACCGAGAAAATTGGCAGAATTGACCAAGATAAGCAATTTTGATTGTAAATTCTTGCTCTGATATAAAAACACAATTTCCACTGAATGTTATGGTGTATGCAGATACTTATGGGTGGCTCTTAAAAAGTAGTTTTAAAAGGAAGTTCATGAAGTTTGCCAACCATGACAGAAAACTTATGACCATTGTGTGTTGTGAATGGGTGTTGCAATGCACATTATGAATGGTGCCTGATCAGAAATGTTTGTAGGCAATGGGGGACACCAGGTCCAAGATGGGGGCCTACTTTCCCCAGTTGTTCATTTCATGTTGAAAGGCACTATCACGATTATATTTGGTTGTTTCACCATTTTAATTTGAATGTATTTTATTTCAAAGATAAAAGTGAGTTCTGGTTTTTAAAAAAATGAATTCTCTTAGAATCAAACTAAAAATGTTCAAGATTACAATTAAATGTCATTTGCCAAACAATTTTGGTAGAAAATGTATACTGGCTGAGTAATGAGTAAAGAAATATTAGGAAATCAATGCTAGCCCCGATACCATTTGTGTAGTCCCATATACATCTTTCTGTGTACAGTGCTTGTAACTTTACCAAGACTGGGTCAAATTTATTATGATTTTGATGACTCCAGAACTTTGCAGTACACACCAATACTTACATGCTACATGATCAACTTTTTCTGATCCATTCCACAAATTTTTTTTCACAATGCAATGGGATGACCAGAACTCACCTTTATCTTTAAGAAGTTGTTTCTATGCTGTGAGTTTGATCAATGTAAAAGTCACTTTGCCAGAACATTATTCTGAAAGTATTTAAACATAATTTAAAGCACCTTTATTACTGTTAACAAAAAACTACGGAAATATTTCTGGCCATGCACAATCGTTTCAAAATAACAGTAAGTTCATTGGATACATGTTTCTTTTTCAAAGAGTGTTTGAACTAACTATAACAATACAATTTTTATTCAAATTGTATTTTAAATATCTTGATTTGTAACTGTCCATAATTACCTACACATGTAGGTAATGAAAGACATTTGGTGATGGGTCATTAATCACTGTTATCTTATTAATCAGTTACATCATGACCACAATTTTGTTACCAAATAATGTTTATGTTAATCATGCAAATGTGCTTAAAGAGATGGTTCATTGAAATGTGGAAAATGGGCAAATTACACCTCAACAGATTGCTGAGAACATTAACAAAATGAGCAAAGTACTTTTGAAGCCCTCACTGTTGTGAGGAATAAATTAAATGCAATTTTGTTACCCTTTCCTGAACCCACTCTCTAAGTGAATTGACGGTGTTATTTTACATGCGAAACGATGACGTCACAATATGAACAACCTACATCACACATTCGGGACAATGTTGGATACCCATTGCAATTTTCAGATATGGGTTAACGTTGTTTGTATATTTCTCGCCAGGGGTGATTTTTCCTCGATTTTTGACATTTTTAATGAGATACACTGAATAAATGATACTTTCTACAAATGTTTGTTTGATTTTTATATTTTTTCCCGTCACATTTGAGCATAAAAATCAGAAAAATAATCACATATTCTGAGCGCACTTCAGCGTGTATGTGTCTGATCTTGGAAGGCTAAGGACATTTTGCATGCTGACCTAACGACTCTTTTGGAGTAAAATAGGCTACAAATTTTCATAGAATTGTCCAGATATTCATTACAAAAATATGAGATTAGGCTGATTAATTTAAATTTTTGATAATTCAAGTCGTATAGGACCTGATAAACCGAGAGAAACAGATCAGTCCGGTTCGCGATTCAGGGTTAGCTCGAGCGCCGGGCTACGGGCTAGGCTGGCTAGCAAGCTGCGCTAATGTGATGCACGCATAGAGGTCAGTGTATTGCACACATGGTACATGCACAGAGTACGCACGCACACCTACTAGCTACGGGAAACTTGAACGCTACATCGACGATATATTCACTCGCTTTTTGGAAGTTATATACCATTTATCTAGACTAACGTCAGATTAAGAACCAAAACCATGCCATGGAGGAGCCTTCTGGAGTATACTCAAGTATGTTTTCGTCCATATCCATATTTCCAGGGGATTTTGATGAAGGTAAATATTTGTGTACCACCACGAATATTAGATAATTTGAACCAGTCGTTGTAAAAACAAATAGCGTCTTATACGTTTTATTCCAGCCAATACCGATGTTGGCTTTTTCGTGTTATTTATAATACGCACAACCAGCCGGCCCATGTATTGTTATTATTAATTAATTAATTAACGGTCACCGTATTTTTTCAAACGAGAGCTGAATTGGTATGATCCTATTGGCTAAATTTCACACATTTTGGGGGTCTAAAATACCCCATAGCAATTGTAGGTCCTAAAAGGGCACTAGAAATGCCATAAATAAGAATAAGAGCAATAACCATGTACTTTGAAGGCATTTCCGGTCTGAACAGAACTCAACCATCCCTCTACTAAAGTTAACCATGATAGTACAATATTCACCTTATGCGTATATTGAGCAATACGTCTACGACTATTTATCTTACGAATATCGTCCTAACAGAGATTTGCAAATGTATGCTTGAAACGAGTCGATCTCTGTCTCATTTAAATTAGTCGAGTTTTAGCATTTTATTTGAATTGCAAATGCCATGTCAAGGCATTAATACATTTTGTCACTCCATACCCAGGAGAGAAATAGGGAATTGGGAGTATGATGTTAAGTCCTTGTGTTAGTCTTTTCCATATGCCGTCACGGTGACCATATGGCGTAACTACTCCTCAGGTAGCGAAGATAGTGCACATTGTGCGTGAATGAATCCGATGACCGGGGTAATATCTGTTAAGCGCTCAGAGATGGTATTTCACATTAAGCGTTAAGTTTATTACTAATGCTCAGATCGAACGAATCGCGATACCATTACCACTTTAATAAGGAAGTGGTGGACATATCATACTTTTTAAAATTCATTAAATCGAATTAACAAAAGACTAACTCCGTTTAGTTGACGATCAGACATAGACGAAAGACTTCATTTATTTCTATCTATTAGTTAAAGGAATTTAACCAAACTATAAAATAATTATCTAGGAACAAATCTTTCCATATAATAAATTATATACCTCTCTTTAGAAATCTAGCCATCTCATTGGTCGAAATTGGAGTCGTGATTTTAGCCATACCCGCCTACCGGTCAATAGTATTTTAAAAGATGCCCGCATGCCCGTCTACAGGTCAGAAGTTTTTTTTTTAAAGAAGCCCGTTGCCCCGTGTAACGAGCCGCATACATGAATTTTGCTGAGATCCCCATTAGTTTAAGTGTAAAAAGATTTCTTTGTGCGAACGCTGATACAAAATACAGTGCAGAGTGTGTGCGGTTCCCGAATGATCTTTACATTCAGGAAACTTTCCAGCAAAGGTATACAGACAGTATCTCAGATGTTATGTGATGTTTTAACCAGGTTTACTCAAGAAAATGAAGTAGAATTCTTTGTAGATTTGTTTGTGAATTCGGTATATAAAAGATATATCGACTGCTCTAATATTCGAAGCATAGCTGTTTCTTGATATAACGGGCCATTGAGCCTATAGAAACAGCGATGCATCTTATAGCAGTCAATATCTCTAACCTGTTACATCATTTGGAAATATGATTAAATACAACTTTTCGTGAAATACATTCTTCCACATAGACATACGTCTCGTCAACGGCTCCAACAATGCTGAAGGAAGAGTGGAGATCTCCCCCTCCCCCCCCCCCCCTGGTTTGGCCGAAAGGGTGCGTTGGATTGTTAAGGGCGCGTCGGGTCAGACAACGTGACAAAATGGCACATACGGGGGGGGGGGGGCTTATTCCAATGTACGCGTACCCATGCCAATAGCGCGCGCTCCTGTTACGTACGACCGTCGCGTACGTCGTGGATATCGATGGTGGATATCGATCGCAAGCTGATTAGCTGAGAGAGATGGAGAGAGGCTGGACATCTTCGAGCTTCCTGATCACTTTTGTGGTGAGTTTATTTGAGTATTCCTGCATATTATCGTATTTTTGTGCAGTACGTGTTTAAGTTTACCAGTAAAATGTTAGAATATAGAATTAGTTTAGTTTTGTTTGTCAAGTGGTAATCCGTAATGAGGTATTAAACTGACCTTGACAATCGGATCGCAAGGTTGATTGGATGGGCTGAGCTCAGACCAATGTGCTTTATTGGCGTAATCTTTCAGAACTAAGAGGCTAACTCAATGAAGCTCTATCAAATAAAGAGAAAAAATATAATTGCTATAAATAAAAATAAAATAAAAACAAGATACACTCTCTGATTGGCGTAGCCAAGGGGAAGGGGGTCCGAGGGGTGCTTGCTTAATAACGTGAAAAGAAAAACAAACTCTCATTACAATTATTAAATATATTTGTGGCATTCCACCCAGTTAGTGAATGGTGTAGCCAATGAGGGGGGGGGGTACGGTGCTTGCCTAATACCGGTTCTATATTTTAAGGAGAAGAGCGAACTAGATGTATAATTATTTTATGATTGGCGTAGCCAGGGGGGGGGGGGCTTGCTTAAGACAGATTCTATCAGTGGCGGATCCATCGATTGGTGCTCACTACCCCCCCCCCCCCCCCCTCCTCCTCCCGCTCATTCACCGACTGGCTGTTTCGCCGCTAAATATTCTCTCATGAAATTAAAGCCCCCTCCAAGTATCTCTGAAGCCTGGAGGCTCTGTCTCACCATTGGGAGCCCCTTCCGAGCATGAATGAAGTCTAGGGGCACCGTTAAACTCTATGGTGACCCCCTCAGAAGCCTGGGGGCTCCGTCCTTCTTATGGGGATCCCCCTCTAAGCACTGAATGCTCTTGAGCTGAGGATATGCAATACATATTTGTTGTGTATATTGGATAAGTTGTTACCATGGTAACCACAATTTTGCACCAAAAATATGCCATTTTTATATATAACCCTTGTAGAACGAACTTCTTCCACAATTGTGGAGTTATTTTGATGAAACTTGGTACACTTGATGCTTTTGAAGTAGGGATGTGCAAGACATATTGTTTGTGTATGCTAGATAAAGCGTCGTTATGGTAATAACAATTTTGCTCCAAAATATGCCATTTTGATATAAAAACCTTATTGAACGTGCTAATTTAAGTTTTTGAGCAATTTTTATGAAACGTGATGCTCTTGAGCTAAAGGTATGCAATACATATTTGTTGTGTATATTGGATAAGGTGTTACCAGGGTAACCTCAATTTTTCACCCCAAATATGCCATGTTTATATAAAACCCTTGTAGAGCGAACTTCTTCCACAATTGTTGAGCAATTTTGATGAAACTTAATTGGTACACATAATAAACTTAAAGTGCAAATAAGCAAGACATACATGTTGTGTATGTCAAATGAGGCGTTGCCATGGTAAAATCAAATTTTTGCCAAAAATGCCATTTATTTTTTTTTATATTTTTTTGACAATTTAGATGCAGTATAAAATGTTTGCAGTAACTTGGCATGTAAATTGGTGATGCGGGGGTATTAATCACATTTCGTGATATTTCTAGTTTGTTTTTTTCTTCTCATAGTAGGAGACCAGCCTGTAGGTCCCGTGACCAATCTCTGGGAACAAAGGTTTGAAAGTGTTTTTGTGTTCCCTGATGAGTACCGAACAATTTTGACTTGGGCTGCCCCCTTGAATATCCCGGGCATTTTTGTGAGGGGTCAACAAAGGTCATACAGGGTAGAAATTCAAATATATTCAAATCGTGTCGATATGCATATCAAATTACTCGTCTGGTCATGAGGATTCCAAAAATGTATAGTTTGCTATACCTCCAACCTTAACCCTAAAAAGGCCGGCCTATTTGAGGTCTTAGTATGGCCGGGGGCGCAAATTTTTTTTACACGCTAGCCTGGCCATTTCTATGATAAACACCATGGAAACGACTAATATTAGTCTAGCAGCCTACATGCGAGGTTTATGATGATACGCATGTTCATCATGCATGACAATCATCAGATAAAGACATAGCTGGCCCTTGTAAATGAGACGACCGCCGCAGTCGGGCGACGGAATTCAAAAACTTAATATATTCTAATTTAATTTAGGAACTTTACATTAATCTTGATCTAAGGAGACACGAACGAACGAACGTTCAGCTAGAGAGCAACCAAGTTAAACTGCGGTAGTGCTTGCCAGGCGCGGATCCAGGATTTTTTAGGGGGGGGGCCCAAATTTGATATTATGCGAGCCAAATATTGGTACGTAATGGTGACCAACAGTGACGTAATGCGGGGTAGGGGGTGGGTGCAGGGAGGGGCAAGTTTCCTCTCCTTCCTCCGCGAAACGCTAAAGCTTTGACGTTCCATTAAATTATTAGAGAAAGAAGACGATTCGTTGTAGAGTTCTCGACTCTTAATCCTCGTCTGAATTTAGGTTCCCCCCTGCCACGCGAAGCGCGGAAGCTTTTAAGTTTCATAAATCACTAGAGAAAGAAGACGATTCGTTGTACCGTTTTCGAAAATAATCCTCGTCTGAATTTAGATTATCCCCTCTCCCCTCCCGCGCGAAGCGCGGAAGTTTTTACGTTTCATTAAATCATAAGAGAAACAAGACGATTCATTGTACAGTTCTCGACTCCTAATCCTCTTCTGAATTCAGTTTTCCCCCTTCCGCGCGAAGCGTGGAAGCTTTTACGCTTCATTAAATCATTAGAGAAAGAAGACGATTCGTTGCACCATTTTCGGAAATAATCCTCGTCTGAATTAAGATTAACCCCCCTTCCGCGCGAAGCGCGGAAGCTTTTACGTTTCATTAAATCATTAGAGAAACTAGATGATTCGTTGTACAGTTCTCGAC
The DNA here is from genome assembly GCF_000002235.5 of Strongylocentrotus purpuratus. NCBI lineage: Eukaryota > Metazoa > Echinodermata > Echinoidea > Camarodonta > Strongylocentrotidae > Strongylocentrotus > Strongylocentrotus purpuratus. The sequence goes on from NW_022145609.1 coordinate 13,293,877, forward strand.
TCTTATTCCTTGTCTAAATTCGGTCCCACCCCCCTCTCCTCTTCCTCCTGCGCGAAGCGCGGATGCTTTTACGATTTATTAAATTATTAGAGAAAGAAGACGATTCGTTGTAGAGTTCTCGACTCTTAATCCTTGTCTGAATTCAGGTTCCCCCCTCCCGCGCGAAGCGCGGAAGCTTTTAAGTTTCATAAATCATTAGAGAAAGAAGACGATTCGTTGTACCGTTTTCGAAAAAAATGCTCGTCTGAATTTAGATTATCCCCTCCCCCCCCCCCTCCCGCGAGAAGCGCGGAAGTTTTTACGTTTCATTAAATCATTAGAGAAACTAGATGATTCGTTGTACAGTTCTCGACTCTTATTCCTTGTCTAAATTCGGTCCCACCCCCCCCCTCTCCTCTTCCTCCTGCGCAAAGCGCGGAAGCTTTTACGATTTATTAAATTATTAGAGAAAGAAGACGATTCGTTGTAGAGTTCTCGACTCTTAATCCTCGTCTGAATTCAGGTTCCCCCCTCCCGCGCGAAGCGCGGAAGCTTTTAAGTTTCATAAATCATTAGAGAAAGAAGACGATTCGTTGTACCGTTTTCGAAAATAATGCTCGTCTGAATTTAGATTATCCCCTCCCCCCCTCCCGCGAGAAGCGCGGAAGTTTTTACGTTTCATTAAATCATTAGAGAAACTAGACGATTCGTTGTACAGTTCTCGACTCTTAATCCTCGTCTGAATTCAGTTTCCCTCCTTCCGCGCGAAGCGTGGAAGCTTTAACGGTTCATTAAATCATTAGAGAAAGAAGACGATTCGTTGTACCGTTCTCGACTCTTATTTCTTGTCTAAATTCGGTCCCCCCCCCCCCCTCCTTTTCCACCTGCGCGAAGCACGGAAACTTTGACGTTTCATTTAACTATTAGAGAAAGAAGACGATTCGTAGTGTACCGTTTTCGACTCTTAATCCTCGTCTGAATTCAGGACCCACCTCCCCATCCCGCGCGAAGCGCGGAAGCTTTTAAGTTTCATAAGATTATGAGAGAAAGAAGACGATTGGCTAAACAGTTCTTGACTCTTAATCCTCGTCTGAATTCAGGTTCTCCGGAAGCTCAGGGGTTTTAGGCGTTTAATTAAGGTCAGATGAGCATTTTGTTTATACCATATTATTTTGTGACACTTGCAGGTCACCATTTGGCGTGGGGTCCAGGGGGCGGAGCCCCCAAAAATCAGGGGTTTAAGGCATTAAATTACCGTCAAATGAGCATCTAAGGGCCCGCCCTAGGGCCCTAAGTGGAATCCAGGGGGCAGAGCCCCCGGAAGCTTAGGGGTTTTTGGCAATTAATCACGGTCAGATGAGCATATTTTGATACCTCATTATTTTTTAACACTGGCAGTTAACTATTCTTTCTTTCTTGCTCTCATTCTATTTCATTTTTCTTTATTATGCTTTTTCAAAAAAAGTGGGGGGGGGGAGGGAGCTCGAGGCTCCCGATCCCCGCCGTACCTCGGGCCCTGACATGTAGGACTCTCAAGAATCATATTTCTTGCCTGGCTGTGAATTTAAGAATTTGTCATTTTCCAACAAACACATACAAACGTATAATTTACTAAAAAGTGAGGAAAAATCTCGGAAATTATGTCATTTCAGCATTATTTGTCATCCACCGTTGTGGAATTAGAAATAAACCACGTTCGAATTTGATTTCCCCCAAGCCCCCCCCCCCCCTATCAGTACGCCAGTATCTCCTCTTTTCCTTTTTTCTTTCCCTGTCCTTCCTTCTCTCTTATTTTTTTTATTGGGGGGGGGGGGGTCAACAGCCTGGGAGGCAAGGCCCTTTCGGCACCCCGATCTCCTTCTTCCCCCTTTTCTTTACTTCTTCCTTTTCTTTCTTTCCTTTTCTCTCCTCTTTTCCTTTCCCTTCTTTTCCTTTCTTCTCTCTTTTTTTTTTTTTTTTTTTTTTTTTGCGGGGGGGGGGGGGCCAAGGCCCGCTCGGCCCCCCCCCTGGATCCGCGCCTGGTGCTTGCCTACATGTAGGTTTTACCACCAGCGCACTTTTACGAGTATTACGGCGAAACTGGCCAGGCTAGCGTGTAAAAAAATATTCGCGGCCGGCGCGGGGGGGCCATTAAGGCCCCCCCCCCCCTAAGATCTCGGCCTCTTGGCATCCCTTTCGCACGTTAGACTTTTTTGTAATCATTTGTTTCGATTTTGAGGGACGAGGAGCTTTATCAAAACATGCAGTATGATAACTCATAACATCCTTATCTTTAATAAAAATGACATTACGCTATAAAATAAACTTTTTTTTAAATAATGAAAGAAAACTAATACAAATGGAATACTTTGCAAAAGACTTCAACTGTGAAACCAAACATAATAGATATGCAGACATGCACTCTGGAACAAAGAGTGACTGACATCGGTCATATGAAAAATATCCAACGCATTGTTGTCGTGACAATAAACGTCAAATAGAAACCAAATAGAAACCGACATTTGACATGTCGCTGCTTTTGATTTATTTGTTTCAACAGGCCTTCACATGGGATTTAAGTAGTAACAACTCCTTAAAAATTTGTATGATGAAAAAGTCACGAGGACAATTTCATTGCAACTGCTGATTGTATCTCAAAATACGTGGGTTTGCTTCCGTCATGTTTACCAATAGGCATTAGCATTTCTATAGGATAATCAAACAAACTGGGCGTTAGCCATTTGCGCATGCGTCCTCTAACCTCTTAATACGAGATCTTTAAGTTAATCAAAAATTAGTTTGTGTGTGTGTTTTTGGTGTATACAGGAGACTGCGCTGAGAATCTCACTTCAATCAAGTTGTATCTTCGTTCTGAACAAGATGGGGGTGATTAATTTTAAGTATGTGCACCTAGTTATTATACTTATAGCGGTCTTATTCGTATACACGGTGGATGATTCGAGAATCACAGGTAAGTTTCGTTTTAATATTCATTTAAAAACCCGAAGAGCTACCAACATAATGTGCAAATTCAAATGAAAAGTGAATATCATTATCATCGGATGAACAAAAAATAATAAAAGAATGACTTTATCCCCTTTTTATCTACATCCTCACCTGCGGGTGTCAAATACAGTGCGACCAAGATCAAACGAAACCAAGAATTATCGATGTTTTATCATAACTTAATAAAAATTATTATTAATAAATGACACATATTAGTAAAGCTTAGATCCTCTTCTTACATTTGATGCAACTTATATGATGCATACTTTACGCTTGAGTGATTAAAAGCAATTTGAAGGAAGGTAACCAAAAAGTCATTTGGCGGGCGGTATCTAAATTTCGAAGAAAGTTCATTTTCTGCTCTTTCATATGACACCTCAATCGGGAAAAATGAGCCAGGAATAATAAAGTTCTATTTGTTTAAAGTGATGCTTGCATTTTCATAATTTGATTAAACGAATCCCTTTTCACTGGCCGTAGCAACAAACGGAATTAACAAAAGACTTAAAGTGACTCGGTAACATTGTTGAAGGTTGTTGAAAAAATTGCTTAATTTTTGTATAAAATGTTACTTACTATATTCCTTCTACTATACTCACCCTCTGAAATGCAAACAATCCTGTACAAATTCTCAAACCACAAAGATATCTATGGTTTTCTTTGAAGGCGTCGATGTGAGTGATTAACGGTAAATTCTCCCAACCATTTTTTAATTTTCCCAACCGTTTTTCCATGAGAAAAATACATAAAACAGGCTATACAAAATCTGTCAACACTTAACTAACTGGAATGGAATGTAGAGCCATTTTATTGCTTTGTGACGATTTACATACACCTAAAATGTAATTAAATTGTCCTTGTCTTGATGCTGAACAGGCTTTGACAAGTAGGAGAATAGAAATAGAATTATATAGTTGGGAGAATTAAGGAATCGATCAGATCAGTTTTTCAAAATTTGTACCATAAATAATGATCCGTTTTCACTCAAATTTCCAGATTGTCTTTAATTGTACATCTAGCATTGAAGTCACTACCTTAGCACCACTATCTCTCATCTGAACAATGTTACAAAGTCCCTTTAACTCCGTTTCGTTGACGATTAGACATAGACGAAAGACTTCATTTATGTCTATCTATTATTTAAAGGAATTTAACCAAACTATAAAATAATTATCTAGGAACAAACCTTTCATATAAACAAATTATATACCTCTCTTTAGAAATCTAACCATCTTATTGGTCGAAATTGGAATCGTGATTTTAGCCATGCCCGCCTAGCGGTCAATAGTATTTAAAAAGATGCCCGCATGCCCGCCTACCGGTCAGTATTTTTTTTTTAAAGATGCCAGTTGCCCCGTGTACTAAACAAGCCGCATGAATGAATTTTGCTGAGATCCCCATTGGTTTACGTGTAAAAAAATTCTTTGAGCGAGCGCGGATACCATACATTTTTGTGCGATTTGGTCGTTACAGTTTAGGTTTTATAATCATCCCTGAGATCCCCATTAGTTTAAGTGTAAAAAGGTTACTTTGTGTGAACGCTGATACAAAATACAGTGCAGTGTGTGTGCGGTTCCCGAATGATCTTAACATTCAGGAAACTTTCCAGCAAAGGTATACAGGCAGTGTCTCAGATTTTATGTGATGTTTTAACCAGGCTTTACTCAAGAAAATGATAAGGTTAAAATTCTCTGTAGATTTGTTTGGGAATTCGGTATATAAAAGATATATCGACTGCTCTAATATTCGAAGCATATTTGTTTCTTGATATAACGGACCATTGAGCCTATAGAAACAGCGATGCCTCTCATAGCAGTCAATATATCTATACTATTACATCATTTGGAAATATGATTTAATACAACTTTTCGTGAAATACAATCTTCCACATAGACATACGTCTCGTCAACGGCTCCAACAATGCTGAAGGAAGAGTGGAGATCTTCTACGGTGGATCGTGGATGACCGTTTGTGATAAAAACTGGGATCTGTTAGCAGCAAGGGTAGTCTGCAGAATGCTGGGGTTCGACGGAGCCTTGGATGCGACACGATCCGCAAGCTTTGGGCAGGGATCTGGTGGTATTCTCTATGTAAAGTGTTTTGGGACAGAAGACAGCCTGGCAGACTGTTATCGTGTATCGGTCGTCTCATCCTGCAAACATAAATTAGATGCAGGTGCCGTGTGTTACTCAGGAGGTACAAACTCTTTTGGATCTTAGGAAACGATCAGTCGGATATTTGTAAATGGCATACTGTTCATATTGCATTAAAGTGAAAATGTGAAATTCTTTTCAGGATATTCACTCATTGATACATCTCTTCCTTTTAATTGAAAATTCATTGAATGAGAAAAAGCATTATGTTTAAGAAGGTGAAGTTAAGTCTTTTTTTATTATTGCGTTTGACTTTGAAAACTTGTCCAGGCATTCCTTGAAACTGAAGTAACATGCAGTCTTATTGCTCTTGTGGACCCAATACTTTAACATTAGGTTCATTTTAATTCATACTCGATTTTTTTTTTTTTTTTTTTTTTTTTTTTTTTAAATAATTTAGCCCACCCGAACCCATTCGCGGTTCTTCTAGTCGGTGGCGCCAGCGATGCTGAAGGCAGAGTAGAAGTACTCTACGATGGATCCTGGGGAACTATCTGTGATTCATGGTGGGATCTGACAGACGCAAGGGTGGTGTGCAGAATGCTGGGGTTTGATGGAGCCTTGGACGCACCGGGATCTGCACGATTTGGTCAGGGATCTGGTCGTAGTCTTCTAGGATATGTAAATTGTGATGGAAATGAAGACAACGTAGCAGACTGTGCTCATGCAGGAATTGGACGTTACTCATGCAGTCATACAAGGGATGCAGGAGCCATCTGCTACTCAGGACGTATGTTTTTTCAGCATTTTAACTTTGCTAGTAATCCATCTACCCCACAATGACTTTTATTGATTGCTTATTGGATGAGCACGAACATCGGAAGAGATATATATAAATGACTTTAACAATCTATTTTCACCGTAGTTTGAAACAATGAATTATTTATTATTATTATTATTATTGGATAAGCACGAACATCGGAATAGATATATATGAGTGACTTTAACAATCTATTTTCACCCTAATTTGAAACAATGAATTTCGATTTATAAACGAATAAAATTGTTGTACACAAAATCAAAATCTTTCACCGACATTCAGGTTTTACGCCTGGTCGTTTTTTGTTTTTTTTTAAGGGAGACAGGTATTGTTATAACGGACTATACATGATACTGCTCAAAATTTGTTCCCCCCCCCCCCCCCCCCTCCTCTCCTAAATAGACGTTTTCATTTCGTCTTATCGATGACTTGCTTGGTTAACAATTATAACCAAATCAGAATAATTTTCTCATTAGTATTATGTTTTTAATAGTGCCGAAAATGCGTTTTCCCTTCTAATCGTCTACAGCTCACCGTGAACAGTTAATTGTCAGGTAATACTAACATGATATCGAAATGTGATCGATGTCAATTCATTTGTGATTACCCTCATAAATGTTCAGCGAACTTATGTTGAAACGTGTGATATCATCTCAAAGGATCTATTACGTTCTTATTCTCTAATATAGTCCATCCAAATCCATTTAAAGTTCATCTTGTCGGTGGGTCTAACGAAGCTGAAGGCAGGGTAGAAGTCTTGCAGGACGGATCCTGGGGAACTGTCTGTGGTGTTGGCTGGGATCTGAGAGACGCGAGGGTGGTGTGCAGAATGCTGGGGTTAGACGGCGCCCTGGACGCACCGAGATCTGCTAATTTTGGTCAGGGCTCTGGTCGTATTCTATTACAGTATGTCAACTGCGACGGAACAGAAGACAACCTAGCTGATTGTGCTCATGCAGGGGTCGAACGTTACTTATGCAGTCATACAAGTGATGCAGGAGCCATGTGCTACTTAGGAAGTATATTTCCTTTTCCCACATAACCGAGTTGTGTTGTTTGCATGCTTAAAGATATAGGCCTTGACCAGTTTTGTAAACGCACCCCTCTCAAAAAATGAAATGGAAGCTTGCATTAACAATCATGAGAAAGAATGTGTTTTTACTAATACGTGATGATACAAATTTTGCCGGGAAAACCGTCTACTAATGGATATATTTGGTAAATTATTATATCTATCCGGACTGGTTAGATATCTCGTAGTCCAATATACATCTGTTTGTGTGCAGTGCTTGTAACTTTACCAAGACTGGGCCAAATTTCTTATCCTTTTAATGATTCCAGAACCTTGCAGTGCACACCAATACTTATATGCTAGATGATCAACCTTTTCTGATCGATTCAACAACGTTCCTTTCACAATGCAATGGCATGACCGGAAGTGGTCTATACCTTTAACAGATCAATAAAAAAAACTCCAGAGCTAAGTGTCGTACAACTCAATATTCTTTCTTGCAAATGGTCTAAACAAAAACTCAAAAACTTTGAATCCCCCCCCCCCCAAAAAAAGAGACTTTCTAGTTTTATGTGTCTATAGAGTACCGAAGATGTGACATCATACAAATCTGTTTTGGGATTTTTTAAATGTTTTCTTCATTTTCCGAAAGAGCTTCGAAAATAATGTAAAAATGTCGAAGACCAATTTAATATGTTAAGTATTGGCTGATATATGACCATCTGAATACATACATTTCTTATAGGAACTTAGTGCTATATTGAGAAATTCCATTTCTATACTTTTGATGACGTCACACCTCACCACGCTATAACGTATTAAAGTCAAATGCAACCACACCATATTTCGTAATTCTACAGCCATTTATTATTTTGGTTTCAGTACAAATTATTTTAAGCCGAAAATGCGTGTTTGGTAGATAATTGGAACTTATAAAACATTTTCGCATACCTCAGTATCATTACTATACATGTGTTGATTGTAGGAAATACTACAAATAATCTTTCTTCAAAACTATTTTACAATTCTATTCAAAGCTATTATATTAGACAAAATGCTATCCTAATGCGGTATATATATCTTTCCTTTTCACGTGTAGCTCATCCAACCCCATTCCAAGTTCGTCTTGTCAATGGATTAAAAGATGCCGAAGGCAGAGTAGAGGTACTGTACGATGGATCCTGGGGAACTATCTGTGATTCGTGGTGGGATCTGAGAGATGCGAGGGTAGTTTGTAGAATGATGGGGTTTGATGGAGCCTTGGACGCACCGGGATCTGCTAGGTTTGGTCAGGGCTCTGGTCGTATCCTGCTAAAGTATGTCAATTGTGACGGAACTGAAGACAACCTGGCTGACTGCACTCATTCAGGGATTGGACGTTACTCATGCAGTCATACAAGGGATGCTGGAGCCATCTGCTACTCAGGACGTATGTTTTCTTTGTACTTTATCATTGCTAGTAGTCCAGCTACCAGACAATGATTTTCATTGGGTGCTTATTGGATGGGCACGAACATCGGAATAGTTATGTATTAGTGACTTTGAGGATTTACATTCTTCTCTTTAACAATCGGAATTTCGATGTATAACCAATTTCAAAATTGAAAATTAACATACTTGACAATTTGCTAGTAATCGGTCGTTTTTTGTACGGATGCAAAAATGGTTCTACCGGATTTCACATGATAACGTTCAAATAAGTTTCTCGAAAAAAGAGGTATTTTAATTCCGACATGAAGGTTTTGTATGAGAAGCAATTACAACCAAAGCATAAAAACTTCCCTTTGTCTACGCATGTATATATTAAGCCCAATATGCAATATATCTCTTTCATCCTCTACGGCCGGCATTACGTTTGAAGTAAATTGTTACGTAGTTCTTATAGGACATCTAAATGGAATCAATTGCAAATGAATTATAAGTGCCCTCATAATATTTTATTGAAAGTGAAAAGTGTGGTAATATCATCTAAAACGACCTTTGTGCCACTCTCTTCTCTACTAGTCCATCCAAAACCATTTGAAGTTCGTCTTGTCGGTGGGTCTAACGAAGCTGAAGGCAGAGTAGAGGTCATGTATGAGGGATCCTGGGGAACCATCTGTGATGACAGCTGGGATCTGAGAGACGCGAGGGTGGTTTGCATAATGCTGGGGTTTGATGGAGCGTTGAACGCGCCAAGATCTGCTAGGTTTGGTCAGGGCTCTGGACATACAATTCTAGATGTCCTCGGATGTGACGGAACAGAAGTAAACTTAGCAGAATGTGCTCTTGCATGGGTTGAAAGTTACTCATGTGGCCATACAAGGGATGCAGGCGCTGTTTGTCATTCGGGAGGTAGGTTTTTTTTTAAAGGCCAGTCGCTTGAGTAAATATGTCTAAATATTAAAATAGCCTGCAGATATCCCTGGAGATATATTTTGCATGTCCTGTAGTCAGCCATTGAGGTCGGCCGCAAGAAGCTGACTTCCGCAAACAAATGAGAATTATTGGAGGGTTTCCTTACTTCGATATTCCACCTTAATTTTTTGTTTAATAATAAAGGGATTGCTCTTCTCCAAATATTTCTGATCACGTGTAGTGCTCTAAACCAATCCATGTATTTTTTAAAGAGGAGTGCATGATTACATTTCCTTGTAAGAGTATGTACATTTTATTTGATAAACCTATTCTGCTTTTCATCCTAACCATTCATTAAACACAACAGGGCCATTCTTTGTTCGTCTTACCAATGGAACCACCGATTTAGAAGGCAGGGTTAAGGTTTCGTATAAGGGAAGCTGGGGTAATATTTGTGATGAAAATTTAAATTTAAGAGATGCAAGAGTAATTTGTAAAATGCTTGGATTGGACGGAGCTTGTTAGTGCTACGCCCGGTCACGGACGCGGTAAAATCGTGTTTGATTACGCTGGGTGCAATAGCAAAGGAGACACTCTTGTCGAGTGCTATCATTGAGGGCTTGGAGTTAAAAAGTGTGAACATGATAGTGATGCTGGTGCCATTTGTTGTATAGAAGGAACGTTGTGTATTTTAAAATATTAGAGTGCAAATACTAGTTGTCAGCCAAATTGAGTCATGTAGATGTTACCGGGAGGTATCGCGATAAAGATACCTGCAATTGGTCCTATACCTAGGCATGCACATTACGGTTAGGCTCAGGTTACCATTACACCGGTTTAGCTTCTTTATTATAATTGAAAATAATTTAAACATATAACATCGCGAGATTTGGTTTCTTTGGTATACTTAGTACTTGCCAATTGGTAACACTTCAGTGACTTGTGTTAATAAACATACCAACCCTTTTTACCACTGTCTGTGTTGACCAATGTTTCATGTATGGGTTTTTTAACGAAAATCAATCGTCATCATATATCTCATAGTTATTTTGTTTAGAGAGTGCCAGTAAGTTGTCAAAGTAAAGTTGATGGCAACTGAATAAATATTTTGCACACATTCTGCCAAGTATAAAATTCTTTTCATCTTGACCGTCTAGATCCATTTCAAGTTCGTCTTGTCAATGGATCAAACGATGCTGAGGGAAGAGTAGAAGTACTTTACGAAGGATCCTGGGGAACTATCTGTGATGACTCGTGGGATTTAAAAGATGCGAGGGTTGTTTGTAGAATGATGGGGTTCAACGACGCAACAGCTGCGCCTACTTCTGCAAAGTTTGGTCAAGGACCTGGCCATAGTCTTCTGACATCTCTCGGCTGTGGGGGGAATGAAGATAGCTTGGCAGATTGTTTTCATGCAGGTGTAAGACGTTCTCATTGTAGTCATATTAGTGATGCCGGCGCTTCTTGCTCCTTGGGAGGTAAGATTTTAATATGGAAAATCTTATCATCATTTTATATCCCAGCTGGATAGGTCTATGCTTCTTGATTGAATACTTTTCTTGTGTTAATGGAGATGAGAATTTCATTTTTTTATAAAACTGTCAGATTGATATATGTTTTACAAATTTCTACATGTGTTCCTGTATATTAAACTCTTTTTTTTAAAGCTGTGGCTAAAGTAATTTTTAACGCATTATCCTTACATGTGTTTGTCAATTGTCACCAAGTATTTCCAACATACCGTTCTATGAAATAATTTGTTCAGAATTGCGTTGATATTCGCTAAACATTGTTAATAATTTTCTGATTAGATTAACATGAATCTGTATTTATTTGCTTTACATTTCAGTTCGACTTGTCAATGGAGCCGATGGATATGAAGGAAGAGTTGAGATACTACATGAAGGGTCTTGGGGACTGTATGCGACGATTCATGGGACCTGAACGACGCTAAGGTTGTATGTCGACAGTTAGGATTTGATGGTGCTGTGGCTGCTCTACCCCAAGCCAGATTTGGTCAAGGTCATGGTGAAATCTTTCTAGATGGTGTTCAGTGCAATGGAACAGAAACCAACGTCAAAGACTGCAAGCATGATGGGATAGGTGTTCATAGTTGTGTACACAAGGAGGATGCCAGTGTCATATGTGAACAAGGAGGTAATACCATAAATCCGTCATTAAAAAAGGACTAAATTATACATTTGTAAACACGTTGATGTAACACCTGGGAAACGTCATTATGCATATAAAACAAAATTTTCGGGAAATAAAGATTACATATAGACCGTCACTCGGTAATGAGAATAAATCCTAAACATGGCGGTTTATGAAAGCTCCTGTTGTTTTCAAGCGCGTAGCCAGGATTTCATTTTAGGGGGCGGTAATGAGCACGCAAAGCGTGCGAATCACTTACAGAGCGCGCTCCCTAGTGGGGTGGGTGCAGGGAGGGGGGAGTTTCACCACCCCCCCCCCTCCCGCGCGAAACGCGGAAGCTTTGAAAGAAGACGATTCGTTGTACTTTTCTCGACTCATAATCCTTGTCTGAATTCAGTCCGTCCCCCCTCTCGCGCGAAGCTTTGACGTTTCATCAAAATATTAGAGAAAAGTGACGATTCGTTGTACCTAATTTCCCGACTCTTAATCCTTATCTGTATTCAGTCTCCCTCCCGCGCGAAGCACGGAAGCTTTGAAAGAAGACGATTCGTTGTACCTTTCTCGACTCATAATCCTTGTCTGAATTCAGTCCCTCCCCCCTCTCGCGCAAAGCTTTGATGTTTGATCAAAATATTATAGAAAAGTGACGACTCGTTGTACCTAATTTCCCGACTCTTAATCCTTATCTGTATTCAGTCTCCCTCCCGCGCGAAGCGCGGAAGCTTTGAAAAAAGACTATTCGTTGTACCTTTCCCGACCATTAATCCTAAATTTGAACTCAGTTCCCCCTTCCCGCGCAAAGCGCGGAACCTTTGATGATTCGTTTGACCGTTCTCGACTCCTTTTCCCTTTTTCTTCCTACGTCCTCTTTTTTTTTTGGGGGGGGGGCGACCGCCCCCACCGCCCCACCTCCCCCCTCCCCCTGGCTACGCGCCTGGTTGTTTTACTGAGTAAAAAAAGACATCTAAGACATTGAATATTGGAACTGAAGAAGTTCAAATGAAAAAACAAAAATACTGCCACAGGCTTTATTAAAAGATTTCGATTCCCTTTGAACAGTAATATGTTTTTTCTTCTTCATTTGTTAGGGTGGGGAAGACGTTTTGAGATGAATTAATCTCATGCACATTTTTATAAATGGAAAATAAGGCATGAGTTTATTTATTATTTGTGCTCTCTACATTTTTGTCATTTTCATTAAGATTTATCGGTACATGAAGCCAATTTTTTTATTTTTTTTTAATATCTTTATAGGTTTCACGAAAAACTCAACTAAGCTTTTGCAAATTGGACACGAAACCACGATAGTTCCACCAAGAAAGCAAGGACAAAACTCCAGCACACCTCAACATCAGCTTAACACTAGTAAAATTGCCGTCCGAATGATAATTCTAATTGGACTGTGTATTTTATTCTTCAGCAGCATTCTGATCGCATCATTCGGGTACTGTATCTATAGGTTTAAAAAGAGAATAGCTGCTAGGAATTTAGTCACTGAAATATATGTGGACTTGACGACTATGTCATCAATGCATGCTCGGTCACCTGGTTCCGCTTACCAAGACTTGAATGCACCACCTAAATTACCTGAAAGACGGAAAAGTGATGTTTTGGATCACCATTATGAATCAAAAATAAAAGATATAAAAGATAATCATGATGACGATTTAGAAGAGGTCCATGATTATGCCGATATGAAAACTGTTTCCCGAGCACCTCAAACCAATAAAGAATTGGACATAGACGGATATCTCCTTCCGAACACGGAAATACCTTTAAACGATGGAAAGTCGGTATCAGATAATAGGAACTGTGGTTGCATAAAGGACATGCCAAAACCTTCAGATGAAAAAGCAGGAACGGGGCCTTTATCTCAAGGCAATAAGGAAAATATGAAAAACGATTATATGGAAATGAAAACGGTTTACCAAAAGCCAAAAACGGGGAAGGAAATAGATCTTGATGAATATATCCTTCCAAACGCAAGACCTTCGCTGGATGAAGGTGATACAGGAACCTATAAACTGACTCCTGAAAATAACGACAAGGAATCGAACATGGAAATCGATTGTACCGGAGGTGAAGGGAAGGTCCCCTTACCGCAAGACACGTCACAGAAAGAGATACACAAGTACATGGATATGAAAACTGTTTGCCTAAGTCCTGCAACAGGAACCCACTCAGATCTCGATGGGTATCTTCTTCCAAGTGCGATGCTAGAGACTAGATCTATCCGAAACAATATCAGAGCAGAATCAGATGGACAATCTGATGAAGACACGGTGCCAGATGAGGAATGAATGGCGGCGAGTCAATGAAAGAAAGATCACAAAGTATGAGCACTGGAAAAGAAGAGTATTGTACTAGCAACTATCGGAAGCAAAGTTGAAGGGAAGTGTCGAGGTGGTAGGTGTCCTGCAGGATGGACAGACATCTTCAAGAATTGGGAGGGTGGAATGAGAGTAGCGAGATTGAATGCGCGCGAGAGGAGCCGTCGTCCCATAGGGGCTGTGGCATAACACATATAGTACATATAGTAGTATGCATTTTAAAGAACGGGATGAAACATGGAGGATTCCAGTAAACTAACCTATAAAACAAGGTGGCATCTGAGATTAATGTACATAAGCCATATTGACTAAAAGACACACTCTGAAGGAGATAAATATTGATTAGTATGTTATGTATGAACCATTTATTCTTAATTTAGAACAGGACAATTTGTCATGCACCAAACCAGAAATATTCCAGAACCTGTTCCGTTAACACTTTGTTAAAATGGTGGTATTCCTCGTCTTTCGACACAAACATGTTCTCACGACATTTAAACTTACTGTGATGTTTGTAATTTACTAACAGAACCAATTTGTATATAACGATCATCAGATGAAGCAACTTGCAACTGAACTAGACCGAGTTCAGAATTGTGCAACTAAGAAATAGCCAAGTGTTTTTTATTGGCTCCCAGAGTCATTCTGTAAAAAACGACACTTATTACGTTTGTCGAATAAATTTGATGGTGCTGTTATGTTTGTTGTTCATATCACTAAAACTTATCATCACTGAAGCCCACACAGTATTTTATGAAAGAAAATGTCTGCAAAATAACAAGCGAATTAAATGACAAAGAAACTGTTGAAAGTTCTCATTTATCGTAAAAGTGCTAGTTAAATTCATTTCAGGTTTTTAAAAGAAGTCTAAATCCGAGTACTTTATATTTTTATTGTCATCTACAGTTGTGTAATTTGCATGAAATGATCTGATTGTAATTATGTTATCTTTGTACAAACATTTATTGTTTTTCGATTTGTATGCGCCCAAAAACAATGGGATTGAGCGCTTTATAAATTGTATAAAAATTATGTATATATTATTATCAGTATTAGTAGAAGTAGTATTATCAAGACAGGCGGAAAGTGGACCCTATATGTAATTACTCAGTGGTGATTAATCTACATACAATATTGTGTTTGATAGAGATATATTATGAAGTTCAAGTTCTGAATTTGTAGTCTAAAGTTATGTTTGTTTCCCGCCTTTGATCAGGGTTGTCTGGTCTTTCTTCTTTTTGTTTATATTCGTTCTATATGCTTTTAAATCTTTAAATCTGTTATGTGTTATTGTCTTGTATTGCATATTCATGTAACCAAACTCTCATTTTGCTTTCGAGCACTTTCAATTTTTGTTCATGAGAGGACTATCTTGCAAGACCGCCTTGGTATTTTATGGTACCCTTGATGCCATGTGTGATGATTTGCATCTGTGCTGTAAAATTAATGTTCTGCTTTGTATATGTATATGCTTTTATTTGAATTCAACAGAGTTGAACTTGAACATGATCAAATGCATTGTAAATAAGTATCTCTACGAAAAGTGAGGGAATTTCAAATTGCCTTTTTTTAATGGGAAATCCCTCCTTTGTTTAAGATACGTCATTATTTTTTTTAAATATGTTAAATAATCATCGCTATGAAGATACCTCTTTTCACCATATCAAGTTCGTCAAATTGCGTATCAACATAATTTTTAAAAAATAAGAAGAAAATCGGTTGGTGAAAAGTAAATTAAACATCGTACATCTTACATGAGTAGAAACGTAAGAAAGTTGAGATTTTTGGAATTGCATAATTATTGGCGAAATAGCAATTAGACTGTGATGTAGATAGGAACAACTCCCAATATCTGTGTAGGCCTACTCTGATAAAATATTCTCTCAAATTTGCGAAAGTTGTCTAACACTACATGATAGCGAATTAATTATCAATTTTCGTGCGACACAGAAAAATAAAGGCCTGAAAACATAAACACTTATGAACTATGGGCTTCCCGTTTTGTATAAAGAAGTAATATACTCTCAAATACGCCATGTCATATGCAGTGTACAGTGTCACTATAAACTACTGTACACGTTGCCCTTGATGGCAATTTGCACATTTGCACGAGGCCCATCTTTTAATATACATATTTTTAATATTTTGTCTTCTTATTATTATACATTTATGTCTTATTTGTCAGTCGTCATTGTCTCTTTTTGATTTTTCCAGTGTTTACTTTACTATATACATGTCGTAACAAGTTTTCAAATTACGGATTTATAATTGTATTATTCTGCCACTTTTTGGTAATCTATGCATATATTTATTTTTTGTTCAAGTCAATACATTTACATGTTACCAAAACTATGTTTGTCATTATTTTGAGGGATCCACATTTTACATGCTTGGGTTTTCAGTGGCTCCCTCCATTTCTACTGGTTTAACTTAAAAAACTTAAACAAAACTATTATACGAGATATTTATGTATACTTTCTATTTTATACCTTTAAACCATTTAAAGTGTATTGTATTATTGATTCAATTGTATATCTGATTTCTTGTCAAAATAACTGTTCTGTTGGAAGTGAAAAATAAAACTGAAACTGAATGTATTTCATACGCAATTGACCCATCAATTGCACTGATTCTGTTTATGTCGGATAAAAATTACTACCGTCTAACAGCAGATAGATTGGTTTTATTTAAAAAAAAATGTTTTTAGGGTTCATTTATTGGACATCCCACCACTAACCTATTCCAAGAGATGATGTATTCACATTTTTACACGCAGAACAAGCTAGAACTTTGTTTGACAAGCCATATCCATCAGTGAAATATTGTTCCGGTTAGACTTTGTTTCGTAAGTTTGAACTTAATAAATAAAACTTAATGAAACAATGACATCTATGCTAAACATATTACTCATTGCTGATGAAGTATCGAAAATAATATCGCTAGTGATATTCGTTTGTCTCGTAATGTATGGTCACCAAGGGATTTAAAAGGTCATGTTAGTCGAGCGCCGCTGCAACACTTCGTCGGGTGATAAATATAATTTAAGCAAGCGTGTTTTATACTCTGCGGGCGGACCGTCGCACAGTGGGCCAGGGAGCAACCAAAGTGCGCCAAAACTAAATTTTTGTGATTATTTTCTTTTTTCTTTTTCTTGTCCAGTTGATAGATAATACATTGAAGAATATCTCAGTAAAAAAAAAAAAAAAAAATTTAATAAAAAAAAAAAATCACCAAAAATGAGTTTTGGCGCAATTTGGTTCCTTCCTGGCCCACTGTGCGTCGGTCAAATAATTCGATCAATAATTAGAACAATAACGGACAAGGCCTATTGGCCGAAGCAACAGGTGCTCTACCAATCAGCGGGCCGCTGGCTCGGCTGGCCTGTTGATTGGTTGAGCACGCTATTGTTCCCGCGGGGAAAGATGTAGATATTGATGGATATTTTCTCCCGTGTCAGGACATATCCGAAACCGACGAGAGCGAAAACTGGAGAAAAAAATAATCATGGTGCAAATTAACTAAAAATGCACATCAAACATTTGCTGAAGTTTACTAGAGTTGAAATGAAAGACTGGAAGCTGCGGTGAAACACAATATGGCGCAGGGTGAATACCATGAATATATGAATATGAACACTGTAGATAAAATAAACTAAAGAATTAGACACTAAGGAGTACAAGTTCAATTATTACTAATGCACCTATCTGTAATGGACTTATCCTGTATTTATAATGATGTACATTAGTGTGAGGAACAAAAACTTGCGGATTAGAGCTATATTTTAATGGTAACAAATCACCACGATCGAAAAGGAGTTTTCCCGCCTCAGTACGATGAAAACTGAAAGTGAAGTCAAATTTGATTATAAATGGGGGTCATAAGTTCTGCAAATTAAATTATAATGCCTCCTTAGTTCAATATCGTAGCAGCTTAATAACAATTAATGCCGTTTTTCTAAAAAAAAAAAAATTTAATCAATGGACAGGTACAATGATTAGTTTCATCTTCCACCCGATGATCGAAACTAAGTTATAGGTTAGACAATTTAATTATTTAGGTTTTCTCCTTTGTGTAACTTAATTCAGGACAAAATGTACAACACTAACATTGACTTTTATGTCAGGTTAACAACAACAATTACGTTATCAGTGTTAAACTTTTATTTAATAAATTATTAAAACAATCTGATATATTTTTTATTTATAAAAAAAATCAAAATCTCATATGATATTCAGTAATTTACCTCTTTGTGATACTCGAAATAATAGTTTCCGTAACACTTGGTCATGGTGATGCACCTTTTGACATGCTGTTTTGCAGCTTGGAAAGCGCTCCAATTCACATCAGTCTTGTTTTTCCCCATCGCCTTTCACATCGGCGGCGTTCACTTCATGAATCCCCTATTGTCGAGTTATACCACCGGGGCCTGCGACGAGCCTTGATGGTGACTGTCTTCATGGGAGCAGTAGAGTCAAGAGTCACCTGCACGGCAGAATCAAATTCCAATACGATCTTATTGATAAGACATTCATCAGCAGTCCCATTATCAACTTCAGGAGCATCAAGTTTAGCCGCGAGCTCAGAGGCAAATTTAGAGTGATCCATGTCTTTGAAGTCCCTGTAGGATATTTTTGTTGATATCAACTCAGGATGAGACACGCTTAGAGAAGCGCATACCACGTGGTAATCAGAAATATGATTGACGTGAACTTTGTAGTTCATTAAACTATCACCATAGGGTCACCATAGGGTCAAGTGTATTTCCTTACCTGTGCGTTCGCTCTGAAATGTCCTGTACAAGACCATTTGCAGAGAGTGAGGATAGACCTTTAGCCACGTCTGATTTCCCTGGAATATCAAAATGAATATTCATATTCCCTAGCAGAACAAGCATACCTGGCAGCAGACTCGCAGCATCGATAAAGTTGTCAAACTATGATAAGAATGAGGAAGTACGCAAGCCATTTTTAGCTGGAGGAGGTGGCCTGTAGATAACGACAAAGTGAATGTCTCTTGTAGTGTTGGATACCATAGCGTGTTCAAAGGTTACTGTATCTGGAAGAATACCAGGAACAAGTTGCAGATTGAGTTCACTCAGAGAATCCATACCCCCCCCCCCCCCCCGAAAAAATAGAGACATTGTGAGCTTCATATGACAGTATACGTTAATCTGAAGTAGTGCCAGTAGAATACCCTGCCTTTAAAGGTCGTACTTACACTGAATGAAAAAGAACAGAGTGAAAATCTTCTCTGCATCAGTATTCTAAAGTGAAAGAGGACAGATTTGTAGTTTCTGAGCGACAGGTTTCGAGCGGCACGCATATTTGGGGGCCAAAACATATAGACCACTATTTGATAACTCTCTATAATAATGACTTGGATTTCTTTAATTATTAAAATGAGGGGCGAAAGGCAAGTAAGATATCAAGATTATTGATATGGACTCAGATAAAACAAGGGTAGAAAGTTGATTAAACCAGGAATAGAGATATATTACTGACTATTTTAGGAACGGTAAAAAGCACGTGTTTCTATTTATGTTCATTGACTTCCTCAGAGGGGGAGATAGACTACGCTTTAGTTTGAGAATATAGTGTTCATCATTAAAGGTACTATGTCCCATTTGCAGGCCAAAAAAATGAAAAAGTTAAATTCCAACTGCATTTGAAAGGTAATACTTATTTAGAACTTCCCTAAAAAAGATGGGGCTTGAAAGTGTCTTCAAGTGGGAAAAAAATGACTATAAGTTGTCAAATCGACTTTAGGGCTATAGAGCCCAAAAGTAATAGTCTTGATTTTCAGACAATTGTACCGAATGGTCATACGTTTTATGCTGCGCAAAGATTCAATCAGTTTAATCTTGGCCATCACAAGAGTTGGGTTATTGATGTAGACAAATGCTCATGTACCCTTTACAACTCTTTTCGTGTATGTTATTACCAAAGAAGAAAAAAGCCAGTCAGTCACTCAATAGTGTCTGACAGTGAAGTCTAGCAAGTAAACGGGTTTCCTTGCATAATTTGAATATGAGGACACTGCTAACGTTTAAATTTCACAGATAGGACATACATGACATATTCATAATTCCTGCAAAGTTCTACAGAATTTGAGGTTGGCTGCAAAAGGGACATAGTACCTTTAAAGATTCCACTTAATTGGATATTAAGATGTACATGGATGCATGGCCTTTTGTTAAGTTTCGCTGTAAAGGTTAGGTCGCGGGACGCGCAGCCCAGTTCAGTTTTGTTTTACTTTTAATATGGTCACGATTACTTTTTAGTAGTATAAATTTAATACAAAGGCTTTATTACACTCCGACTTCGGACTTTGGTTTATTCTTCAAAACTATTTAATTTGAACGAGAGATATATGATCTAATGAACGAGAGAGGGAAAAAAAATGAGAAAAGACCTGGATTCAGTGTGAAAGGACAGATAATCGAGCTGAATGTTAGAATTATGTTGAAAGTTATAATGATATTTTGTTTTAAAGAATTTATTTTTAATTTTAAAAAAAAAGGACTCGCAAGGTATGTCGAATTGCTAATTTGTGTTCGATCTCGCAGCTTTAAAACATCGTTATCGTTTGTCAAATTTTCTTTAAAAATTCACGGATCTACATTTCTATTATTTTCTGCCTTTGATCAAACCTTATGCCACAATGAACATTTTATTAACTTTTATATCACTTTTTGCACTAAAGGACCCAGTCTACAGTCAATGTTGTTTTAGACTTTTCCATGCCTTTGTCACAACTAAGTGAATATCTGCTTACAACTAATATTCACCAAAGGACAAAAGGGTGGCCTTTTTCAAGATAATAATGATAACAATAGTTGGTTCTTGTATAGTTCTCGTTTCTGTCAGACTTGACATTCCTGGCCCTTTACATATGTGAGAATGGAGTCTCTAATAAAACAATTTTTTCTCATTCGGCCATATACTTGTGGAACAAGTTATAAAACGCTTTGTAACTGCAAAAAATGCGTTATCCTGGTTATAGCTATATAAACAACAATAAATATTCCTACCTACATTATCAAAACTTTGAGGATTATGTTTACCACCTGTGTAGGCAAAGCCAGAAATCTGCTTTTCACATTCTTCCCTTTTTGATTTGTGTAGAAATTTTGGCTCACATTCCGGCAAATCGATTGACATTTTCATGCATATACTTTCGAAGACGCTTCCATACCCTCACCGTAGTGACGGCTGAACAATATCACTTGAGAAAAATCAATCCAATCTTCCTTTGAAAACAGAGCTGTTCTGGTTTCAGAGACTTATTATAACGCTTTTAACCAAGTTAATTATTCTTGATAGGAGGGTAAGCGGAGAAATATTTGCTACGTTGACACTTTTACACCTAGAAGTACGTCTCGTGAATGGCTCCAACCATGCTGAAGGAAGAGTGGAGGTCTTGTACGATGGATCGTGGGGAACTGTCTGTGATACCTGGTGGGATCTGAACGATGCAAGGGTGGTTTGCAGGATGCTGGGTTTCGACGGTGCTCTAGATACGCCACGATCAGCCAGCTTTGGTCAGGGTTCTGGTGATGTTCTGCGTGTCGATTGCTCGGGAACAGACTGTTCAAACGTTGGGACCAGCACTCCCTGTGGACATCATATGGACGCAGGTGCCGTATGTTATTTAGGAGGTATGATCATTTGCACACTCTAGTCCTAAATTATGGAATGGCCTTCCTGAAGACATCAAAAAATGTTTACACGCGCCTTGAGCACTCCACAGAGTGGATTTGGCGCGATATAAGTTACATTATTATTATTATTATTATTATTGTGAACTAAAGACATAAGTAAAAGATTGCAGAATTTGCTACACGCATAATTTCCTCAGAATCGTATCACTCTTATCTTTGAATCATTTCCATGAATGATTCACAATCTATCCGAATCGGATAATCATTGCCTCAAAAATTAAATACATAAATGGAATGAAATGTAGAAATACCCAATTAAGATTGAAAAGAATCCATATTTGTCCATGCCATTCCTAATTCATGGTAATATGTGTGTTCTAATTACATACAATAAACATGACATATTTCATTCTATAATATTTTCATAATTTAGACCATCCTAACCCATTGCAAGTTCGGCTTGTTAATGGATCTAACGATGCTGAAGGCAGAGTAGAAGTACTGTACGGAGGCTCCTGGGGAACTATCTGTCATTACTGGTGGGATCTGAGAGACGCGAGGGTAGTTTGTAGAATGCTGGGGTTTGATGGTGCCTTGGACGCACCGGGATCTGCTAGGTTTGGTCAAGGATCTGGTCCTATTCTTCTAGATAGGGTCAACTGTGATGGAACAGAAGACAACCTTGCAGGATGCGGTTATTCAGGGAATGCACGTTACTCATGCAGTCATACAAGTGATGCAGGTGTCATGTGTTACTCAGGAGGTTTGTTTTGAAGGCAGTTTAACCTAGTAATACACCTACCCGACTAAAATATTCATTGGGCACGAACATCAGAATAGCTTTATAAAAAGTGACTTTAAAATTCTGAATTTTTCCTCCCAATTTATTTTATTTTAAAATGAGCCGAATGTTTCGCAAAGTAGAAAGTTATTGTATTGTATATATGCTTTTATTTGGTCTTTTTCTAAGAGGGTATTTTAATGGATTGTACGTAACAATAACATTTAAATAAGGTGACCCCCCCCCCCCCCCTTCAAAAAACGAAAGACATCATTCCACCTTATCGACGGTATTGCATGGTAAAAGCAAAAACAACCAAATTTGAATAATTTTCTCATATTGAGTCTATAATTAGATGATACTGATAGGATACCTTTATGCAATCAAAAGCAACCGAAAGATGTTATTACGTTTTCATTCCCTTGTAGTCCATCCAAACCCATTGCAAGTTCGGCTTGTTAATGGATCTAACGATGCTGAAGGCAGAGTTGAGGTCATCATTGAAGGATCCTGGGGAACTATCTGTGATGACTGGTGGGATCTGAGAGACGCAAATGTGGTTTGTAGAATGCTGGGGTTCGATAAAGCCTTGGACGCACCAGGATTTGCTAGGTTTGGTCAGGGATCTGGTCATATTATTTTTGATAGGGTCAGCTGTGATGGAACAGAAGACAACCTTGCAGGATGCGGTTATTCAGGGAATGCACGTTACTCATGCAGTCATACAAGTGCTGCTGCAGGTGCCATTTGTTACTCAGGAAGTATGATTCATTATTTATTTATTAGGGGGGGGGTAAGCGGACACTTTTTTTTTTTTTCGAGTCCAAAAGAAATCACAACGACTCAGCCAGCCGTAAAGTCGCTCAGTGGGGGGGGGGGGGGGGGGGGGGGGGGGGAGGGGGGGGGGGGGGGGAGGGGGGGGGGGGGGGGGGGTAAGCGGACACTTTTTTTTTTTTCGAGTCCAAAAAAAATCACGACTCAGCCAGCCGAAAAGTCACTCAGTGGGGGGGGGGGGTCACCTTTTTTAGGTTAGCCGTGGGCATATGTATATATATATATATTTTTTTTTTTAATAATTAAAAAAAAAAAAAAAGGGGGGTTAGGTTTTTTTAGGGGGGTTTACACACATAAAAATACCAAAGGGGGGGTTTAAACCCCTAACCCCACCCCCACCCCCCCCCCCCCTGCGTACGCCCCTGCTTATCAACGGTTTCGCATGGTATGAGCAATAACGACCAAATCAGAATAATGTTCTCATTGTATGAAATACACGTTGTCGTATATGTTTACCACATTCTATACATAGTTGTATTAAGGCGAAATTCCGTTTTTCCTTTTCGTCTACACTCCATATTGAGTCTTTTAGTAGGTAGTACTGACAAGATACCGAAATGCAATAAAAAGCAACCGAAAGCTGACCCGATTAATTCAAACTGCCCAAATTCTTTCTCACCCAACGTATGTAGAAATTTGTGATGACATCATCTTTTCAACAACAAAAAATATTACGCTCTTATTTTCTTGTAGTCCATCCAAATCCTTTACAAGTTCGTCTTGTCGGTGGGTCTAACGATGCTGAAGGCAGAGTAGAGGTACTGCATCACGATGGATCCTGGGGAGCTATCTGTGATGACAGCTGGGATCTAAGAGACGCGAGGGTAGTTTGTAGAATGTTGGGGTTTGATGGTGCCTTGGACGCACCGGGATCTGCTAGGTTTGGTGAAGGTTCAGGGGATATTCTTCTAGATGATGTCGGGTGTGAGGGAACAGAAGATAACGTAGCGGGATGCATTCAACGAAGGGTTGAAGTACAATACTGTGGACATGATGAAGATGCGGGCGCTATTTGTTACAATGGAGGTAAGAAATACCGTAACATATATTCATGATATTTTATCATATTATGTATCCACTTAAACCGGCTGTAAATGGTCCGGAGATGATGACAAGTTATGATGACAAGTTAAGATATCATATTGCAACGACCAAACTTTATTACTGCAAAAACCCTAAAGAAAACACATAAATAACTGTCTAGTGTTATTTCATTTTTTGTTACAATTCACATTTCATTTGTTTTCATGATTCAATTATCAATTATTGACTTCCATTGCCTCAGCACATCCGAATCCTTTCAGAATAAGGCTCGTCGGAGGATCCAGCAGTGCTGAAGGCAGAGTAGAGGTACTGTACGATGGATCCTGGGGAACCATCTGTGATAATGGCTGGGATCTGAGAGACGCGAGGGTGGTGTGCAGAATGCTTGGGTTCGATGGAGCCTTGGACGCACCGACTTCTGCAAGGTTCGGTCAGGGATCTGAGGATATACTTCTGGATTTTGTCGGCTGTGATGGAACGGAAGAAAATCTAGCGGACTGTGCATATCTTTTGATAGGCGTCCATTACTACGGACATGGACAGGCTGTTGGTGCTATCTGTTACTCGGGAGGTATATGTCTATACTTTCAATAACATAATGATATTTGCACACCTTCTTATGATATATATGGCGCAAGTTTGGACCCCTAATCTATCTTGAAAGATTGCTGTTCGACTATCTTACGGCGACCCCTAACATGCCAATTGAGAACGTTTGAGTAACATCAGGGTTGAATATCATTACAGTCATCACATGCCAATTTGCACAATGTCTAGAAGGTGCAATGTAAGCGTGGACACAATAGAAATGGGTCCTATTTGTGTCATGGCCCTGTATGTTAAAAAATGTGTTTCACAGTCTGATAGGGATGATTGACACTGGCTAATAGGGATGTATTCGGTAGGAGCGTAAATGAAAGAATATAGTAGATGATACGATTTTCACATAATTTTCGAACTCCAATGAGATATAGACTAAAGAATCCACATCCTGTACGAAGACTTCTCAAAGTCCTGACCGCGGGGCATGTCAATTCGACCGCCCGGGAGGCCCTGGTGTTGCTCTTTACCTTAAAAGGGTCGGGGAGGGGTAGACTCCATCCGGTCCCCTTTATTCTGATACCAAATTCATACAACTTCGACCAAAGGGTACCGTGGGGACTGTGTAGCATCAATAAACAAGTTCCCTTAGATCAGATATACCCTAAAAAAATATAAAACACCCTATTTTTCTTTCGTATACAAGTGTCATTACTGTTATTTTAAAGAGTAGATTGTCGGAATCTTTGCATCAATACCTTCGTCTTCCAATCACTCTTTTTGTGCCAAAGTTTACTGGTTTAAGCAGCGTATTGCCGGGGAACAATACCACTTTTTCTACTGATATTCCCTACATGCATGCCATAAATTCAAATTTTGATTGTATCAACTGTATAATATTACAAACTTATATGTATAGAATAATCGATTAAGTCAGCATAATTTCCTCATTGCTTTTTACCTTGTTGCTTTCATGAAAATGATCTGGATCGTCCAGGTAAAAGTTTCAGAACCCCTGTCCTATACGACTTTATGAAAAGCTTAGCTGGAAAACGATAGGGAATGACAATTACGGCTCTTAAACAGAGTAAATTCTTTTTCTTTCTAGCCCATCCAAGTTCTGTTGGAGTACGGCTCGTGGGTGGGTCCAACAGTTCTGAAGGCAGAGTGGAGATCAGGTACAAAGGAGCGTGGGGAACTGTTTGCGACAATGGCTGGGATCTGCAAGATGCAAAAGTCGTATGCAGAATGTTAGGATTCGGCGACGCCTCAACTGCACCAGTTTCAGCCTGGTTTGGTGAGGGCTCCGATGAAATTCTCCTGTCTCATGTCGGGTGCGATGGAATGGAAGACAATCTTGCGGACTGCGCACATCTAGGGTTTGGAGTGCACAACTGCCAACATAACAACGACGCTGGGGTTACGTGCATCTTAGGAGGTACAATACTCAACTTTTACACACATTGCATCCAGTCATCATTTTTATCTTCATCATTTCAATTGACCTTAAAAATTGACACCATTATGAATAATTTGCTTACACTGACGCTGTGTATATATAGCTTTATTCCGAAAAGGCAATAACATTTTCACCGAAATTTATTTAAAAGATGAATACTCGTCTACATATTAAGCATTAACGAATAAAGTTGGAACTAGTGCAAAGGCCCGTATATTGTTATCATTAATTAATTAATTGATGGTCACCGAATTTTTTTTGAAAATGGAGATAAATTGGTATGATCATATGTAATCATGAATTCAACATTTCGGAGTCCAAAATTACCTCCAAAGCAATTTAGGACTTAAAAGGGCACTAGAAATGTCATAAACAAAATAAGAGCAATAACCACGCACTTTGATGGCATTTACAAACAACAAGTAAACTGTCCCTTTAATGCCATGTTCAAGATTAAATTCGTGATTGACATGATATGACAGGACACAGACCCAAACCTTTACGCACAACCATCTATGCAAACTGTATAGATTTTAAAATATAGAATTTGTAATAGGTAAAATATATTAATCTTCTTTAAAACTGCAAATGCGCGTGATCTTTTGGTGAAAAATTGATTGTTTTAATGAAATCTTTTTATTTTCGATGTGTAAGCAAATAATTGAGAGACTATAAAGCAATTTCACGTCGATTTTAGTTGAAAAATGAAGAATAACTTTTCTTTTGTGGTTTTTATTCAATCTATTATAGTTCGACTTGTCGGTGGAGCCTATGAATATGAAGGAAGAGTTGAGGTACTACATGAAGGGTCTTGGGGAACTGTATGCGACGATTTATGGGACCTGGACGACGCTAAGGTTGTGTGTCGACAGTTAGGGTTTGATGGGGCTTTAGCTGCTCTACCCCAAGCAAGATTTGGTCAAGGTTCTGGTGATATCTTTCTGGATAGTGTTCAATGTAATGGGACAGAAACCAGCCTCAGATACTGCAAGCATAAAGGGATTGGAGTCCATGATTGCGGACACAAAGAAGACGCCAGCGTCTCATGCATCCATGCAGCTCATCTAGGTAAAATCGCTACTGTACATAGCACTAATAAAAAATATGTTGACAAAGGCTGGTGTATCTACTGGGTGCTCTTAATGGATCCTCTGTTAATAAACAATAATAACAGGTTAACGATAGAACTGAATCACTTTTAAAACCAAAAACATTGTTATAAATTCATGCTACATTCTAAATTGTCTACATCACCTTCACTCTAATGTCTTAATCATCCCAGCGAATGTTTTTTTCCACAAATATTTTGAAAATGTTAACTGATTTTTGGTTTCGAAACGATTTGTTTCTTCTTTTTTTCATAGATTTGACTTCCTATTCCAATGTTGACGCATCTGGTGTAACAACACGTACTACAGACGATCTGGCGTCAGCAGCTGACGACACTACAGAAGTTGAGTTAAATACAGTAGTTGCATTAAGTACAGTAGTTGCGTTAAGTACACTAGTATCGTCAAGTACGCAGAACATTTCCCTTAAACAGATAATCCCGACTGAAATTGATATTTTGAACTTTAATACAAAACCAAGTCTAATGTCAAATCTTCCATTGATATATCTAATTGTACCTTGCGTTTTGTTCTTCATCATCATTCTTGTAGCGTCCTGCGCGTGCTGTTTTTGTATAATTCGAAAAAGAAGGGTTGCGGAAGATGTAAACGACGATATCTATATGGACGTAACGAATATCGTATCAAAGCACTCTCTGTCGGCTGATTCAACTTACCAAGACTTGAACACTCCACCTCGGTTACCGGATAGACAAGTGACCGGTGTGCATCATCATGATTATGAATCAAATATAGCAGCTGATAGTGACGATAAAGGTGATCTGAATCTCTCGCAATTCAAAAAAGAAGAAGAAAGGAATAAAAACATGGACATTGATAACGTTTATGAAATACCCGACAATGAAAAGGACTTAGATCCCGATGATTATATCCTTCCGACCAGGGAATCATTATCGGATGAGTACATCGACATGACAACTGTTTACCAAACGCCCTCAGTGGGGAAAGATGAAGACATTGATGGATATTTTCTCCCGTGACAGGACATATCCGAAACCGACGTGAGTGAAAACTGTGGGGGAAAATAACCATAGTGCTATTAACTAAAAATGCACCTCAAACAACTGCTGAAGTTTCCAAGATAATAAACTAAAGAATTAGACACTTAGGAGTACGAGTTAAGTTGTTACTAATGTACCTATCTGTAATGCACTTATCTTTCTTTTATAATGATGTACATAAGTGTGAGGAATTTTAAAAAATGCGATTTAGAGCTATATTTTAATGGTATCAAATCACCACGATCGAAAAGGATTTCCCGCTCCCGTACGATGAAAACTGAAAGTGATGTCAAATGTAATTATAAATGGAGGTCATAAGTTCTGCAAATTAAATTATAATGCCTCCTTAGTTCAATATTGTCTCAGCTTAATGACAATTAATGCCGTTTTTCTAAATAATTGTTTTAATCAATGGACCGGTACAATGATTAAATTCATCTTCCACCCGATGATCGAAACTTAGTTGTAGGTTAGACAATTTAATCATTTAGGTTTTTTCTCCTTTGTGTAACTTAATTCAAGACAAAATGTATGACGTTGACAGTGACTTTCATGTCAGGTGAAGCGACAAAAAATACGTTATCAGTGTTAAACTATTAAATGAATGAAACAATCTGATATATTTGTTTTGTTTAAATCAATGTCTCATATATAATAGGTAATATTACCTCTTTGTGATACACGAAGTAATAGTTTCCGTAAGATGGTAACGGACGAAATTAATTGCCAGACCTAATAAGAGTACAATGATTGACATTACAAGCACTGTACAAATAGTGAAACAAATGAAATCTATTAATCATAGTACTTTGTGTATGTCGTATCGTCGTTCAACCTAGCATTGAGCCGGTTAGGTATAATATCAAATTATTTACACTAGATAGAGATAAAGCACAAGTAAATAACTTTCTTTTTAATAACTTGGCTTGAAACTTTCTTAGATGTTGTAGGTATGAAAGTTTCAAGCCAAGAAATATTCGTGGAATTTGCGCCTCAACATTCATTGTAAATTGCACATAATCCATGAATTGAGATGTTATAGGTATGAAAGTTTCAAGCCAAGAAATATTCGTGGAATTATGCGCCTCAACATTCATTGTAAATTGCACATAATCCATGAATTGCATGATATCTGTGAATATAGATATAAATGGTTGGATATTATATTGCACATGTAGACTCACTTGATATAATTTGAGATTATGTGGTAATATGACTTACTTGCCTCTGTGGTGGCAATTTCCAATTTTATGCCAAAGTTACCTGTGGAAATTCATCATGGGATGGTTGCAGAAATTTAGATCTACGATGATCATAAAACAGAAGAATATCATGATTGTTGCTAATGATTTTTTGTTCTCACACAGGGATACATTTACAATCATTGTCAAATATTTCATGGATGATGAGGAACAATAGTAATTTAAATGATAAAGGAGTTATTAACTTTTAATAAAACGAACCCGTCATCTTATTCATCTTTTTATACACAAATTAATATCAATAAGGCAAGAAAGAATTCCCCGGTTTTATCAAGAAACTCTTTGTGGATCAGTAATTCAAAATCACATAATACAAATAAACTGGACTTTTAACCCTGGCTGGAAATTTTGTTCGAACAGATTTATGTTACAATGTGTTTGTAAGTGGGTAACGAGATTGCAGTAAGTGTGAGCAATGTGTCGGGTTATGGGGCCTTATGTAACAATAATTGATAATAATTTATGACTCCTGGCTGTAGTGTGCACTGAATAATTGGACTAGTCAATTACTTGTCAATTTTTTAGGCTTGACCATGTTTACATTATAAGTTTTTGTTGTTGATATTGTTAACTTGAGTTGTTTTTTGAAAAAAATAAACATTGGACTTAAGACTTAACGGATAATGATAACGCCGTGTCTATCAAATTATTTTTTTAGAATTGCATGCAACAGTATGTAATAAAGTTCTCCAACTTCTCTCTTCTTTGCATATTTCTTTTTCCCCTTATGTTTGTTGTTTGTTTGATTTTGTTGCTTTTGAGATTTACAATGTATGCAAGTACATGAATATGGATGAGTAAACATGTGCTAGCATTTTTGTATTGACGAATGACATGTATGAGTGTGCATGCATATTTGTGTGTAAGGGGCTCATGCCTTGAAGTTTAAAGTGTCCCCTATAGTATTAATGAGAAAATGCGTTAGTGTTGCTTGTACATGTATATTTACAATAACAAATTACTACTAAAATGATTGAATGAGAGGAAATTCAATAACGTTTGGAATAGAACTGATTGAGGAGATGAAGCATTTTTGACAGCGGGATGTGTGGGGCTGAGCATGTACAATGTAATGATGTAGTTTTTAAATTGAAAAGAATTGTGTATGTGCGTGTACAAGCGTGCGTGAGTGTGTGGGTGTGTGTGTGTGTGTTTATATGTTTTGGTGCGTATATATTATAATCCATTAAACGATGTCTAAAGCTGTCCAAGTAAATTTTAAAAATGTTCACAGAAATACAAGACAATCCAGTATATTCATGGTCAGGTAACTAATTTAAAAAAAAGATTGATACTGATTCTCAACTACAAATAAAGGACGCCAGCTTTGG